>NC_133294.1:20766683-21081557 GCF_005239225.2 Populus alba | reverse complement strand
TTGCAAAAAGTACTGAATGAGGCCTACGTACCCCAAGATATTGAACAAAAGACTATGGAGCATCTAGTAGGGAGGATCCATGCTGCCAATTACTTATATTTTCACAGAAGATGAACTCGACGCTGAAGGAACTGGACATAACAAGCCCTTGTATGTCACGGTCCGATGCAAAGATTGTCTCATCGGTAAGGTTCTCATCGATAACGGCTCGGCCCTTAATGTGTTACCAAGGCATATGCTGGATGAAATGCCGGTAGATCCCTCACACATGCAACCCAGTGTGATGACGGCGAGAGCGTACGATGGCTCACCAAGGCAAGTGATAGGGTCAATTGAGGTTGAACTAGCTGTGGGTCCACAAGTATTTTTAGTAACCCTTCAAGTTGATGGATATCCACCCTTCCTATAGCATGTTGTTAGGAAGGCCATGGATACATTCCGCGGGAGCTGTCACCTCCTCGCTACATCAATGTTTGAAGTACATTGCCAATGGTGTCCTGGTTACTGTTAAGGCTGAGGAGACTATATCAATGGTAAGAAATGTGGCGGTTCCATTCATTGAAGCAGAAGATTGTAAGGATGGAAACCTTCATGCATTTGAGGTTGTGAATACCGAGTGGGTGCCCGAGAACACTGTGGTGAGGAAGCCAGAAATCTTCGGAGGCCACCAAAATGGCCGCTAAAAGCTTTTTTGAAAAACAAGATTCCTTTCCCATATGACATTGAGCAAGGAAGGCTTGAATGGATGGATATAATCAAATTGAAAGCTGCAGAACAGAGGTTTGGGCTTGGATATAAGCCCAAAAAGGCGGATTACAAGCGAGCTGTTGGTGCAAGAAGGGAGAAGAGAATGGCTAGGATTGAAGGAAGGAAGCCTGAAGAAGAAAGCCTAGCCATCCCTCCAATCAGGATTTCATTTCCAAAGGCCGCATATGTGATGCAACCTGATAAGGGACATGGAAAACCTCCTTCAGAAGTTTTTTTCAATGAACATAAACACTCTAGAGGAAAATCAGTCAAGAACATTGCTGAGAAAATTGAATCCGAAAAAAGGGATGAAGAGCTGCCACAATTAACCATCCACACTTTGGAAGAAGTCCACCATCAAGACTTTTGTTTCGAAAGCTAGCCGAAGGAGAGAAGTTCCAGAATTGGGAGACCCAAGAAGCTCCATTGGTTTTTTTAAAATGTAATCAACAATGATTGTTGGATTAATTTTATCCATGTTGTTTGCCTTTTTCTGCTTTGTTTTGTTTTTATTCATTGACAATCGAGGCTCAAGATGTCAATTGGATCTTATTTTGTTTTTGAGCCAAATCTTTTGCTTTTAATGAGATCATGCATTTTCAAAATTTATCTTGATGTCTTACTATCCATTTACACATCACTTCCGCTTTCAGGAACCCTGAAAGTGGATCCTCCACAACAACACCTGCACTTTGCATTGAGAATGAATGGCCAAACTTTAAAGAATACATAGTGGCTGTAGAAGATGAGGAATGGGAGGAGAAAAACATATGGGAATTCACAAAATTAATAGAACAACACGAACAGGCTTGGAGGCCCGCTAAAGAGGAACTTGAAACCATAAATGTAGGCAATGAAGAAATCAAGCGAGAGCTGAAAATAGGGACTTTGATCACCCCTGAAGCAAAGGAAGAGTTGATTACACTGCTCCAAGATTATGTAGATGTCTTTGCCTGGTCCTACGAGGATATGCCTGGTTTGGATACGGACATTGTAGTACATAGGATACCACTGATGGAAGGATGCAAGCCGATTAAGCAGAAGTTAAGGAGAACTCATCCGGAGATCTTAATCAAAAGTAAAGGCAGAAATTGAAAAACAATGGAACGCTGGTTTTTGGAAGTAGTGAAGTATCCACAATGGGTGTCAAACATAGTGGTGGTACCCAAAAAGCAAGGTAAAATCAGAGTTTGCGTGGACTTTAGGGATTTAAAACCGGGCTAGCCCTAAAGATAATTTCTCTTTACCACACATAGATATGTTAGTTGATAATGCAGCACGCAGCTCCACATATTCCTTCATGGATGGGTTTTCAGGCTACAATCAGATAAGAATGGCGCAAGAGGATAAGGAGAAGACAACTTTTGTAACACCATGGGGAACCTTTTGCTACAAAGTCATGCCATTTGGTTTAAAGAATGCTGGGGCCACTTACCAAAGGGCTATGGTGACTTTGTTTCACGACATGATGCACAAAGAGATTGAAGTATATGTGGATGACATGATTGCTAAATCTAAAGAGGGAGAGAATCATGTCCAAAATATTGAAGAAATTATTTGAAAGGCTAAGGAAATATAAGTTAAGGCTTAACCCAGCAAAGTGTTCATTCGGGGTGAAATCCGTAAGTTGTTGGGATTTGTGGTGAGTGACAAAGGGATAGAAGTGGATCCTGAAAAAGTAAAGGCTATTCAATCTATGTCACCCCCCAAGACTGAGAAGGAGGTGAGAGGTTTCTTAGGAAGGTTGAATTACATCGCTCGGTTTATATCCCAATTAACCACGACTTGTGACCCGATCTTTCGTTTGTTAAGGAAGAAGAACCCTGGAATATGGAATGAAGAGTGTGATGAGGCTTTTGAGAAAATCAAGCAGTACTTGTTAAATCCACCTCTGCTTGTTCCTCCTGTACCAGAAAGGCCATTGATATTCTACCTAACAGTAACCGAAACAGCAATGGGATGTGTGCTTGGCAACATGATGAAACCGGAAGGAAGGAAAGGGCCATTTATTACCTAAGCAAGAAGTTCACGGAATGTGAGTCTAGGTATTACTGTGATTGAGAAGCTGTGTTGCGCACTAACATGGGCTACAAAGAGATTACGTCAGTATATGTTGTATCACACTACATGGTTAATTTCCAAATTAGACCCGTTGAGGTACATTTGTGAAAAGCCTTATCTATCTAGCCGAATTGCAAGATGGCAAGTTCTTTTGGCTGAGTATGACATAGTATATATGACAAGGAAAGCCGTGAAAGGGAGTGTTATTGCCGATCACCTGGCTGACCATGCTATGGAAGATTATGAGTCGTTAAACTTTGACCTTCCCGATGAAGATGTGCTTGCAATTGAGGAAGAGAAATCAGATTGGTGGGTTATGTATTTTGATGGTGCTGTAAATGTATGTGGTAACAGAGCAGGTGCAGTGATAATCTCTCCTGATAAGAAGCAGTATCCGGTTTCAATTAAGCTGCAGTTCGGGTGCACCAACAACACGGCTGAGTATGAAGCTTGCATTCTTGGTTTAGAGGCTGCATTAGAGATGAACATAAAAAAGATAGATGTGTATGGAGACTCAATGCTGATCATTTGCCAAGTAAAAGGAGAATGGCAAACCAAAGAAGAGAAGTTAAGGCCTTACCAAGAATACCTGTCTAAGCTGGCTAGAGAATTTGAGGAAATAGAGTTCACCCATCTGGGAAGGGAAGGAAACCAGTTTGCAGATGCTTTGGCCACACTAGCATCTATGGCCAAGATAGATTTTGGGCACAAGGTACAACCGGTACACATCAATATCAAAAATAACCCAGCTCATTGCTGCTCAGTCGAAAGAGAAGTGGATGGAAACCCTTGGTACTATGATATCAAGAATTTCATCCAAAACCAGGCATATCCCATGGGGGCATCCAAAATCGACAAGAAGACCTTGAGGAGGTTGGCAATGGATTTTTATCTTGATGGGGAGATTTTGTATAAGAAATCATCTGACGGGACTTTGTTGAGATGTTTGGATGAATTCGAGGCAAAAAGCACTTTACGGGAAGTCCATGAAGGGATTTGCTCAACCCATGCTAGTGGACATGTGATGGCTAGGAAGATACAAAGAGTCGGGTACTTCTGGATGACATTAGAGAAAGACTGCATCGACTATGTCCGAAAATGTCATAAGTGCCAAGTATACAGTGACAAAATCAATGCCCCTCCAGCTCCTCTGTTTAACTTGACATCTCCGTGGCCCTTCGCGATGTGGGGAATTGATGTGATTGGACCTGTAAACCCAAAAGCCAACAATGGTCATAGGTTTATTCTCGTGGCTATTGACTACTTCACAAAATGGGTAGAAGCCGGGTCATTTGCTCATGTGACACAAAAAGTGGTGAAGAAATTTATTGAGAGAGATTTGATATGTCGGTATGGTCCACCAGAAAAGATTATAACTGATAATGCTCAGAATTTCAACGGCAAGATGATAATAGACCTCTACACTAAATGGAAAATCAAACATTCCAATTCTTCGCCATATAGACCAAAGATGAATGGTGCGGTAGAAGCTGCTAACAAGAATGTCAAAAAGATTATTCAGAAGATGGTAGTCACCTATAAGGATTGGCATGAGATGTTGCCATTTGCCCTTCATGCATATCGCACCGCAGTTCGAACCTCAACAGGAGCCACCCCGTACATGTTGGTATACGGAATGGAGGCGGTGATGCCTTTAGAAGTGGAAATCCCATCATTGAGAGTGTTGTTAGACTCTAAGCTGGAAGAGGTAGAATGGGCAAAAGTTAGATATGAACAGCTGAATCTGATCAGTGAAAAGAGGATAGCCGCAATCTGTCATCATCAACTCTACCAAAGAAGGATGGCTAAATCATATGACAAGAAGGTTCGACCTTGAGGATTTCATGAAGGAGATCTTGTACTGAAGAAAATATTGTCGTTACCTGGAGAAGATCAGAGTAAATGAGCGCCTAACTATGAGGGGCCTTACGTGGTGAAGAAAGCATTCTCAGGAGGAGCTTTGTTATTGTCTAGAATGGATGGAGAAGATCTAATTAGGCCCGTGAATTCTGACTCTGTAAGGAAATATTACGCTTGATATATTCGTAATTTCCCAATCAATAAAATAAAGTTTGGCCATGAATTCTCTCTGTAAATAACATTTTTTTTCTTTTTTTTTCTTCATAAGCGCATGATCTCATAGCATTTGAAATATTTTACTTAAATAAACTCTTTTCTTACGCATAACTAAGGAAATGACTCCATCAATTGGAGAGAACCAAACAAATTTTAAACCTAACAGGTATTGTACACCACACTAGGGGCAAGAAAAATGCACATAGAGGTCCATAGTAAACCAAAGCCCAAAAGGGTATCATCATAAAAACTTCTGAATTTTTTACGAGCATTGCTAATTGCATTAAAGGTTGCTGTTTTCATGAACAAAACCAAAACTTTTGAGTTTTCCTTTTAAAAATAATAATAAAGTACAATACTCAATGGAGCAAGAAAGGGCCCCATAAGGAACCAGAGAGGGTATGAAGCATATTTTGGTTCATGAGAAAAGGTTGGATAAACAAATGGAAACAAGAGGTCGAAGAAGTTTACAACGAAAGGGGGACCTATGTTTCCAAGATAGGTAACAAAAAACATGCATGCTATATTGTCATAACACTAACCTGGCAGGAAAGGTGGGACGAAAGCCCAAATTAGTTCCAAGTTTTGAGATAGAATCTCAAATCAACGGAGTTACGAAAAGAATATGAATTATGAAACAGCACTATTTCATTTCCTCGAGGTAAGATGTTTTCTTTTGAAGTTTGAGATAGGTCGGTCACTTGATTTTGAGACTGTTTCTTAGAAAAGCGTGGAGTTTTCTAAGAATTTTAAGATGGTCAGGTCACCCGATATTGAGACCATTTCTTAGAAAAGCGTGGAGTTTTCTAAGAATTTTCAGATGGGCCGGTCACTCGTTTTTGAGACCGTTTCTTAGAAAAGCGTGGAGTTTTCTAAGAATTTTAAAAGGGGCCGGTTACCTGATATTGAAACCGTTTCTTAGAAAAGCGTGGAGTTTTCTAAGAATTTTAAGATGGGCCGGTCACCCTATTTTGAGACCGTTTCATAGAAAAGCGTGGAGTTTTCTAAGAATTTTAAGAGGGGCCGGTCACCTGACATTGAAACCGTTTCTTAGAAAAGCGTGGAGTTTTCTAAGAATTTTCAGATGGGCCGGTCACTCGTTTTTGAGACCGTTCTTAGAAAAGCGTGGAGTTTTCTAAGAATTTTAAAAGGGGCCGGTTACCTGATATTGAAACCGTTTCTTAGAAAAGCGTGGAGTTTTCTAAGAATTTTAAGATGAGCCGGTCACCTGATATTGAGACCATTTCTTAGAAAAGCGTGGAGTTTTCTAAGAATTTTAAGATGGTCCGGTCACCCTATTTTGAGACCGTTTCTTAGAAAAGCGTGGAGTTTTCTAAGAATTTTAAGAGGGGCCGGTCACCTGATATTGAAATCGTTTCTTAGAAAAGCGTGGAGTTTTCTAAGAATTTTCAGATGGGCCGGTCACTCGTTTTTGAGACCGTTCTTAGAAAAGCGTGGAGTTTTCTAAGAATTTTAAAAGGGGTCGGTTACCTGATATTGAAACTGTTTCTTAGAAAAGCGTGGAGTTTTCTAAGAATTTTAAGATGGGCTGGTCACCTGATATCGAGACCATTTCTTAGAAAAGCGTGGAGTTTTCTAAGAATTTTAAGATGGGCGGTCACCCTATTTTTGAGACCATTTTTTAGAAAAGCGTGGAGTTTTCTAAGAATTTTAAGAGGGGCCGATGACCTGATATTGAAACTGTTTCTTAGAAAAGCGTGGAGTTTTCTAAGAATTTTAAGATGGGCCGGTCACTCGTTTTTTAGAACATTTCTTAGAAAAGCGTGGAGTTTTCTAAGAATTTTAAGATGGGCAGATCACCCATTATTGAGATCATTTCTTAGCAAAGCATGGAGTGTTTTCTAGAAATTTTAAGATAGGCAGATCACCTCATAGGGAGAACTTTGTTTAAGAAAAGCACTGAGTTTTAGCTTGATCAGGCAATTTATCTTTTCAACACTTACTACGCAAAGCACTTGACAAGTTTTGCTTCGTAAGCATTGTAAAGAGGGGGCATCTGTTGTTACCCAATTTCGGACCCCCACGTGCTGGAGAGGGTATATACCTCTCTTGAACAGAGTATAGGAGTTTAGCTCATGTTCGCTAAAAAAAAAAATATTTGACGTACACCTTTAATAGGTCCTAGAGATCATTGTTCTTAGAGCAGATTCTCAGTCAGATTTGGATGCTCAACATTGTCGAATCAAGAACCTTTTTGACCAACGAGATTACTGCCAGATCCTGTTCTCTAAAACGATTTTATCTCACTTCGACTCCTTCATCAAAGATGTAGTCCTGGACGCATAGATAAATTTGGGCTTTTGAATCGCTTGATTTCAATATCAGAAGCTCAAAATATTCCTGTTTGAATATCTAACGTGAAGGCAGAGAATTCTGCGGCGAGAAGGATATTGACTCAAGTCTGCACTAAAAGAACTCTATTTTTGGCCTAGTTTCTGTGATTTTTGTTCTTAGTTCAAACTCTCAGTCATATCAGGATTCTCGGCATTCGTCAGTTTTTGAGTTAGACCCGGAGATCCCTTTTGACCAACCACATTACTGCTAGATTCTGTTCTGTAAAAAGATTTTATCTGACTTCGACTCCTTCATCAAAGTTGTAGTCCTAGATGCATAAAATAATTTTGGGTTTTGAATCACTTGATTCCGATATCAGAGGCTCAAGATGTTCCCGTTTGAATATCTAACGTGAAGGCAGAGAATTCTGCCGCGAGAAGGATATTGACCCGAGTCTGCACTAACAAAACTCTATTTTTGGCCTAGTTTTTGTGATTTTTGTTCTTAGTTCAAACTCTTAGTCATATCAGGATTCTCGGCATTCGTCAGTTTTTGAGTTAGACTCGGAGATCCCTTTTGACCAACCAGATTACTGCTAGATTCTGTTCTGTAAAAAGATTTTATCTGACTTCGACTCCTTCATCAAAGTTGTAGTCCTAGATGCATAGAATAATTTTGGGTTTTGAATCACTTGATTCTGATATCAGAAGCTCAAGATATTCCCATTTGAATATCTAACGTGAAGGCAGAAAACTCTACCGCAGGAAGGATATAGCCCAAGTTCGCGGGGCTGATTCGAAGGATTTTTTTGGACCAAGGACTGAATCGAAAATTGTTAAAATGAGGGATTTAATTGAAGAAGGATATTGAAAGCTGGAGAGGGGGCTGGATCATCATAAATGACATGATTTTTTCCACACCGAAATAAGGAAAATGAGACTTTGCAGCTGCACCCTCCATCTGATTTCTTTCCTTTTTTCGTTGTCATCATGCCTGAATTTCGGAGCTGCAACCACGTTTTTTCTTGCCTCATTTCAAATGGAGCAGCTGGTCCTATGGAAGGAAAGAAAATAGCCACACCCTCCTCTAAAACTGGAAAGAAATCAGACGTAAAGCACCAGCATAAAATCAGAATATTGCAGCTTCCTTTTTGCGTTTTTTTTACTGCAAATCAGTAGGGATTTATGTCTTAGGATTAATGCCTTGAATCCTTCCTAAATGGAGACATATTTAGACTATATATAAGCCCCTCTAATGACCTAAGCAGCCCCAAAAAAAAATATAGCAGAAAGAGAGCAGAAAAATAAAGGAAAAACGCAAGAGAGTGCAGAGTAAAAAAAAAACGCAGAATAGATTTGTTGCAGTAAACCATTGCAGGAGACCCGCAGCTGTTGCAGTAAAACCATTTCAGCGAGACCTGCAGGTAAGTCCTAGTTTTCTCCTCCTTTGCTGCCTTTAAATCGTTTGTATCTGTTTCGTTTTTTTGTTTTGCACATTCGTTTTCCATTTTAGACTGTATAATACCCGTTTGCTTTGTGTTGTTCCTGCCGTGATTTTGAGTCTTGGATAGTTGACGATGTTAAGCTTTGGTTAGCCTTTGGTGTTTCTTTTTTATCTCCTGTCTTTCACTGTTTTCAAAGTTAAGGAACCGGGAAAGGGGGCTGTTGTTTTCTTCATCAGCAGCTCCTTTTCTGTTTGTGTCCTTCTATTTTTTAGTGAAATAGCCGGCCAGGTCTTGCTTTGTTTTCATAGTCTATGATATATATGTGTTATAAGAGCATGTGGTCCCAAGCTTTTCTTTTTCTGTAGGAAACTAGCATGACAAAATTAAGGAACCGGGGAAGGGGGCTGTTTGTTTTCTTCATCAGCAGCTTCCCCTTTTTTGTTCGTGTCCTTCCATTTTATTCTAATAGCCGGCCAGGTCTTGCTTTGGTTTCTAGTCTATGACATATATGTGTTATGAAAGCATGCCGTCCCAAGCTCCTTTTTTTTTATGAAATTTGCATGGAGTCATGGTCATATGTAGTAGGATTTCGATTTAAAAATTTCAGTTTCAAAACTTTGGCTCCCTCATCCATACGTGCTTGGTCCTTTCCAATGTATAGAATTTTAAGTTGATTTGGCTTTGAAAGATTTTTGTTACGAATTTTTTTTTTAGTTTCTTGTAGTTCTTGTAATATGAATGATGGCTTGCTATTTTCCATTTTTGTGTTTACGTTTAATTGTGATGCTATGTGTTTCGATAAAAAAATTTTAAAAGTTTTCTTGTGTGTTGCATACGGCCAATACCCTAACATGTTTTGAATTCCTTTTTTGATATATATATATAAAAAAAAATATTTGAAGTTTCGACAAAAGGTGTTTTCGCATGGATTTCGTAAACACAACAAAAATTATTTTCTTTGCATTTCTGGATTTTACAACATGTTTGTAAAACTCCAAAGGGTATTGGCCAATATTTCAAAAAATATAAAAATCCTATTTTGGGGGGGGGGAATTCATTTATTATTCACCGCTAATGTTTGGATAAAGAAATCCTTAAAGGATGAATATCCAAAATATTATTGGGAGTAATAAATCCGCACGCATCCGTGAGAGAAACCTTGATTCTAATCGAAGACATTTCATTTTTTTTACTCCACAGTTTACGAGCCATGAAAGTATAAAAATACTAAAAAATATAGGTTTTTTTAGCGCCCTAGATTTCTATTTTTTTTTCCTCCTCCTTGCGATTTACGAGTCGCAAGCTCTTGAAATACTAAGGGAAAAATGAGTTTTCGAAGCACATGGAATCTCCTTGGATTTCTATCTTATGAAATTTTATTTGAATCAAACCTAGAAAAACTGATGGGATTAGAAAACACCAACACCATAGCAATTATAGAGCAAACCAAACACCAAGCAGCTTACCTTAGGTAGGGCGTACTAGGGGTGCTAATACCTTCCCTTTACGCAACCAGTCCCTTGCCTTAGAATCTCTGAAAGACCAGTTAGGGTTCCTAGTGACCATAATACTAGGTGGCGACTCCCTTTACAAAAAACAAAAGACCCTGAAATCAATCGAAAGTTGTCGCGACGCCGCGCTCCGCCGCAAAGGTGCGACAGTCACCTAGTATTGAAACCATTTCTTAAAAAAGCATGGAGTTTTCTAAGAATTTTAGAGGGGCCGGTCACCTGATATTGAGACTGTTTCCTAGAAAAAAAATCATGGAGTTTTTTTTTTTTTTTTTTTTTTAAAAAAAAACGTGGAGTTGTTCTAAAATTTTTTACAATAGGCAGGTCTCCAGATATTGAGACCCCTTTCTAGAAACCTTTTATCTTACATCTGGGTAGGTCACCCATCATAATGAAACCATCATTTTTTTTCTAGGTAGGTCACCCATTAGAATGAGACCATTCTCCATCTTTTTTTACCTGGGTAGGTCACCCATTATAATGAGGTCATTCCTCCCCTTGGGTAGGTCACCCATAAGAATGAGACCACTCTTTCCCCTTTCCACTTGGGTAGGTCACCCATCACAATAAGACCACCATTTTTTCTAAGTAGGTCACCCATTAGAATGAGACCATTCTCCATCTTTTTTTACCTGGGTAGGTCACCCATTATAATGAGGCCATTCTTCCCCCTGGGTAGGTCACCCATAAGAATGAGACCACTCTTTCCCCTTTCCACTTGGGTAGGTCACCCATCACAATAAGACCACCATTGTTTCTGGGTAGGTCACCCATTAGAATGAGACCATTCTCCATCTTTTTTTACCTGGGTAGGTCACCCATTATAATGAGGCCATTCTTCCCCCTGGGTAGGTCACCCATAAGAATGAGACCACTCTTTTCCCTTTCCACTTGGGTAGGTCACCCATCACAATGAGAGCATTTTTTCTGGGTAGGTCACCCATTAGAATGAGACCATTCTCCATCTTTTTTTACCTGGGTAGGTCACCCATTATAATGAGGCCATTCTTCCCCCTGGGTAGGTCACCCATAAGAATGAGACCACTCTTTTCCCTTTCCACTTGGGTAGGTCACCCATCACAATGAGAGCATTTTTTCTGGGTAGGTCACCCATTAGAATGAGACCATTCTCCATCTTTTTTTTTACCTGGGTAGGTCACCCATTATAATGAGGCCATTCTTCCCCCTGGGTAGGTCACCCATAAGAATGAGACCACTCTTCCTCTTTTCCACTTGGGTAGGTCACCCATCACAATGAGACCATTTTTTCTGGGTAGGTCACCCATTAGAATGAGACCATGCTCCATCTTTTTTTACTTGGGTTGGTCACCCATTATAATGAGGCCATTCCTCCCCCTGGATAGGTCACCCATAAGAATGAGACCACTCTTCCCCTTTTCCACTTGGGTAGGTCACCCGTCATAATGAGACCATCTTTTCCACTTGGGTAGGTCACCCGTCATAATGAGACCACACACATATTTTTATATTGGATGTGGTTAAAGGAGATCGCCAGATGGGATCTCAGGTTATCCCAACCACACACAGAGTTTAGCTTTGGTTAAAAGAGAATCGCCAGATGGGATTTCAGGTTGACTGAGCCACACACCGACTTTGCTTCGAGTTAAAGAAGATCGCCAAATAGGATCTTAGTTTAACCCAATCAAAAAGATAGGTCGCCCATGAAAATAGACCAGCATGAGTATATGAGCAGGTCGACCCCGAAAATAGACCAGGTTGAGAGTGTGTGGGCAGGTCGCCCGTGAAAATAGACCAATTTTCATTTAAAAAAAAGTGAAGTCCTTGGATGAGTGGATCACTCAGCCAGTGAGAAAGACTTTTTTTCTTTACAAGCTTACTATGCAAAACATTGAGGAGTTTTGCTTCGTAAGCATTGTAAAGAGGGGGCATCTGTGACTACCCAATTTTTGACCCATGTATCGATAATTTTTCACAAATAAAAATAAATAAATAAAAAAATAAAGGTTTACATGTGGCGATAACATAGAGCATCAGGGATAATATTAAGGAAGCAATATGTCAAGGAGATAATTGTTAAATCATATATAAATACTGCAATATAAAATACAATGGATATATGATTTGATTCGTGTCGGTTATGGAAAATAATCAATGGAATATAAAATACCATATATATGAGATTTGTTGGTGATGGTTATAGAAGATAATCTCTGCAATAATTATTGTAATTATTCCTTTAAATAAAACACATGTAGAAGATTTTCTATATAAATGAATATCCAGCCATATACACAGGGGGCATAAAATTTACAAAAGGGAGTTTTTAAAAAATAAAAAAATCAAGAAACCCAAGAAAACCTAGCAGAGGCGGCAGCACACTGTCCCTCGGTCAAAGAAAAAAAACCAAACCTTTTCTTCTTCCTCGCACAGCCGCAGCCACCTCCCTGAAATTAAAAAAGAAACACCACCTCGCCGTCTCTTCATTCTCTCTCGCCAAAACCAGTATGCCTTGACAGGCGTCCACTGTTTTTTCCATCCCCCCCCCCCTTCTGTTACACAGCCTCCTATCTTTCCTCCTTTGTTGTTGCTTTCCCCAGCAAACCTTGAGACCCAGCACTCTCCCTCTCACAGCCGTCACTGCCCCTTTCCCTTTGCTCAGCCAAAACATTCCCTCTGCACACAAGCTTCCCTTCTCCTCAGCAGCCCCGTTTGTTACTCAAACCAGCAGCCCATGTACACCCACACCATCTTCCCCAAACCAATGACCACCATCTCCCCCGTAAGCACCAGCCCTCACTCCCCTTTTCTTACCATGAGCCTGCCAGCTATAGCAGCAGTAACCATCTCTTCTCAGTAGAGACAAGACGGACGCGAGTGAGAGGAAGGATGAACAGAAAATACAGAGGGACCAACCAGCACGCCCTCGCCATCGCCTTCGTCCCTTCGTTCCGTCTCCAGTCTTCTTCTCTTCCAGCGGTGCAACGTTTTCTTTCATATGCAATAGCCAAAGCAGCAGCTCACAAGAAAACAGAAAAAAGAGAGCAAGAAAACAGAAGCCTGTCCTCCTCAGCGCCGTGTCTGCAACACGTCCAGCACTGCAGCGAACCTGGTTCCACCGTGAACAGCGAGCAGGGACATCTTTCGTGAGCAGCAACCAGTAGTCTCCCTCCACTGCGCCTCCAGCCGCTGTCTAACCAGAAAGGAGACCGACGCAAGCAGAGAACAAAAAGGAAAAGAGCTGGAACAGACGAACATGGACAGACCAGCCACCACACCTTCAACGTTGCTGCAGCTCCTTCATTCTTCTCCAGGTCTGTTATTCATTTCTGCATGTATTTTTTTGGTTGCATGTGTTACTGTTCAAGTGAAATTTAATTCACTTGAACAGTAACTCACCAGCTTTCATTAAGCTGTATGTGTCCAGCCGGGTCACTTGCCCGGCCAGACCTATTTTTTTTTTAAATAAAAAATAAAAATAAGAGAAAGAGATTTATTTTCTGGCATGTTTATTTCAAGGTCTGGATTTTTTTTTGTTGTAAAAAAAAATATCAATCCCGTATTAAAATACCCGGTTTTTTCGACGCGATGTGACAAATATACATATATATATCAAAAAAATGTTTTCTTATGTGTTGCATACGGCCAATACTCTAACATGTTTTGAATGTTCTTTTTATATAAAAAAAATATTGGAAGTTTTGAAAATATGTTTTCGCATAGATTTCTTAAACACAAATTATTTTCTTGCATTTCTGGATTTTACAACATGTTTGTAAAACTCCAAAGGGTATTGGCCAATATTCCAAAAACTATAAAAATCTTATTTTGGGGGGAATTCATCTATTATTCACCGCTAATGTTTGGATAAAGAAATCCTTAAAGGACGAATATCCAAAATATTATTGGGAGTAATAAATCCGCACACATCCTTGAAAGAAGCCTTGATTATAATCGAGGACATTTCAAAATTTCAAATTTTTGACTCCACGGTTTACGAGCCGTGAAAGTATGAAATACTAAGGCAAAAGGAGGCTTTTAAAGCGCTCTGAATTTCCTTAGATTTCTAAATCTGTCCTTCCTTCTTGCGATTTACGAGTCACAAACTCTTGAAATACTAAGGGAAAGATTAGCTTTTACAGCACATGGAATCTCCATGGATTTCTATCTTAATAAATTTGGTTTGAATCAAACACAGATTTCAAGAGATCTGCATTGGTTTTCCTTGGTACTTTGTAGACATATCTAAGGGTGTGATCCACATTGACCAAGGATCTTTTTTTTTTTAGACTTTGAATCCAAGTTTGTTCATCATAGCAAACCTATCATAGGAAAACTGATGGGATTAGAAAACACCAACACCATAGCAATTATAAGACAAACCAAACACCAAGCAGCTTACCTTAGGTAGGGCGTATTAGGGGTGCTAATACCTTCCCTTTACGCAACCAGTCCCTTGCCTTAGAATCTCTGAAAGACCAGTTAGGGTTCCTAGTGACCATAATACTAGGTGGCAACTCCAAAGAACCAATCAAACAAATCAACAAAAACATAACGAGAAAAATCGCCATCGAAAGCCGCGCTCTGCCGCGAGGGTGCGACATATTGTATGGCCACAAGTTGCCTCGCATCCACTACTAGAAAATTGATAAATACAAATAGAAATACCAAGGGAATATTTCTATCGGAAATATACCGACAACAATATTCCCTCGGTATATACCAAGGGAATTACAGTGGGAAACAAAATATTTAAAACAAAGCAAAAAATGATGACGTGATGATTTTACCAACGAAATTAACGATGGAATAAATTCCATCGGTAAAATCTGTCAGCAAAACCGTTGATAAACTGTGAACACTGTTCATCATGTCAATTACAAAGGGAATCACCGATGGAAAATTCCATCGGTATTTTTCAGAGAGCTCTGAAACTGTTCACTTTCCAATTGCACTGTTAATTATTGTTCTTTACAAACAAAATCACCGATGTATTGAAAAGACATCGGCGTTATTTGGTGATTTTTTGAAAAATTTAGATTAAATTAAAATTTTTTAATTAAATATTATAGGCTGAATCACCAACAGATTAAAAAGTCGTCTGTGATATTTAGAGGTTTTTGAAAATTTTTTATTAAATTAAAATTTTAAATTAAATATTATATACGAAATCACCGATGAAATGATTAAAAATATTAATATTTAATTATCCGTCAGTCAAATGACCCAATAAAAAGCCTAGAATCCCTAATTTCACAATAGACCCGTCTCCTTTCTTCTTCTTCTTCTTCTCCCCAATTTGTAAAAAACATCAATATCCATTTTTTTTTTCTTCTCTTCTCTCCTCAACTCCTCTTCTCCTCCATGCTCAGGTATGTCTTCTTCTCCTTTTCTTCTTTTTTCTTCTCATTTTTTTTTAATTAGTATACTTTACAAATTTGTTTTTTCTCTTCTTAGCTTCACTTACAACTACATTTTTCATGTTTTTTTGACTATATTTGTTTTTTATTTTATTTTTAATTTTTTTTTCTTAATAATTTTATGAATGTTGTTATAGGATTTTTTTTTTCATATGAGATCTGTCATAACCCAATTTTTGAACAAATAATAAAAATTGAATATAATTGACAATGGGGTTAAGACAACACAAAAATTTGAAATTCATGTATGAAATTATCAAATTTGAGAGTCAATTGGTCAGAAATTGAAGAATTAATAAGTTTGAAAATTTAATTAAAATTTGGATTAATTTAATTAATAAAGAATTAATAAGTTTGCGAACTTAATTAAACTTTGATTTAATTAATTAAATAAATTCATGGATTTAATTGGAATTAACCTAAGGACACAATTAGAAATCAATTATTACTGATTAGGATCCCAATTGTTAAGTTTAAATTGTTTAGGGACCAAAGTGAAAAACAAATGCCCAAGGACACAACGGTGCCATTTTGGAAGCAATGTTCATTGTCTCCTTCGTTGCACGCAGATGAAGCCGATTTAACAGGGAATGTATAGCTGCCTACGATGATCAAGGCCAACAATCCGGACTCTTCTGGAAGGCAGGGGCGAACGTGCCCCATGATCTGGGGACACGAACGCGAAGAGAGAGGAACGTGCCTCACGATCGTGAGGCACGAAGCCATTCTCTGGCTTTATAAAAGCCAGAGAAGGCCATGAAGGAGTCGGGGGACGCAGAGGGAAAAAAAAAAAGAACGAACGCAGGAGACAGAGAACGAGAGCAAGAAAACAGAGAGAGTGAGCAACTGGAAACAAGAAAAAAACAGGGGACGAACAGGCCGAAAATCAGACGAAGAACAGAGACGGGAGAGAGTGAACGCAGGAGACGAAGAGAGAACCAAGAAACCAGAAAAGAAAAGCAGAACTGGGAGGAGACTAGAACACAAAAAAGCAAAAGGCCCGAGACAGAGGAGACGAGCAGAAGAAACTGAAGGAACTGGAGGAGAAGACAGACGCAAACCAGCCGAACAGAATAAAAAACAGGGGAAGCACACAGGGGATTGAAGAAAAAATGAAGACTGGGAACTAACACAGAAAAACAGAGAAAAAAAATATAACCCACGGACGAAGAACAAAAAAAGATACACACAGAGAGAGGGAGAGAATCCTGAGAGCAGAAGAAAGCAAGAGATAAAGCAAAAGAAGGGAGAGGAGAGGACGTTGCTCGGCCAGGTCGTCACCAGAGTCTTTGTCTTCGGTCTTCAAAGTGCAGGTCAGTAGCATTCCTCTTCCCCCATCTTTCCTTTTTAATTGCACTAGCACTGTTGCCAGCATGCGTGAGTAATTCACGCATGCTGGGCAACAGTGCCCGGGCTAGCTGGGTCCAATCCAGCCCCCATGGGCTGGGCTGGGCCCAGCCCAAAATATAAAAAAAGTAGAAAAAACAGAAAAATAAAAAAGGTAGAAAAACTAAAAATAATAAAAAAAATGTGTATGCATGAATAAAAATAATATAAATTTATTGGTTTATTCACTGACGCTAGAGTCAAGAATAAAAATACCGATTTAAATTTATATTATTTTTATTCGTTGTATTTTATTTTATTTAGCTAGAAAAATAAAAAAGTATGTGCATGCGTAAAAATAAATTTATTTTTATTTATTTATTCACTGGCGCTAGAGTTGGGAATAAAAAAATATGGATCTAATTTATTTTATAGCTATGTGATATTTACCAACGCCAGAGTTAGAATTATCCGTAGTTGAATATTCATTGGCGCCAGAGACAGGAATATTGCAAGGAAACCATCAGAGCATAAACCAAAAAATATTTAGTAATTTAAGACAAAACCAGCAATGCAGTCTGCCTCAGGCAGAACGTTAAAGGGGTGATAATATCTTCTATTTTACGTAACCAGTCTCATACCATAGAATCTCTGTTGACCAGTTAAGGTTCCTAGTGACCATAATACTAGGTGGCGACTCCTTAAACAAAACCTTTTTCCTAAAAGAACCAGATGCCAGCAATCCGTTTTTTTTCATAATCTAGATAATTTTTAAGGCAGCCGCGATGTCGGGTGCGACAAGATCAATTTTTAATTGATTTATTTATAGGATTTTTAAATTTTTTTCATATGAATTTTATTAGTTGAATTTATTTGTTGTAAATTTTTTTGAGTTGATTTTCTTCTTCTTTTTTCTAAGCATTTTGAGTATTATAGAGTGTTGAATTATATTAATTTAATTATTTTATAGTTTTGTAAGATATATATATTTTTTTGAATATTTTTAAATAATTACAGACGGAATTACATACAGTATTTACCAAGAAAAATACTGATGGAATGAAATGGGTACTTTTTTTATGCTTGCTTTTTCCATTAGTAAATCCATCGGTAATAATATTTTTTTATTACCAATGGACTTGCCGACGGATAAAAAATTACCGATGCAAGATTCATTGACAAAGCATTTTCGTTAGTGATTTCGTTGGTAAATTAATTACTAACGGAATGATAGGCAAATACTGATAGAAAATTCCATCAATAATCTAAAGATTATGGTAGTGAACTAAAGCAAGCGTATAGATGACATATTCGGTTACTCCAATCAGAGGCACTAACTATCTTTGCCCATAACTCATTAAACAATTTGTTGCTCTCATACTCAGAGCTTTCCGCTTAACTTCTCCTTGCAAGATTCCTTGTAGTTTTACTATCTATTTTTCTTCGCTCAGATCCTTCCACTTTTCTTCTATAACTATCTCTAATGGTTTTTTACTAAACCATCAGAAATTGTGAAATATCAACCTTTTGGTTTCTATATAGCTAATTAGTCATATGTACTATACTTGTTCATAGCATCTCATCGATCCTTTATCAACTTTTCTATAATGATTGAGCATCGGGATAGTTTTTGCTAGTATTGTCATGGTGGGATTTATCTAATTGTTTTTGTATTTAATAAAATCTATAGCCACCTCTAAATTGATTATCCACTTTAAGTTTGGAAATAAAACCAACCCGAAAATTCCCAAAGTGAGTATTCTTTCATTTTCCTCAAAAAATATGGAGTCATTTCTTCTTCTTTTGAATACTACCTCGATCATTTTTCACTTCAAGCAACTAGTACTTTTCTCTGACATCTTATGGAGATCTGGAACCTTGATCAACTAGACTAATTTAGTTAGCACTTTGTCATGCCCTTAGTGGAAGTAGATTTTGTATAGATTTTAAGGAAACTTGGTGGGTAAACCATACTCTTTCAAGGTAAGGCACATGCCTACATTCCCAAAATAGAAGTATTGGTACTCGAGGTCCCAAAAATACATCAAAACTTTGATGATTGAATTCTAAACAAACACCTTTGTGATTTCCATTATCATGCCATCTCATTTTCGCTAATGCTTTTCACATGTGACATGAGCTTTTTAAAGTCATTTTCAAAGCAACTCACATTTTTAATGGGTGGTAATTTACTATCATCTAGTCTCAGGCAATCCCCTTCTAATAGCTGTAGGGATTCAAATCCAAGAAAGTTTGCTATTAACATGTGTTATCATTTTTATCTTATTAATTCTTAATACCTTACTTGTTAAATGTTTAATCTAGATCTGTTTTATATAACACTTGGCACAATAAATGCTTGATCCTGCATAGCCAACTGTATGGTATAACTGACACATGTGCTATGAAAGGAACTTGATTTGTTGTTAATATAAGTTAGCATCATGAATTTCTGATAATATTTAAAAGTATTGGTGTTACTTAAATAAGATAACTAATATGATCATGTTAATAATTTATAATGAGCTATTAATGACAAATCATCCGATTGGAACCTCCTTTGTGTGTGGTTTACAGTTGAGTAAAAAAAGAGTTTATATTATACTTATTTGAAATACCATTAGTGGATCCTCTAACCTTGACATTTATTTTTATCATTGTTTAATCCACACATTAATCTCACATCTCAAAATTCTTTTTAACTCATTATTATTATTATTATTATTATTATTATTATTATTATTATTTGTAATTTATATAGTTAACCTCCATGTGGTTCAAACCCGGTCTTGCTAGATTATTTATTACTTCGATACTCCTACACTTGGGATAAGACATCAATCTTTTGATGGTGTCAGCTTTAATTAGAAGAAATTAAAGTTTTGAGGTCAAATTATAATTTTTAAGAGTTAATTTGGTCAAATCAGGGGCTTAATTCCATAAATATTAAAGTTTGATGACCAATCATG
This sequence comes from Populus alba, assembly GCF_005239225.2. Lineage (NCBI taxonomy): Eukaryota > Viridiplantae > Streptophyta > Magnoliopsida > Malpighiales > Salicaceae > Populus > Populus alba. The sequence goes on along the minus strand of NC_133294.1, from coordinate 21,061,729 downwards.
GACTTAATTGAAGAAATTCAAAACTAAGGACCAAAATGAAAAACTCATGTAAATAAAAGGGCTGTAATTAAACCGAATTAGGGGCCAAATTGAAGAACTTAGAAGTTTATTGATCAATTAAAAGTCAAATTACATAAATTCAAGACCAAGGACCAATATGAAAAAAGCGACCAATTTCAGAGTCGGCACTTGAATTTGGCAGGGATGCAATTTAATTGATTTTTACAATCAAAATTGCAATTGAGGACTCGATTGAACAAATCACAAATTGAGGACCAATGTGAACTCTGACACATTTTTGCCAACTTTTCCTTTTAACTGAAACAATGTGTTTTATCCAAATCGATGTCATTTCATGCACTGTTCGCATAAAAAATAAAAAATAAAAAGACCCAAATGGTGTCGTTTTGAATGGCATTGTGGGTCTTCTTCTTCCCCTGGATGCTAGATGTGCGAGGCAGGGGAAGAAGAAAAATTTTTCACTGACTTTTCTCCCTCTTTCTTCGAAAAGCATCAAAAAGATGCCGACCATAACCCCGCTTGTTTAACCTCTAACCCGTGGCCTACCACAGGGCGGTGAAAAAAGGAGGGAACGTGCCCCTCGGGTTGTTTTTTAGGCGGCTACGCAGTGGCCGCCCCTACCTTTTTCTCCCTTGTTTTTCCTATAAAAATAAGGAAAGAGAGAGTAGAAAAAAATAAGGAAGGAGTTGAAGAACGAAAGAAAAAGGAAGAGAAAAACAGAGGAAGAAAAGAAAAAAAACATAGAGAAGCAAAGGAGAGAAGAGAGAAAGACCGCCACCTGGAGCCACCGCCACTAGCTAACACCACCGTGAGCCTCTACAGCAGCCACCATAGGTCAATTCCCCTGCCTCTCTCTTCTTCCTTCTTCTCCTTCATTGCCAGCCTCTATTGTTCACGTAGCATATGAACAGTGGAGAGCCACTATTTGGCCCAGCCCAAAAAAAAAAACAAAAAAAATTCTATTTTTGAAATTGTAATTTTTCCATGTATTTTTCTACTAAATTTTGCTTAATATTGGTTTGTATTTTTATATCATAAAAATACAAATCTAGTATTAAAATACCCGGTTTTCTTTAACTTAAAAAACAAATTTGAAAAAAGAAAAAAAATGTTTTTGTGCATACGGCCAAGTGCCTTAAAGCTAAAAAATCATATTGTATTTTTCATACACCAAAAAACAATGTTTTAGCATGCATTTTGGCTTTAATAACCAGTTTATTAAAGTCAAGAGAACATTAGTTAAAATTTTAAAAAAACAACAAAAATTTTATTTTGTTTGTCCTTTAGTATCCGAGGTACGACATTACACGTAATATGTATTCTAGATATTAAATTCTTTTTTTTTACGCTAAAACAGTTAAGTTTTTACCTGATAAGATAAGGATCTTCTTACAAAGAGGAGGACTTTTCTTCAACTATTAACAGACCGATAATTAGAAACCACAACAAAACCTTAGATTTTATTAGATAACAAAACAATGCAGCTTACCTTAAGTAGGGCGTAGTTGGGGTGCTAATATCTTCCCTTTACGCAACTAGTCTCCGTACCCGATCTCTGAGACCAGTTAGGGTTCCTAGTGACCAGAATACTAGGTGGTGACTCCTGTTCAAATTTTCCACTAATAAAAGACAAGAATTTCTTGTCTCCCTATATTTTCCAGATAGACCTTACACCATACATATACCTTTGAAGGTAGATGATCACCGCGATGCCGCAAACGTGCGACAACGAGAGACATAAATATGTTGAGATGTGAGGTCAAGAAAACGATAACCAAGATAAGATGACTACAGCCTAAGAACACATATAGAGAGAGAGGAACAAAAATCCAACTTATGAGCATTATATAGACGTAGATACAAAAAGTAAAAACACCTAAATGTACGTATAAAAAATTAATTAAAGTACGATGAAAAAAAACACTCAAACAAGGACTTGTTTTCGAGGACAAGAGTAGGCATATGATTGATAAGGTACACAAGGATTCAAACACATAATTCTAAAATTGTAATGGGGCTTTACACTGTCCGAGGTGAGTAAGACCAGTTTTGACAATATGTTAATGCCAATGTTCAATAATGTCATTTTGTTCATGAGTATGAGAACAAATTAAAAAATAATGAATATCAATAGTATAAAAGAAAGCATTTAACTTGTGATATTCACCACCTCAATCAGTCTGAATATATTTAATTTTTCATGAAAATTGATGCTTAACAAAAGCTTGAAAACGATGGAAAATAGAAAATACATCAGATTTCATAATAAAAGGATAATACGAGATATATTTTGTATACGAATCAGCAAACATAACAAAAACCATCATAAGAAAAAATAGGAGCTAGGCCCTAGACATCACTAAAAATTAAATCAAGTAGAGAAGAAGTTTTGTGACTCGTAGTTCCTAACGATAAACACTACTTTCCTAACAGACATGCTTGACATTAAAAAGTTAAATGTCTAGAGTTACAAGCAAGTTTATTAATTGATACTAAGAAATTAAAAACACGGGAAATAGAATGACCCAATCGACCATGCCAAATATCAATAGAAGTAAATACGTAAGGAGACTAGTAAGCCTGAGGAATTGAGGTAGAGGAAGACTCATACAGAACATATAAACCATCATTACTCTAACCAGAAAAGAGCACTGTCTTGGTGTTGAGATCTTTAACATAAAACATAGACTCATGAAATTCAAAATGGGCATTATTATCATGATAAAATTTCTGAATAGAAAGCAGTGGCTTCGTAATATAAGGTACATGAAGAACATTAGATAAGGTAAAAGTGTGTTTGGGTGTATGTAACATAGTATACCCAATATTAGATATGGAAAAGCCCTTGCCATCACCAACATGCAAGTGATCATTACCAAAATAGAGTTCAGACCTATTTAAAATTGCAAGATCAGGAGTAATGTGTTGATTCACACCAGTATCCAGAAACCAATCCACAGAGTTCATCGAGGAGACATTATTGAGAGGAAGATTGGCATTAGGGTGTTATCCATGGCTGTGAAGTTGAGAGCATTGAGGTGCGGAATGGAAAAGCTAGCACCTGACATTCTGACCATTGTTGGGTGTCATTATTCCTTTTATTTTGTTGCCAATTACCTTACCTTCAATCGTTATTAGAAGAACCATTGAAGCCACGGTAACCATACCCTGAGTGGTTGTTGTTACAATTGTTGTTGTGTCGCCAGCCACCATAATAACATCCCCTACCACGATTAGAAATAAAGTTGTTGTTAAAAGAACCAGAGGGCTACAGTTGTGTAACAAGGGTTAATGGTGGTTGAGCCAGCATGGGCAATAAAGAAGCAGTGATAACAGCACCCATGAATTGAAAAGAGCTCTTATGAAGAAAATCATGAGTAAGAAGATGATTGTGAAGGTCTATATATGAAAGAGCATATGCCCTTGTCGAGAGCCTAGTCACTAAGTCCTTGAACTCTCCTTGACGTTCACAAAACATATACAAATTGAAATATGTAAACAAAATTGATCAATCAACTGTTGCTAATTCATCAAATAATGTATTTACTTGTTGCAGATATATGGTAACCAAATCATCACCTTGATGAAGATCTTGAAAAGAGTTATGAAGTTGCATAATATGAGAATTGGATGGAGAAGCATATGCTTACTCGAGAGTATGCCAAACATAGTGCGATGTTTGGCAATCAACAACAAGATGCAGTACATCCATTCAAAGAGAAGAAATGAGTGCACTCAAAATAAGTTGATCTTGTTGTTTCTAATGAAAAAATAAGGGATTAACCTGAAGAGAAGAGCCATTGGTAGTAACCATGTAAGGAGGAGGACATAGAAAAGTGCCATCAACAAATTGAGAAACACCTTATCCAAGAAGATAGAGCTTCATCTGCATTCACCAATAAAGATAATTGGTGTTCGTAAGCTTTAAAGAGATAATGTGTTGAGTGTTAGAAAGAGAAACAATTGTTTCGATAGAAGCCTTCATGGCAGTAGTAGTCACGACAGTATCAGTAGTAGTAGGCACGTCAATAGCGGTAAATGAGTCCAAAACAAAGGAAGAAGCAAAGGTCTGCACCGGTGGTGGAGAAGAAGAAGGTTGATGGTGGTTAATGGCAGCGGGAGCAACAAAAGTGGAGTCCATTAAAGAGAAGAGAAGAAAAGAATTTTAATATATTTAAGACTTTGATGCCAAGTTGAGAATAATAAGAGGCTTAACCAATTAGTTAACCTTTACTATTTATATATGTAGGGCAATTTATAATAGTTAATGTAGAGATTACAATACAAGAATAAGCCTATTAACCTTTCCTATAATACATCTTATATTATGCAATTTCCTATAATAAATCTCAAACACCCCTTAAATGTTACCCCTCTAAAAATAAAAAATAAAAATAAAAACATCTAGGTTAAAAGAGTTAAATGTCAAGGGCTGTAACCCAAAACCAATAACATCCATAGTTTTAATATGCCTTTCTTCGGAGTGCTAAATGCTAAATGCGAAGCTTATTCCTAGATTTAGATAGTATAGGGCCTTAACTTGCTTGACGGCCCTACATCTGAAATTCTTGAGATTTGTCATTTGGGCTACGAAGCCTATGCAGATTTTTGGGCCTTCAAAGCTCTTGAAGCTTAGTATATGCCAATTACATGCTATTATTCTTAACCTAGAATCCAAAGAGTCCATTAATTCTAGCCATCCAACTGTGCTGATGGTAGCCGAAGCCTCCATGTTTGATCACGAGAATAGAATTGCTTATTTAATGGCAGTGAGTCACTCAACAACTCTCTGAGCCACTATCATGAGTTAAAGAAGGAAGCATGTATCCCAAAACTTCTGCAATTAGGCCCACCCTTACTAAAGCCATCATATTTATTGTCTTCCAAACGGGATAGCAAGTCACGAGCCTCCCAAATCTTATATGGAAACCTCTTGGATGTATATCAGCAAAGCAATTTTAATGCCCATTTAGATTTTAACTACAAGAGGGTAACAAGACAGTACAAATGTTTGCATTAGCTGTATCAAAACCTCTGTGCGGGAGTTGTAGGAAAAAATGGAAAACAAGAAAACTCTCTGCGTGCACGGTAATAAAGAATCTTGTCCCTCTAGAATTCAGTTCTGGTAAGGGGTACCGGCATGAGTGAAGCAAGCATCTTCCTGCAAGCAAACAAGCATTTAGGAAATGAATGTGAATTGACTTGTCCTTGTCTGTAGAGCAAGCATATGGATGCACATGGAGACATAAAGGCAGAAAACAGTAGGAGCAACCCATATTAGAGCAAAAAAGAAAATCACAAGAGAAAAGCGACATGTATACTTTAAGCAGAATTTATCTTTCTTTTTTTCCCATTTATATTCAACCCAGCCAGTCCTTTTGATATCTCCTTCTCATCTTTCTTTCTTGCTTTACGTGTCTCATTCAATTTCTTGATAGTGAAATCACTTTTTCTTCAATTGTTCTTATATAAAAAGAACTGAGATTTTCGGAGGTGAATAATTAAATATTATAATACAAGAGAGATGGCTAGTAGTTAAAGGAGGCACGATAATTTCTTTGATTTTCTAGGTATATATATATATATCAAGCCGTCTTTAAGATTATTTGGAAAGAAAAAAAGGGCACCAAGTCATCTTGGAAATATTTCTTATCATCAAATCCAAAAAAAAAATCAATAATGTGTGTAAAGATAGAGAGAATCGTGTACCCTACATACCTTTACCAATTGGGTCCACAAATATGCATGATTAATGCATATATCTATACGTCCCTCTCACATTTCAAGCTCATAACCTAACGGTCAAATTTTTGGCAGAGATACAAAGCTAACGCCTTTTCAAGTATGCCGAAGAGAGGTAAGGTATGTTTCCAATACAAGAAATAATGATGGTCCAACTGACCCTGGTGGGAAACATAACAGTACATAGCCATCACAACCAAACTCTGGCAACTCGAACGAATAAAATAAAAAAAGAAGACAGAAAAGTTAGTGCTTTTGCTTCTTAATAAACAAAAAAGCTCCCATTCTTCAACTACGTTTCTCTCTTTGAATTATTATATGCATTAATTTGCAGAGAGAGAGGAGTGAGCTTGACATGTTCAAAGGATTGGCTTTATTTGTTTGTGGGGGTGATGAATGAGATTCCCAAAAAGCAAAAACAAAGCCATGTAATGTACATGAGTGTGAGAGAGACATCGAGATTCTCATAATGTCTTGAGGGTTAAAAAGGGGGTGGAGATCACATGTAGAATACTCCATCAACTTTGAGTTGAATAGAAGAAAAGATGACTCCACGAAGAACAAACCAAGTCAAAATCATGCAATACATTTTGCCTTAAGAAGATGGGAAGCACAAACACACATGATTCCTCTTATATCCTCACCAATTCTTTTTTTTTTTTTCTTTTAGTATATTGTATTACTATTGTAGTACTGTCCTGATTTATCATGACAACACGCATCAAGCAATAAAGTAATTATCATCAAAATGCAAAATTGGTTGTGACCCAATATCTAATTAGATCTCCTTTTTTCTCCTAACTTTTGTTTTTTCACTTTGCTTTTTATGTTTTGTTTTTTCAATTTCGGTGGTGATTAAACGAAAGTGTAGTTGCTATATTGTTGGCATGATGCATGCAATAATAGAGCTAGAATTAAAGAGAAAGGTGAATATAGCATTCATCTATGTATCTACTTTACCTAATCTTCTTGTTGTGTGTTTCCTTTTCTCTATCACTTTTCTTATTTCCCCTTTGTAATTTACGAAGCTTCAAGATAATTTAACTATTATTGAACTCAAATTTCTTAGTTTATTTTGTAGGATTGTTCTTGAACTTCACTAAAAGCTTAACTTCTAGACTCTACTCAACAATTATAACATTATGGAAATATGGGAAAGGTATGGTCCAACCTATAGAGTCCTTTCCACTCAAAGTTTTATCACCTAACAGTACTCTCTACCATGCCCCAACTGCAATTGCATAAAAAATATTAATAATTTCTCCTCAATCCTCATAGCTTCACACACACACACATATATAAGGTGTCCTTAACTTAAGGCTAATCTTTAAAGCATTAATGATGATTTTGAAATGCAAATACAATGTAGCCTGGCCTTGCTGTGTCTGTACGGCCTGCCTTATGCGGCGTATTATCTTATAATCGATCAGGCATTAGCTCATGATATTACCCATGTGGATATGATATCAAGACATTATTAGTATCGAATTGTATAGAGACCTGAGTTGGCGTGGTTTAATTAACAAATGCCAAGTGATGCTACAGTGATTAAATGACTAATTGTTTGTCGTTTTGTTCCCTGAATTGAAGCTAATCTGCTTATTCTTGCCCCCATAAAAAATATATATATACAAATGAGCTAAGATCGACAAGGGAATTAAGTAAATTGGAACTTGATTGATATTTTAATTAATCAATTAAGAGGAGACTTCGTAGAAATTCACATTATGTCGAGTTTTCTACGTCATGCGGGGTGTAAAATTGCCATGTTCCTCCCGTTAACGTGCCTAAAATTAATAATTAAATACAAGCTCGGATCTATATGTATTAATTATCAAGGAATGGTCTGATTAAATGTGTCTTTATTTTGATAATATCTAGACAAGAGGGCAGCGCTGTTTAGCCGTTTAGGACATGGCACGAGCTGTCAAAGAGAGATGACGAACAAGCATTGATTTCTTCTTTTTAATTTTCAGAGTTACTCAACGGTGGGATCTCCACTTGATAGCTCTACTCGTCAAAATACTCGCTCGTAATTTTATTCTGGCATCGTTTTTTTATAACCCACGTATTTCGTTGTTTTTCAAAAATAGAAGAAACAGATATAAAACATAAAAATGAATATATTTTTAAAATAATTACTCATTCAAACATATCTTCTCGGACACTATCCTAGACTTATACTATGTGTATAGCCGCACGCAGACTTTGGTGTGGTGGTGGAGTCGATCGAGTAATTAATGAGACTTTGGATACTATATGGCGCCTCAACCGAAGGCTGCAGTTAGGCTGCATAAATATGGTCAAATTTGGATAGTACAGCTAGCTAGCTTCATTGAATTCATGGAAATTTCGAGTTGAAAAATGAATGGATTCGATTAGAACATGAATTCATTGCTCAAACCGTGTTGTTTTACTAATTTTTTGTTGACTATTTAACGATCGACCGATATTGCCCAGTCCCTTTTAATTAAAACCATCGATCCTAAACTTGTAGCCATTAACAAGGCAGGCAGGTTGTCAAAAATTGTGAGCTGAGTAGGTAAGATCACCTCTTCCCGATGAGCATGTAGCTCTCAACTGGCAAAAATCTCGTATTCAAACCTCCTTTTTATAATAATAATAATAATAAAGAAAATGTGCTCGATGAACACCTCTCATGGTCCCTCGTGGCTTGAATTTATGGGAGAAAATATTACACAGCAACAAACCCTAGATGTTATATAATCTTCGAGATGAATTATTCAATCCATACATCGGCGAAAATTCAGGTCATGATTTTGAAAACTTGAAATCAGTTAGAGAATATTTGATTGTCAAACAACATATTTCGGTCGAGGTGGTAATGTCAAATGGGAATGGAAATCAATTCCATGGAAGTGTAGGCCCTGCATGTGGAAATTCGAGATCCTGCCTGAGAAAAAAATGCACGTCAAAAACGAATTTCATCAGGCTGATTAATGGGTTGAATAATTGGAAAATTGTTCTGTGGCAAGGCGATTACGAAGACAGTCAGAAGGGACAGACACTAAATTCTAATTTAGAGCACAAGCAATTATCAAGCCTTGCATTTTGTCCGAGAGCTTTCGAGTATTAATAATGTCTAAAATTTCCATGAAATTGACTTGCTTCATGCAAAATAAATCCTGTGAAACATAAATGAAACGTTGTAGATGGTTTGTGCCTTCTAGATTTTCAAACTAAGCCGTTCAAAACATTGTATTTGGTCATGTAATAGAGAGAATACAGATTGATTGCGACTTTGGAACTATGTGCATGTGACACTTACATTGGTTAGGAGCTAGCAGATAATTAATTTCTTCCATCTTTATTGATGTCAGATTTCTCAATCAAAATTGTTTTCCATTAGGACTATATATATATATATATATATATATATATATATATATAAGCCATGTAGGTTATTCTCGCATGCATCGAGCAAATCATTTTTCATCAAATAACTTCTCTATTAGATTACTCAAGTTTGATATATTAGATAGTGTTTGATTACTCAATTTGTGAGATTGATGTGTAATATAATTGTGGGCCTCACTCATTTGGTACGGGATTTTCATGAAAATCGATTCCAAGAACATTTTTATAACCCGTTTGTTTGCTGGAAAGTGATTTTTTTTTTTTAAGTGAATTTTAGGAAAGTTAATTTTGGAAAAGTGAATTATTTTTTGATATTTGGTAGTGTAATGAAAAATTAAGTAGAAAAACACTTTCCAGTGTTTGGTTATGTCATGGAAAATGAGCTAGAAAAATAACTTATTAATATTTTTTTTTTAAGTTTATTAAAATAATGAGAAACAAATCTTACAAATCAAAAATTTGAATGTGAAATGAAATTGAAAAAAAATATAATTTCATAAATTATTTTAAATAAAATAAATAATAATCAAAATAATAGAGATCAAATCTAAAAAAATAAAAAAAAATAAAAGATGAAGAAATTAAAATAATAAAAATTAACATTTCATAAATTATTTCAAATAAAATAAGTAACAATCAAAAAAATGAAGATCAAATTTGATACATAAAAAATTTCAATAAAAAAATGATAAGGAAAAGCAAATAATAATTATAAAAATAAAGACCAGAATTAATATAAAAATTACATTCTAAGAGATGAAATTGAAAAGAAAATATTCAAAACAATATATATATAACCAAAGCAACAAATTTTCATTTGACTGGAAAGTGTTTTCTGTTGATCAGAAAGTATTTTTCATTGACCAATTTTTCTAATAGCAAATAAACACAAGAAAATTTAAAAAGTAGTTTACCAGAAATTAATTTTCAGAAAACAAAACATAGCCATAGGTAAAATTAGCAACACCCATTGTTAAAAGATTTTTTGATAATAATTTATCTTTCTAGGATTCCAAGAATGGAAACAAATCAAATGGTGATCAATATTGTTATCATGATCATTTTGGTTTTATAACTCTGAAACCGAAAAAACCGAACCTGAATCGAACTCAAACCGAAAAAAACCTTACCAAACTGAAAAAAACTAAGCTAAAAAAACCGAAAAAAATTGAGCTAAATCGGTTTAAAAACCGACTGGTTTTTCTAAAAAATCAAATTAAACCGAAAAAACCGTTCAGTTTAAACAAATGATCAGTTTAAACTGATTATTTTTTTTTTAAATAAAATTCAATTTAATTATTTTTATTTAAAAAAAATATAACCAAACTAAAAATAATGAAATATAATTAAATCTTCATCAACAAACTTGTACGTTACCATGGTAAAAACAGCTGGGAAACAAAACAAAACGACAACTCCATTGATCTATCCCAACATCATCATGGCAGACTCTGCCAAATCTTGGCCAACGTTTCCCATGCGACCCTCCTCGATTTAACATAATAGCTTATCTTAAAAATTAATGACATGAAAAGTCAGTGTCATCAGAGATAATATAAAATAAAATAAAATAAATATCTTGTTCTAGATAAAACTTATTATTTTGAATTTTTTAAAAATTAAAATAATATTTTTTAGAATTATTTTTTTAAATGAAATAGGTAAAATTTAAGTTAGTCCTTTTAAAAAACTTAGTTAGATTAGTTAAATTTAGATACCTCGGGCCAAATTTATATGGTGGTTAGTAATAAAAAAAAATCAATTTTTTTATTTTAAATTAAGTTTTTATATTTTTTAATTATTTTATTATATTAATATAAAAAATAAATTTAAAAAATTAAAAAATATTATTTTAATATATTTTCAAAAAAAAAAAAAATGCTATTATTTTCCAAACATCCGCTTGATTACCATGCAGCCAAGACAACATGCAACTCTCTCTCTCTCTCTCTCTCTCTATATATATATATATATATATATATATATATATATATATATATATATATATATAACTCTCTGGGTAAATACCGTACCCCTAACTTTAACCCCCACACAACGGCCGCTCGTTAAAGTTCTTCCTTTTTTAACAAAAAAAAAAATCCAATCTCCATTGGGCCCCACTACTGCCATGCTGGCAATCATGCATGGTCCCATCTTTTTTCTCTGTGCAAATGTGGTGGAACATGGACCTCCTTAAACTCTGCCCCCACTAGTCTATTTGTGGACCCTACTTTATGCTTGCGTGGCTGTCCATGGCAGCCTCAGTCGGCTTGCTCTTTGTTTTTTCCTTTTTTTATTAATTAAGAGTAAACCTCAAACTAATCTTCAATAATCTCTATCAAGCCTCAAAACATAACAAATAAGCCAAAATGGAAGACAAGTTCATTGTGACCATATATATTATTTTATTATTTTCCTCTTCCTAAAAAAATCAAATGTCTTAGTTTTAGTGTTTTCATGCAACCCATTAATCATCGAAGGAAAACACTTAACCAAGAGTATAAGTATTTTTTTCAAATTGAAAGCACAATAAAAATAACCTAATCACCCGCAAGTAAAAGAAAAAATTAAACTGCGCATAGAAGCATTTCTATCTTTTTTATTTTTTAAATATAATAAAATGAAAAAATGTACCCTTAAAAGCAATTTGATTTTTTAATTAAAAAATATTATTATTTAAATAAAAAAGGTTGTTGGTGCGTGCGGTGCCTATACACTTTAGACGATGTGGATGACGTTTACTAGTAGAAAAATTTTCTCTCTTTCACTGTATTGTTTGAAGCATTATTATGTTATTTTCTTGTTGGTGCAGCTCATGTAAACAACACTGAAATGGTTTATTTCTTGTGAGGCTTTTTTTTTTCTTTTTTTTTCTCACTCCTCCTCGAAAGTTATAGTTTGATATTTTTTATTGTTGATACTTCAACTTCAAATTTTATTCTTTTGTTTTTTGATTTCTTTTCTTAATTTTTTATAAAAAGTTTTATTTATTTTCAATTTCATCCTTCAATCCTATTTTATCATTTTTTTTTTCAATTTGCTTCTCATTTGTTTGATCTTTTTGGCATTTAGTTAAAGTTGATTTTATTTTCAATTTCATCATCCGATCAAAAAATTCTTCTCATTTGTTTGATCTTTTTGGCATTTAGTTAAAGTTAATTTTATTTTCAATTTCATCATCCGATCAGAAAATTATAGTTGCCCTTTACTTTATTTTTTATTGCAATTTTTATCCTTATTTTTTATTGCAATTTTTATCCTTATTTTTTATTTCGGTGTTTGACATTATGGTGCATGGTGCTTTTCAAAAGTTCTTTTTACTTAAAAATATATCAAAATATTTTTTTATATTTTTAGCATATCAAAATCATAAAAAAAAATTAATTTAATATTTTTTTTAAGACAAATATACTTTTAAAAATCACATGCAAGCATAAACTTCCACATTTCTAAACAAGTTTAATTTTTTATTTTATAAAAAAAATACACTTTCAATGCCAGAACAGAGTTTTTATTGAAAAAAATAATAATAGAGGCCCACGGCATAGCAGTGCAATTTCTAGTTTATTTCTAGATGTGAAAAGCGGGCTCCGCTGATCAAACCTGTTGAAAGAACTCAATTTAGATTAAAAAATTATCGGAAACTAAATCAATAATTCATGTACAGTCAGGTAGTTAATTCGAGATCAACCCTTTTAAAAAAAATTTAATATAATGTTTGATTATATACAAATATTTCAATCAATTTTATAAATTTTAAAGTTAATAATCATATAAGTTTTTAATAATTATAAAATTTATAATACTTGAATTAATAACTTATAAAAAAATATTATATTTTTACAAAAAGGTGGAGGAAGGATAAATAGTAAAAGAAGAACACCACCATTATTCTCCGGTTACTGTGAATAGCGGCTAATATTCCGGAATTAATCCTGGTAATTCGCTGTAAATATGGATTGACCGCGTTTGTTTGTTTTTTTTTATTTTTATTTTTGTTAAAGATTGACTGCGTTTGTTGATTGTGGAAATGGCGTAAAGTAGAAGGCGGAATGGGTCATTACCTCTTTCATGGTAAACGAATCCCAAAATAGAAACTCTCACATTGTATCTCTCTACACCTCTAGAGATGAAAATATACTAGTGAGTGTGTGGAGATTTTATTCTCTCTCTCTCTTATTATCTTTTTTTTTTAAAATTGTTTTTCTCTCTCTAGACCAAACCAAACCCTAAATAAACCCCACCATCAGCCTTAACACCTCTATTGCATGCCCATTTTGTTCATTTCTTTCTCTCTTATTGTTCTCTTCTCCTCCTCTCTAAAAACCAACCCTCTAGCCACGAAGAACAAGAACGAAAGAGCCTGCCTTTCTTATATCGAGCAGAGATAGCAAGAACGCACAGATCATTCTTCTTATTCATCTTCTTATGGCTGTTGAAGCAAGGCGCCTCAATCTCTTCCCTCCTCAACTCATAAGCAGCAGGTTGGTGTTGGTATCTACACACACATGTTTCAAAGACTTTGCTATTACGAGTGTTTATATCATCTAATGTTGTTTTGTATGATGAATTTGCAGGGAAATAACGAACCCCATTGAAGCAAATACAAATATGTACAACGCCCAAATGGGATACGGTGTGCCATTATCAGGAGGAACTCCAACGACAACAGCTGAGACACTTCTTCCTATGTACAGTTCTGTGGTCACTGATTCAATCTCCCATAAAACACCAATCAATTCAGACAGTGGTCTCACTTACAACGTCCCTGTACAAAGAAAGCGCCCAAGAGACTCTATCAATCCTCTCCTCTCATATCCAACTCTAGTACAATCCAATAAGACTAGCGCCCCCTTCTCCTTTCTTGGCCAAGACCTCTCTTTTCAGATCCAACAACAGCAATTAGACATCGATTGCCTTGTTTCTCAACATGTAAGTTCATCACATCATTAAAATCACAATTCTATTCGCTTCTTTTCTCTTTCCTTTTCTTTTTATGATTAGCATATTGCATTGCCGTATTGCCAATCTCATATTGTATATATTTACTTAAGCATAAGTTGTATTGATGTTTTTGTTGTTGTTGTTGTTTTGTTTTAGATGGAGAAAGTAAGGATGGAGATAGAAGAGAAGAGGAAGAGGCAAGCAAGGAGGATAATAGAGGCAATAGAGACGGGGATGATGAAGAGACTAAGAGCAAAAGAAGAAGAAATTGAAAAGATAGGCAAATTGAATTGGGCCCTCGAAGAGAAAGTCAAGTCTTTGTGCGTAGAGAACCAAATATGGAGAGACTTAGCACAATCCAATGAAGCAACAGCCAATACTCTACGTTCCAATCTTGAACAAGTCCTCGCAGCACAGGTTAAGGAAGACCGCACCCTCGGTGCAGGATTAGATGATCAGACAGCAGCATTATTGGACGATGCCCAATCATGTTGTGGTAGCAATGGTGGTGATGGTGATGATGGATGGGAAGAAAAAGTGTCGGAGAGGTGCACGTTAGCAAGTGGGGCGCAGGACAATAATGGTGCAGGTCCCAGGGGTACAGGTACAGGTAGTTGGTTGTGCAAGAACTGTAACAAGGCAGAGTCTTGTGTGTTGCTGTTGCCTTGTAGGCATCTGTGCTTGTGTACTGTTTGTGGGTCAAGTCTCCATACTTGCCCCATCTGTAAAGCCACCAAGAATGCTAGTGTCCATGTTAACTTGTCATGAACAAAACCAAAATACCCTTAAAAAAAAGAAGATAAATTTCAAGAAAACAAAAATTTGTTTACCCTTTTTCTTTTCTTGCTTTCATTATTACCAGTAACTATTCTTCTGTTGGATTTTATAATCTTTTCCCACCGCATTCCTTGCCTTGTTTGTCAATTTTTCCCACAAGGTGGACAAATTAGCCTAACTTTCCTATCGGAAATCATTACAAAATGATAGTAAGATAGCACCCAAAAATTCTTACAAGGAAAGATAAGAACCCTACTTTTGTCCAATTTCTTTTCCATCTTGGATGCTTCCTACCAAGTTAATGCTTGTATCATTGTAGAAATTGGTGCAATTCAATGTTCAATGTTTAAGTTCCTTGCAATTAATGTAGTTATCGTTTTTGCAACATCTCTTGAAA
Source organism: Populus alba (assembly GCF_005239225.2). Lineage (NCBI taxonomy): Eukaryota > Viridiplantae > Streptophyta > Magnoliopsida > Malpighiales > Salicaceae > Populus > Populus alba. The sequence goes on along the minus strand of NC_133294.1, from coordinate 21,046,470 downwards.
AAAAACAACATGCATGCGTAGCAAGCAAGAGTGTTTGCATTAATTTGACCAATTACTTAACTTTGTCGACCTTTCAATTAAATTAGACTATAAATCAAATGCACTTAATTAAAATTGTTCCTCAAAACCTTCACTCAAGTTTAGAGCCATAAAATTTCTTGGGTTAATCAAATATTAAAATAAAAATAAAAATCCCATGAATAGACTACAAAAACATACCTTATGACTGTAAATTTAAATCTTGTTGTATCTCCACCATGTAATTATGACAGTCTCCTGTATATTTGGAAAAATAATAATTATTTTTAAGTTGAAAATGGACAGAGAGGCGTATTTTAGCAAAGTTGGCGAGATAGAGGCGCAAGTTAACGAGGTAGTTTTGGAGTTGAAGGCAAAAAAGGAGGGAGGGAGAGGTGGGGACATGGGTATCGTCAAGTGGGTCCCAGACTCGTAGGCTACGCATCTACTACTAGTACAAGAGAGACCAGACAGGGAACTCATCCAGGGTTAACTGCGTTGAGCGTGGGTAACACGCGTGGAAAGTAAAGCGTGAGGTCAACGAGAAAGTGAAAGAGACAGGTGCGAGGCAAAAGCTGACACGTATGACGCGCGCAAATGTCGCTGTTAGTGTGCAGGGGACTGTGACTGGCACTATTATAATTATATGCTCTCCTCCCTCTTTTCTTTTCCAATCTCTCTCGTGCACACTTTTTATATATATATATAATATTTTTTTTAAATATATTTAAAACAATATTATTTAAATTTTTTTATATTTAAAAACACCTTAAAAATTTTTTTTATTTTAAATTAAATTTGATTAATGGACTTTAAAATAGATCATGAGGAGATTAAATTTAATAACTTTAATTTGAATTCTAAAATATTAATTGTGGGTATTGAATATATTTTCACCTACTCAATAACGCAATTGTCATGCATTTGTTGGTCCATATTTATAACCAATGGTGGTGCCTTATTGAAAACTCGATGTCTTATATTGTGGTAATCACATAAAATAATCAATCTAATAAGGTTACAATGTATTTGTTAATAATTTTAGAAGACAATTAAATTATCAAATACACTTCTGGAAAAATAACAAATTTATCATAAGTAAATTCGAATTATAATTGTTCACTCATGAAGATAAAAAGAATTATAAAAGGTACTCTACAACATGATATAATTTTTTTTTGTTCCCTTATGACAACAAATACTTAATTTGGGGATATCAAGATTATTTGAACAAAATTTGTTCATAAAATACAAGTAATTTCATCTTATTTAAAGATTGTGGATTTTATAAAAATTATCACAAGCAATTAAAATTTTGAAATTAAAATAAAAAAATAAAAACCATAATAAATAGTTGAAAAGGCTTAACTGTTTGGAAGTGTAATCAAAATTACTTATTCAAGTGTTTTTTCTTGAAATATATTAAAATAATATATTTTTGATATTAACATATTAAAAATAAATTAAAATATCCAAAAATAATTAAAATTTAAAAAAATTATAATTTCACTACAACACCAAACAAACAACCAAACAAGACTCTATGATAATGACCTTATCCACCATCCGAAAACGGCCAAATGAGAAAGCAAATAGATGACAAGAAAAAAAAAATGATAATACAAATAATCTGCCACAACCGTATGATAATATTTTTTTTGAAAAAATTACGTTCTTTGAATAAAAAAATCTGAAATTAGATGACGACGACGACGACGACGGTAGTTTGAATTGAATTGAATGGGTGGCAGGCAATGAACAGGCGGAGGCAGAGAGGTTAACGTGTAAGATTTGTTTGCAAGTTGTGAGGTAAGCAAGGCGGTGGTGGCGACTGGTGACCGTTGATTGATGATGACGATGAGTTGTTGAATTCAATGAGGCATGGTTGATGACAATAAATCCGGGAGATTACCTAAAAAATGGGTTGGATTGTTGAATTATTACATCAATGTGTGAAAATTGATCAATTTTGAATAATATTATTTTTTTAGTGCTGATTTGATTGTATCTGTTATATTTATTCTTAAGAACTAATTAGTTATTATAAATTAACAAAACTCCAAAATATTTAGGAAAATCATTGTAAATATAGACAAAAAAAACTCATTACTACAAAGAAATTACATTTTCGCTCTTTAAAGGAAAAAATAGGATGCCTTAATTGATTCTTGATTTTAGAGGTAATTTAATCTTTTTCAATTGCCTATTTATCATTAAATAATTGTCAAAGGGTATATGCATCTTTTACATCCTTTTAAAATAATAAAATAACTAATTTACCTCTCAAGATAAAAAATAAAAAATAAAAATCATAATTGTTGTTTAGAGGTATTTTTATCTTTCTATTTTTTAGAAAACAATAAAGAGATATTTTTTTCCATAGAAATAAAAAATAAGACATGTCCAAGGGGATTTTTATCATTTTACAAAGGGTTTTTTTTATTATTATTATTTCCATATTTCTAGAGGGCATTTCCATATGTTGAGTATTTAATTTTTATATTCAAAAAGTTGTTGATGCATGTTCTTCACGTACCAGTGCGTGGAAGGCTCTTGTGCCTTTTAAGCAGTGCATGCAGCGCCTTTCCAGTGGTCAAACTAGCCCTTCCATCATGTGAATGAAAGTGTCGCCGAGGATCCTATTTTTTCTGTGCGGCGTACGACAACATATGACGGTTTGTCACCATTGATTGTTTATTATCCTCTTTCTTCTAAGCGGCATACGACAACATATGGCGGTTTGTCACCATTAATTGTTTATTTTTCCTTCTTTTATGTCCCCTCTCCTGAAAAGTACACATTGGTCCTTGTTGATTTTTGTATTCAATTTTAGTCATTGTTCCTTTTATTTCTAATTATTGTTTGTGACCTTCTTAGAAAATTTTTGTTTGTTTTCAATTTAGTCATTCAATTATGACTTATCATATATTATTTTTTCCAGTCTGATTTTTATTATTTTGATTTCTATTTCTTTTTAGTTTTCTATTAAAGTTTTATTGGTTTTCAATCTTATCATTCAATCAAAGTTTATGATGTATTATTTCTTTCAATTTAATCCTTCTTTCGATTTTTTTCCTTTGTTAAAGTTGTTTTTCTTTTTAATCTAACCCTCCAATCAAATTTTTTTTGTTGCCCTCTAATTTTTTTTTATTTTGATTTTTATCCTTGTTCTTTTAATAAATTTTTTTTTAGAACCTTTTGTGTAATCGATTCTTTTTTTTTTTGGATTTTTTTGATTTATTGGGGATTGAACTTTATGATTTTTTTATTTATGGTGCTTTTGATCTAATGACCTGGATTACGAGCTTGAAAAGTTAACACGGGTTAACATTTTTTTTGGACCATTTTATTTTTTGATTTCATCGTTCAATAATTTTGTTTAAAAAAGATTGGCTTCGTGATTTTCTTCAATCTCTTTTTTATCAAGTTATCCTGATCTCATGACTCAAGCCACGAGTTTTACAGATTAACCTAGGTTAGCTCACCCCTTATTATTCCTGTTACATGTTTATCACGCTAACTTAAGTTGTCTCAAGTTATTTTTTTGTTCTTTTTTTTCTTATTCAATTTTGTACTTCCAAGGTTATTTTTTTCCTTAGTTATTGTGATTTCTTAAAAAAAAAAAGCAAATCCAATTACTATCATTGTCTCTTTTATTATTTCTTTTAAACGCGTTTGTGATGCCTAACCTATCGCTGCTTTTTTTTTTCTTCTTATTTCTTCTTATTTTTTTTAATTGATACTTTTTAATATGATTTTTTTAAAAAATAAATTTTAATTTATGTCTCAATTAACATCCCTTCTCTATCATTTTTTATTTTTCTCATTTAGCTTTTTTTGAATGGAGGTTTTTTTTTTTTTTTAAAAAATAGTTTTGTATGTATTTAATTTTTCAAAATATTATTTTGATTCGTCTATAATTTTTTTTATGTTTTATATAGATAAAATTTATTTAAAAAAAAAACATTTACTTTTAGATCCTATTTCTAATGTGTACAACCTTGCACAATATTGTTTTATTTTATTTTATTCAATCCTGCTTTCCATGAAGATTTGGTTTTTGTTTTTGCTTCAAATTGATTTTTTTAGTGCTCTTAAATTGTTCTAATACATTGATGTCAAAAGTGAGTTTTAAATAATAATAATAAAATATGATTTTGATGTTTGTACAAGCAAAAATATATATTAAAAAACATGTAATAATACATTTCCAAATACCCTCTTTTTTTCTATCAAGAAACAAAAAAAAAAGAGAAAAGAAATAATGGGATTTTCAAGGGACAAATCCCAAAGGAAATATATTAAAATCACATTGGAATGAAGTCCAATAATGGTCTCCCTCACTTGGGAATAATACATGGCAGCAAGCAATAAAAGTCCTCTCTCTGCCTCCATAAGAGGAGGTCCCTATTCTCCAAGTTGTTTACAAGTCATCTTCAATAGCATTCAGGCATTTCTGCTCCATGCCAAACCTTCAAGATTTTCCAACTAATTAAGGGACCATTTCTATAAAACTTTTGTTCGATTTCAGAGACAAGAGCTTTTCAAGGGGCCCACCTAAACACCTTCAAAAAATCCAAAGCTAGCATTTAATAAGGAGAAAGTAACGAGGACATCGCAAAAATAATAGGAGATTGATTTTGATTTTGATTTTGTTTGTAGGATCTTCGAGGCCTTGTTAGTGGGTCCCTCCACAAGACTAGGACCATCTGTCCCTTTATGACCGGCATGCATGCCCTCCCCTGAAACACTTGAATCTGATTCCCACTACTCTCCTCTTAATTACCCTTGTTAATTAACTTGTGTTAATTAATACTTGTTTTCCTTATTAATTAAAAGCTGTGGTTTGGACTTTGGACAGTCCATCCATCCCTAGACAGACTTTTTTTATTGCCTGTTTTCTGATCAGGATCCCTCATCAAATTAGATTAATGCTAATCCATTTTCTAGGGCTAATTAAATTAATGAACTTGCCAATTTTCAAAGGTATAATCTTAGCCTGGGAATCCAATCAAGTGTTGGACACCATTTTTTTTATATTAGGAAACGAAATGATTCCTCTGTTAGGTTTGTTTCCCAAAAAAATAAAATAAAAAAATCCCTTGTCTAGGGTTTGTTTATGGGTGCAATTGAACCATCATAATGGCCACGGGTGGACATGGCATAGAGGGGAGAAAATAAAATTCACAAGGTTCAGAGTTTCTAATCCAACACAACAAAATCCATTATGAGTTTCAGGTTTTTAATGGGATCATATCAAATTATTTTTTTTAATTTATTATAAAACCTAGCTCGAGTTAAGTCTTGAATTATTTAAGTTTGAATTAGATCAAGTTAGATATATATACTATCCCATAAAAAAACCCAAAATATATATCAATTAGTATATTTTAGTAAAACTTCTCCCAAATATCTTCTTTGTTTTTTTCCCCTGGATAAGAATATAATTGTTGTTTTATGCTGAAAAAAATGGCATTAATCCATTAATTCTTTATCATAAATCAGAAGCACTGTCAATGAGCTCCATGGTGTCTCCTGTCATTTTCCCTCCACTTATTCACACAGCATACTCATCTGTCGTCTGTCTAGATTGTAATCTTATGCATGTATGACAAATGATATCAAAATACAATAATGTCTGTCCAAATTATTCAAAGAATTATCCACACTAAGCCCATGAAACTGACCAATTTGTTTGATACCACGACTCTACATTGTCTCTTCCCTCGAGTCTGTAATCAAATCCATCTGCCGTATACATTTTTGATTTCTCAAAAGAATATCATATAAAGGAAATGTCAATGTAATGAATAATGGCACTCCAATTGTCATCAATAAAAACATTTGGTTGCCATCACACCTTGTCATGCACACCATCTTTTTTTTAAGCGTGGAGGTTGGCTAGAAAATTAATATATTGTTGTGATTCTTGTGGTTTCTTCGTCACCACGGATAAAATAAGATAGTTTTGGTTACTATTTCGAGATAAAAAAATAAAAAAATATAATAAAAAAATACTTTGAAAATATAAAAAATTATTTTAAAAATATATTTATTTTCATCTCTTTAACTAAATATATTTATGTCTCTTTTGTATTCATCGCTGTGATAGTAAGAAACGAACCAACTAAACAAAACCTAATTGTTTTTCTTTATATACAAGTCCTTCCTTGTGTAAGCATCGAGAATTATTGTGAAAGCTAGCATAGACCATGTTTTGAGCTTAATTTGCGGGTAATCAAAGCTAAAAAAACTCAAAACACATTGCGTAAAACAATAGCTATTTGGAGATTGTTTAAGAACATTTTTAAGGGTTTTGTTTTTTTCTTCAATTGATTTGAGTGTGTGTGTGTATATATATATATATGTATATGTATATGAGATTATTCTTAATTTGTTTTCTAACCACACGTTAGAAAACTAGTTAAAGCTAGAAATTTGGACATCATGGACCCTTAAATGTCGGCTTCTGATGATCTCATTAATTTTCAAAGAATTAGTTTGGCTGTTCATCACAGGAATGATTTGTTATCAGTGTTATATATATAGGATTTGTTGACATGAGCATGATAAAAACATTTGGCTTAGAATTAATTAATCATAGGGATTTTTTTCATTTTACTTCAGCCAAACCACAAACCAACACGGTTTTTATTATACAAATGAATTCTTAATTAAAAGAAATCTTGCTAATTGAGAAAGTCAAATTGTGGATTACACCAATTAAGCACAAAATGGGAGGAGTATTAGTGCATAATTAGTATAATGGGGCCCCTCCATATACTTTACCCTAAAAAATATATTCGATAGTGACGGTGTAACATTTGATGATTTTTTAAGCTAGATTGCATCCTAATAATATTATACAATAAAAGGTGTTAAAAATTGGTATCTTTAAAGATAATTGGGATTGTCAAAGGGGGAATTAAATATTATTTAATTAGTTGATTAATTGTTGTCAAATGGCAAGCATCATGGTGTTTAATTTGCTTGAGTTGTTGTGCATTGCACATTGGAATATCCCTTAACCCAAAGTTTTCAATGCTAGCTAATCTTTACCGAAATCAACAACCGAAATATATATATATATATATATATATATATATATATATATATATATATATAGAGAGAGAGAGAGAGAGAGAGAGAGAGAGAGAGAGATCCAGAGACCGCACCATCACCCAATGAAAAAGATAAGTGAATAAACAGGTGCTAGCTAGCCCATCTTCAATGCTTAATTTGGTCCCCTTGATTTGCTTTAGAATCGCACGTCCATTTCATGTGGGTCATATTCCTCCCTTTAACCCCTCCTATTTCACCACCATTTCATGTCACAAGAATAAATAAATAAATAAATACCATATGCTAAACTTGTGAAGGTGAGTTTCTTTATATATGTAATAGTAAGCTCGAATTCATCGTCACGGCTCACGAACACACAACGCATACGTACAGCCAACCAAATGCCGACGATGAGGACAGTGACACTTGAGCCAATGGCTTTTCTAATTTTTTTTGGGTTTTTCTGAGGACAGAAAAAAGAGAAGCCAGCCCTAGTAAGTATCTAGGGGTCCATGCGTTCTGCTGTGCCTTTATTTATATATATATATATATATCCTTTTGTTCTTAAGGGTTAATTATTTGAGACTTCACGTAAAAGAAGAGATGGGAAATTGTGTCGTATAAGCCGTCCACTTTGGTGATATAAACCATATAGTAATATTCCACATGTATTATTTTCAGTCGAGGTGGGGTTGCCAAAGTAATATACACAGTACAAAGCATATAATAAGGATCCCAATCAAGAGAAGGCAGGAATGGGGGCCATGATGGGAACCCTAACTTTCTTACCTTGTGAAAGGGGGCACTCATGCATCTGTCCATCATCTTGGAATTGATTTTGTTGCTTGCCTTTTCTTCTCACTTGCTAGTGATACATTTTTCTCTTTGTACCTGAGGGCCCATGCATCTGTAGCTCAACAGGCCATCTGAGAAGGCAAGGTCAAACCAGAATGAGATGGCTCGAAAGTACCATCTCTTCACAACCGTGCATCATTGTCCCAGCCCAAACAAGATTATATTTTGAAAACTGTCACAAATTAATAAAAGAATTTCTTAGGGTTCCATGTCGACAAAGTTCTTAATAATTAAGATTGGTATAATGCTTACAACCCATTTTGTTGACACCAATGGGCATATGCCCGCTAAAAATAAATATAGACGAACCGCTATATATTTCGGAGTTTACAACACAAACTAACCTAAATTGACCGACAAGCTAGGGTTTTGCCAATGCATCTTTAACTCCAATTATGCACCTCCTCATCCTAGCTAGCTACAAGACGGTAAAGGTTAATGGGAAATACGCTCATTTTCTTTTTGAAAAGGCATGGTGGGGTCAAGTTAAGAATCCACAACACCCCAAAAGAAAGAAGGCATGAGCCATTATTCACTCAGAAATCACATCTTACACGATGAATGAGTGAAAGGATTTTTTTCCCTTTGTGGGAATTCCAATGACCTGCCATGAGTCTCCTTTACGTGGATGGATTTGGTGTGATTGGTGGTGGAGTAGGGCAAAAGATAAAGACATTATTTATTTCAATCTTGATATGGATGAAGCATTGAAAAGAGATCAAAGATACATGAATTCACATATATGTATAATGTAAAGGAGCCATTATAACTGTTGCAACTATTTTTTTTCTCTCTTTCTTTCTAGGTTCGATAGATTTGCTGTGCAAGTGTAAACATGAGCTTCCCCCACTAGCGAAATATTCCATGTGCCATGACCATCGAGTCTCTCTCATCCCATTAATGGGGTCTTGGAGATTGTGGTTGCAGACCCAACACCCCCATCTTTGGTAAAATCATTATGCTCTCTTCCCTTCCCTCATATCCATAGGACACTTTATCTAAAGTGCTGCAAATAGTTCATTCTTGTCTACACTAGGCACCACCACTGAAAAGCTAACCACTAAAACCATCCATGTTAGCTGGCTTGACGAGGAGGTAAGTGGGCAAACACGATAACTAGCATAAATTTGATTTTCCATGTGGATGGATAGGAGTGAACAGACATGGGATTGGACCAAGTATAGAGACCTAAAATAATAAAAAAGTGATTCCCAATGCTATATACCAAGGACTGATGAGAGAGATGACCTGTACTGTGTTTTATATCTTTTTTCTCCTATTTCTCTACCCCCATTTCAAAGTTTCACCTTCTCAAAGCAGAAAGTGAAATGCTCGGTAGCTGTTGAATGGGAGGTGACATGACAAAGAATCAGCTCGCACACTGGACCGAATAAATGGATGACATATCTGGTAATATTACCAATACGGGGAGTGCATGATATGGTGCCATCACCAGTTCATCGCACAAAATATGGGGATATATATTGGGCCTACCAGCAATGGATCGGCCATTAGAGCTTGTCGTCTAAGAAAATTGGATCCCATTTGCATGATCAAGGTCCTAAAATAGTCTGTGTTGATAGAGGCATATCGAGCACCATTATTCTATTATTTGAAGTGCGCCAAACAAGTCCCAAAAAGGACCGACCTCAATTGATCTGATCAACACAAGCACTCCTAAAATTGACTAACTAGTTCTTAATCTAATACTATAGCACTATTGCCCCGTCTAATCAGTCTATAACTCAAAATTAATGGAGGATCAATGCAAATCAAAAGGATTACATCAAGCACTAATACCTTCAAATATTCAATAATATCGTATTGGACGGATCGTATTGCTTTGGAAATGGGAGTTCTTCCACTTTTGTGACTTTATTTTTTCGATAAGACTATGATATTTGGATGCTTTATACTTCATTGTAGCAGCAGGTGCCACATGTTCTTAATTGACATAGTGAGGAGAAAACCATTGAAGGAGATTAGTTTGATGTCATTTCAGATGTGTTCATCTGCCCCCATTTCCCTATCAACCATAAAAATAAGGTTATCATATGTTTTTATGCTCTTTTTTTTTTTTATGCTCTTCTTAATTCTAGATGAATGTGTATGATGTCATTGTGCACATGTATCATGAGTTGAGCCCTTAATTAGAGTTTATTATCATACTAAATCTTTGTCCCGTGATACCTTATGGAATGAATTAATTTATTCTTTGAACATGTAAAAAACATCTTCTAGCAGCAAAAAACACTTTTTTTTTAATAGTACTGCGGAGGTTGATCAAATTTGACTTCATCAACTTAATGAGATCAAAAATAATTCAGATAATCAGTAAAAATATAGTTTAACTTACAAAAATTTAAGTCAACATTTTTTTTTTAAAATATTGAAACTGTAACATATTGTATTTACCTGAGTTTGCTTGAGTCAACTTGTTAAATCTACGACTTAAATCATGAGATCATGATAACCGAATATAAAATAAATCAAAATAAATTATAAAGCTTAATTCTCAATCAACTCGGTGTTTAAGAATGGACTTAAAAAAAATAAAAAATAGAAAAAATGACTTGATTTAATTTGCCAAACTTGCAACTTGGATCATGAGGCCGTAATAACCTTATAGAAAATAAACAAAAAAATGACCTGAGTCAATCCGGGTTAACCTATTAAAGTCGCGATTCGGGTCAAGGGATTGAGATAATTCTATAGAAAGAAAATTGAAACAAATTATAAAGCTTAATTTTCAATAAACTCATTATTGAAGGGTGAAAAATAAAATCAATTTAAAAACATGACACAACAAAATGACCTAAGTTTTAATTCGGAAAACATGTGACCCAAGTCTTAAGATCGAGATAACCTCATGGAAAGTAAATCAAAATAAATCATGAAGTTTGATTCTTATTCAATCCAATATTGAAGGATGAAATTGAAAAAAAAATATCAATTAAACAAAGATAAAAAACTCAAGTCAATTGAGTTAATCTGCGAAACCCGCGACCCGAGTCATGAGACAGAAATAACCTATAGAAAAAAAATAAAAATAAATTATGAAGCCTAATTCCTGATCAACTCAATGTTGATAGATAAAATTGAAAAACAATGCCAATTAAAAAAAGACAAAAAACTCGAGTAAACCAGATCGATTAACTCGTCAAACTCGTGATACAAGGCCATGAGACCAAGTTAACCATAAAGAAATCAATCCATAATAAATTATGAATCCTAATATTTAATAAACCAAATGTTGAAGAATAAGATTAGTAAAAGAAACATAGATTTAGACAAAAAAAAAACTATTGAATTGAATAATGTTTTTGTGAGGTTGTGTATAATGAAACTACCACCTCTTTTTAGTTTTTTCTTAACTAGACATGTCTATGCTACACTCTGGGGCTGAATTATTATTCATTTGTAAAAAATATGTTGAGGTGCTATAAGCGTATATTAAAGAAGGAAAGAAAAATTACAACTCAAGCTATACATAATTAAATATGAAAGGATAAAATTGGATACAAATAGAATCGAGTTAGTATGACAAACTTGTAACTTGTATAATAAGAGGAGAACAAAATCAGGTTAACTCGTCACAAACCCGTACTCAGATTATAAGATTGAGATAACTAGATGAAAAGAAAATGAAGGAAACCACAAAGTTTTTTTTTTTTTAAATCAATGTCGAACGATAAAATTAGAAGGGAAATTTTTTTTTTAAAATGTCAACCCTCCGTCAATTTTTTGAACTTGTGACCTGGGTCACTAGATTAGAACCAACATATCTGAAAAAACCCAACCAATCAAATATTGAAGGGTGAAATCGAAAAAAAATCAATTATACAAAATGGATTTAAAACCAAAACTAGCAATTAAAAGATTAAGGATCAAAATGAAATAAAAAAAATAAATTAGAGGTAAATACAAATTTTTGATTGAAAGGTGAGATGGAAAAGAAAAATCAATCGAATAAAAAGAAAAAAATAATAATTAAACAAGCGAGGATCAAATTGAGAAAAATAATAAATCATAAATTGAAACTGAAGGATGTGAAATTGAAATAAAAATAAAAATTCTACAATAGAGAAAAGAAAAGAAATAGTAATTAAAATAATAACGATCAAATTTAAAAAACCAATATATCACAAATTGGGATTGAAAGAAAATAATTTTTTTAATAAGAAGTTCAAGAAAAAAAATAGAAATTAAAAGAATAAGGAGCAAATTAAAAAAAATATAACAAATTGAGATTGAAGGATAAAATTGCAAACAAATAAAACTTTTTTAAAAAAGTCAAGAATAAAAATAAAAAATAAAAAAAAGAACAAAGTTGACATATCAATAACTAAGAGTAAAAGTTTAAAATTTTAAATGGTGAGCATAAATTTCAAGGGGAGGAAGAGAGAAAAGAGAGGAAAAAAAAATTTTTCAACCAACAAACCGTGTCACTTTTGTTGCCCTAACATGAAGAGGATGTTGTGAAGATTCTAACGTTATGAATGAAGAAATAGAGTTTTTGGCCGCAGAAAGGCGAAAGGTGCCACACATGTCATCCGTTTTTCCATTAAAATATTATTTTATATTTATTATTGACTAAATTTCCTTAATCAAGTTTCTAATAATAGAAAAACCATGATGAAAAGATGAAAAAACCCTTGAACTAAAGCTTTTAAAATTTTGAACTTTAAGGGTAATCGAGTCATTTTATTGTAAATAAAAAAGTGCAAAGACTAAAAAGCCCTTAGATGGTAATTTAAAATTTTTTACTTTTAAGAATAAATAAGTCATTTTATTGTGCATAAAAAGTGCAAAGACTAAAAAGGCTCCTAAATAGTAATTTTTTTTAAAAATTAATTTTAATGGTAAATGAGTTATTTCACTGTGTTTTAAAAAATTAAAAAGATAATTTCACCCTGATTAATCTAGTAGTAATCACCGACTCTTGTGAAGAGATCAAAATACCTTCAACACTAAGGCTATTGATTTTTTTTTTTATTTTTGAAAAGATAAAATGGTAATTATATTGTCATAATAATAATAATCTAAGTCTATGTAGTGTGCAATGATTTCACCTTGCCCTTTAGTATTTTTTTTATTTGTTGAATCCACAATTTCCGATGAAAATAAATCCAAAAAATAAAAATTCCTACTATATGTATATTATTTTATAAATGCATCATTGCAGCAACATAATGAAATATAATATATGGGTTTTTGCTAGCTGAGATGAAAAACTGTCAAATGTCATATAAGAGACTTTATACAACTAATGAAAGAAAAGCACTATATATATACTACTGTAATTTCTTTTTGGTTATTATTTCGAGATAAAATAAAAAGATAAAAGAAACAAGTTTTTTGTACCTTGTCTAAAAAGAATTTCATTAAAAAATTATTTTAAAAATAAATTTATTTTATATATCTTTCTTTATCCCTTCAATTAAATTAATGTTTATCCCTTTACTATCTAATGAGCCTCCATTAATGATAATAATAAAAAAGCAACCTAATGGTAGCCATCTCAAATGCACGTTTTTTTAGTCTTGAAAAGCCTCCTTTTATGGAAAATCCGAGCAACAAAATGGGCCACTTGATACAAACATGAGAGGACTTGGTAAAATCATTGGGCTGATAAAGGGTTCCACCACGAATTAATGATAGATCTTCCCCACCAATCAACCGAAGGGTCTCTTCTAATCGATTAATATACTGACTTTCTGCAGTTCATAATGCAATGATCTACACTGTAGCATTTATCAGGGAAGAAAAAAGCGAAAAGATGATGATGATGATGATTCATATCGCACAGGCAGCTGGGACTGCCTCATAGGTATAAGAACCCTTTTGCAGACAATTCTCTTGTGTATATTTAGATTTATGTGCTAATAATCTTAGTGCGGAGATTTGGAAAAGATTTGTTTGTTTCTTTATTTGCCCAAGAAGATTCTTGTCTTTGCTTCTTACAATTCTGTTTTATTTTCTTGAATTAACGTAAACCAGGTTTCGATTGGTCTGGTTGATAAAGTGATTTGATGTCTTCTCAAGGGATTTTGGATCCAATTACCCTCATAATTGAAGACTTGTTATTAAAAAGAAATTGGTAGCTAGTATTAAGCACCATCATGTAACATAAGCTTAAGAATAAGAAAGAAGAACAATGGAAGAATTATGCACACCAAATTTCAATTTGATGAAATGTTGATATGTTTGTGCCTGACGATTTGGTCTTTGTTAAAGGGTAAGCTGACATCAAACAACAGGCTTGTTAAATGGGAACAGTTAGGGTAGGGAAGTGGTTTTCAGTCTAGGCACAGGCTAGCAGGATTGTCAGGATAGATAAGAGTGCGAGAGACTCAGAGAGTGGCTTGGAGCGAGGTATATTTCTGATTTTAACCTGGAAAATGCACATTTCCTGATCATTTAGAGAGCGAGGCGAGACAGTTTGAGTGATTAAACATACATTTTAGGATGCATAAAGGTTAGGCAGCAAATCATAGAAGATAAACAAGCAACATAAATAGAAGGTGATTAGGTGAACATAGGAACCAGGAGGATCTTCCATTCATTGAACCTCAATTCATTTGTTTTGAGTTACATTAACTTCTGCTGAAGATGAATGTTTGGACAGTTTAGATGCATGTACGAAATGATCCTGTTAGTCAATTGTCCACGAGCTTCATCATAATGGAGAGACCATGTCACCTTCTTAGCGAGTGGATGAGGAGATCGTGCGAAACATTGGTTTCTGCTTAATCGCTACCGAGAAAGATGGCATTGCCGGATTGCTTGTTCTATATGCAATGGCTCATAACATCAAGCTGCTCCGATTTTCAGTCATTATGATAATCATGATCTGCCATAATATGGATTCATCTTCCTCACAATAGGTAGCAAAACTTCAAGTCACCAGAAAATTCTTGGCTTGCAAACCCACCAGTACATGCTAGTGAGATCAAATATTTCCACAGAAGCAATCCAAATCAAGTAGATGTGCGGGGTAGACCCCAGTACCAACTCTTAGCAAGAACCTGAATACAAGTAAACTTTCCAGCTTATGGAAAGACAAGGAACCAGTAGCTTTACAGCTTCTGGTGTCAAATAATCTTTCGATACAGATAACATCAACATCAAATAGGAGAAACAAGTAAACTAACACCACAAACTTGCCGTTTTCTTGAATCATTTCATCATGACAACAACAGGTACTGGCCCAGTGCTACAGTTGGATGTTATTTAAGGATTAAATAGACTATTTTTGTTCTTTGTTTTCATCATAATGTCTTGGTGGCTTGTTATTCCCTCTTGTTGTACAATGATATTCCTTTTGTGCTCTCTCGTTGTCATAACAAAAAAAAAACAATGTAGCTCTGTTTCCTCCTTAAATAACAAAAACAGCTACATCAATCAATTGGTCTGCAATGGAATAACAAGACATCTAAGGTAAACTGTAACAAAAGAACGAAACTGTAGTGTGAGAATTTTTAGGAAGACCACCAAGATCATTTTCTTAAATACACCAAGCTTGGAGTCTCTGCCTCCTTACATAAAGGCTTTTCTGAAAACAAGTACTTCAATTCTTCTAAGCAAACAATTTCTAATTATGCGCTCCTAATCCATATTCTTCCGGCAATTCAACTCTTCCAAGGGATAAACTAACAATAAGAGCATAATCTTCACAAGTCTCAAATGCTATTGCATTTGTCGTCGAAATAGGCAAAACACAGTACAGGTAAAGAGTTTTGAAGATGCGCGCACTACATGAATCAATCGGTGCACGGCCACTAAGAGCTACAAACTTATCATGAAACAAATGTAATGGGCATTTTTCGATCAAGTTAGAACTATCATAAGCATCCTCAAGGAACACGTACAATAATCTAGATGGCAACATAAACTCAGAATGAAAAGCATCCAATTGAGCAGATGTCATCCTCTTCTCCATAGTCAAACTAAGGAGTTCTGTTACGAGAAGAAGGTAGCTAGGAGGCTTGGCAATCAAGGAAGAGGAGATAAATAACAGTATGTGACAATTAAGAAGAAAATATGCAGAATTAGCTAAAGATGAAGTATTAGTTAGTAGCTGTTATAACTGTGAATGTGATGAAAGTTAGCTGGTTAGAGTTGTTAAGTGTTAGTTAGATAGTCAGTTGAGATAGCCAGGAGGCTAGAGTTCATTGTATATAAATCATGGTATCAAGAATTTGTGAGGAGACAAGTAAGAAATAACAGATTGCAGAAGCAATTCATTCATCTCTCTTTTCTACTTCTCTAATTCTCTCTAATTCTTCCTTTTCTCTTGAGTTAGCCAGCTTGTTAAGTCAAGTGCATAACAAGTTCATGAGGCACTGCCACCACACGCTTTGACGCTTTTGGATCAGCAACTTCAAATCTCCTAGCATTCAAATATGGAGAAGGGAATTCCATTCTTTGCCACCTCTCAAAGTTCCTCAATATAAACCATGTTTGGCCTAAAACCAGCAGCAAAACCCATGTCAAAATCAAACGGACCAAGAAAGTTACCATCTTTCGATATTCTAGCCATCTGTTTCGTTGGATTGATAGCAGGAACACCTTCAAGCCTCAGTCTTTCCTCACGAGAAGCAACATCTAATGAAGAATCCCATTGAAATCTTTCACTGAAAAAAATCTGGGTACTTTGGAATCAATGAGTTTTTGAAATCTTGAGGCAAACCCAATTCATTTTCAATGGATTCAATCTTCTCTAAGGGCACCCTACAATCAACTGACAACATCAACATCTTCCTCAAGTTCTTAACCAAAACGGGCTCCATTAACTCTTTTGCTTCAGCCTCTTCGCTTGCAATCTTTTCAGCTTTCTCAGTGAAAGTAACAAAAGGAGGTGTCCTGCTATTACCACCACCAACACGAAAAATTGAAGGGTACTTTTCAATGACAGACATAAAGTTCCATTTTTGAAGAAATCCAACTTCCTTTTCAAGGTCTCTTAGAAAGACAGACTGATGTTTTTGTGATTGGATGATGGACTTGAGCTTTAGTATTAAAAATGGCTTCTTTTGTAAGTCCATTGCTCTGTCAAGGTTTTGCACACTGATATATTTTCTTCTTGGGTCTTCTTCCTCCACTTGATTTTTGCCTCAATGGAATCCATATTGATCCTGGTTTTCGAAATACGGCAGGAGGTGACCGTGTATAGGTGACAGACAGGATTTTGAGTATTTGTGTAAGCCATAAAAAAATGGATCTTCCATGCATTTTGGAGTTCTTTGGAGAAACAAAATCAACCAGCTGGAATGCAGAAAGTGGTTTAATGCTGCTTTGTTGCGCGGGGAGAAAAGTCCTCATATGGGCTTGGATCATTTGGTTATTGTGGACTTTCTTTGTCTCAAGAGTTGGCCCTTGTAAAATTAGTGAACTCTTGATGAGGCTTGTGGCTATACGGTGCTCAAGAAAGAAACGTACACAGAGGGAAGACTTTGGATTTGCTCATCAAGTGCTTACAAACACTATTTCCTACCTAGGCTACCCTGTGCTCCATACTTTTTGTAGCTGTCTTGCAAAATGCAGTAAGGAAAATAAGTGAATAACAAAAGCTTCACGAATTCCATTAACTTATAAAACTACCTGCATTTTCAAACAAAATTAAATTGCTCATATTGCTTAAGCTCTAACACTGCTGTGTGCCTGCTATACCGTCTCGAATGAAGCATACGGTTCTATGGAGCTATGGCTAGACCTCATATTACTAAAACTCTAAAACTGTTGTGTGCCTGTGTGGGAAAAACCAAAAGGGGTGAAACAGTTCTTAGTGATAATGTTGCTGTAAGGTTTTATCTAAACAAGAAACAGAATTCAAGAGGATGTGTAAAACAAGTTAGAGTAAATTTGTAGATGTGAACCAGCTGTCTATGGATTCTTCCCCGCTTGAGGTTTTGGTACAGATAAACTCGGATGTTCCAAATATAACTGCGCGGACAGAGGTTCGCTGCTCATGGATTTTATTGGGGTCATTAATGGAGGTTGCTGCCTCTGCTCTGTGTCTGTCGGGATCCATAACTCTGCATCCTTGCTTGCGCTATCATAAGCAGTTATCTCCCACCTGCAATCTGGTAAAAGAGAAGTTCAATCCTCACCTCTAAAAGTGTCGAAGAGTTCACGAAAGCTAAATCATACAGCAAACAGCAAGAGCGTTTGCTTGGATTTTGTGGATCAAGCAACTTTGACCAACCAAGAGCAGACAATGCATACCAAATTACTGCCACATTAACCAAGTACATCGTGGAAGAACTTTGGTAAGACCTTCCGAGACAGACAGTTTAACCAAGAATTGATGCACGCGAAGCTAAAGACAGCAATAAACAAATAAAAAATACTAGAATTTCAATGAGGAAAAGAAGTTGTAGATGTGAACTCTAAGCTTATAGGTTTTATTTTTATTAGAATAATAGTTATCAAGTTTATATTTATTAGGAGTTTTATAAAGTCTTAAATAGAATAGAAATCCTACCTCAATAATAAAAAAAATATAAGAATTTTAATCAGAGATGTGAACTCCAAATTTATAGGTTTTATTTTTATTAGAATAATAGCTATAAAGTTTGTATTTTTAGGAGTTTTACAAAATTTTAAATAGACTAGAAATCCTATCTCAATAAAAAATTAAAATTAAAATCTGAAATTATAAAGAAAAAAACATGAAATCCAAAAATAACAAGAAAAATTATAAAAATTGCTAAAATCAGCCTTTAAGGTGAGATTTTTAAAATACAAAGATCCAACGTTTGAAATAGCGATTACATAATTACTTTAAAGAAAACAATATCTAGAAACTCTTTTAAACATTTGAGAGAGATTCAATGATTGAATTAAAAGTTTTGATTTGTTATTATGGTCTAGCATAATCAAATCTTTTTTTTTGAACTTAGACATGTTCCACTGGTTCATAAATATATCTGCTAAATCATCTACATAATTTGTCTGGAGCAGATCCTCATCTAGTTATGATAGACCTACACCTGACTAAATAGGCTATCAAGTCTATATTTTTAGGAGGTTACAAAGTCCAAATAGACTAGAAATCCTATCTCAATAATAATAATAATAAAATCTAAAATTACAAAGGAAAAAAACATAAAATCCAAATATGACAAGAAAAATCATAAAAATTGCTAAAATCAGCTCCTAAGGTGAGATTTTTAAAATATAAAGATCCAACATTTGGAATAGCGATTACATAATTACTCTATGGAAAACAACATCTAGAAACTCTTTTAAATATTTTAGAGCGATCTAATGATTGAATCAAAAGTTGATTTTTTATTCTGGTATAGTGTGATCAAATTTTTTTTTTGAACTTAGATATATTTCACTGGTTTATAAATATATCTGCTAAGTTATTTACATAATCTGTCTGGAATAGATCCTCATCTAGTTATGATAGACCTATACCTGACTGCTCATAATAACTTATTGTAGAAAGTCCAACAACATCAAGATCTTTGAGAAAACTCTCCTTCCACTTTCGAGCCATAAGACTGGTTCACTGTGAGCTTGAAAATGAACCTTTCTAGCGGGATGTTATAAGGAAAATTACAGCTCCTCTCTCCACCAGTCCCTATTTTGAAGCATAGAATGGATAGTTACACATGCAAAAGTTTTCTCAATGGTACTAAAAAACCAGGGTAAACTCAGCTGAAAAGGGAATCTATTCACCATTGTAAATGGAGCAGCTGTTAGGGCTGTACATCAAAATAAACACTCCAATTTGGCCTATCTTATAGAGGATAGAATCCACAACACCACATGTAAAACTTAGCAACAGAGCAAGGAAAGCAGTCAGCAGATCAGAAAGAATTCATTAAGAAAACATTTGAAAAAGTTCACCCAGTAAATATGAACATTTTAAATTCTATTTTTGCCAAAGAATCTGAGGAAAGAAAACCAAAAAGTACTGTAGAGCAGGAACATTACAAACCAACTTGGTGGCACACACACACGACGGAGACAGGAATGACCAAGTTCAATCAAGTATCATCAAAACCAAGATTTCTACTAGCATTCAAACTATGTATTAAAAATCAATCAGCAAAAAGTTTTTCTTTTCCATACCTGTAAGCACATTGACACACCAGATCTCTACAAAGTATTAGAAAGGAGTTTTTCTAACAGTATCAACACTACTGCATTTAAAAACAACCAACAAAAAGTTATCTTTTGCATTCATTCAAGTACAGTAAGCTAAGGAGAGGAATATCAAGAACCAACCTTTCGGATAAAAGGAAGAAGCCCAGAAAGTACAGTAGAGTGAATGTAATCTCTAAGCTGGGATGCCTAGCTCTTTGCACTACCACATTCCTATACCTCCTCCTCTCAAATGCATCTTCACCAATCAAAACCAAAACTCAATAAATGACCATGCTAATCATTATAAAGTACAGAACTTCACATTAAAAAGTGTGACTTTTAGTTTATTTTTATCATTGCACTATTTTTTTTTTTTTTGTTATTATTGAGTTTGGTTAGGGATAATTTAATAATTTAATAAATAAAAATATTAAAAAATAGATGATACATTCATTAAAATCATCAGCATGTTAGCCGTCTTCAAATGGCGCAAGGAACTGACTCCAGCGGCTAAAAACTGGTTCCAGGGCGGCTTCTGATTAATCAACATTCTGCGTTGGCGATGCTTCGACAACGAAGTGCAAGAAAATGACGTTTCAGTTTCCACGAGACAGCGATACAGATTAAAGAAAACTGATTGGACCAACAGACGTGGATGCACCAGTCTGCCTAGGCTGGGCTTGACCAGAAGGAATATATCCTCTGTTGTTTCATTAGCCTCCAGCCTCCGCCTAATAAAACGGACAAAATTTTATTACCAATCAAGAATTTCAGTTACATCTCCCGTCAAATCTCCTCGTAAATAATTTCATCTTGCAGAGGCAATGACAAGTCCTCCTGCTGCACTTAAAGGCGACTTAGCAGCAGAAGTCAAATGGTAACAGCAGTAACTCACAACAGGTGTTTTGCCAGATTGATCTTTGTACCTCGCAGCCCGTTACGGCAGCTGGAAACTAGAGGGGATCGAATACATTATAGCCATGTTTTTGAATCAGAAGAAATCATGCAAGCCATTCATTCAAGCAAAGAACTAGGGCTGGATCAGTTCATCACCAGGGTTTTGCCTATGAAGTCTTACAGCTCCACTAGATGGTCCATTGAATGTGCTGTATCGTCTCAATGAAAACATCTCTTAAGAATTCATAAGATTCCTCTTTCAGGTAACGAGGTTTAGTTGAAGAGCAACAAGTGGATCTTACACTAATTATTATTAATCCACGGAAATTGTTACAAGGTACAGGCGAATTCATCAAAAGGGAAAGTAATACACAGAGATTAGGATAGGATATGATGGCAGAACTCTACTGTACTAAGGCACTTGTATTGTAAACAAGAAGTGCTCCCCCTGCAAGAAGGCCAGCTAGGGTAACAGCCCAGATCAACAAACCAGTAGTGCCTGCAAGGATTACATTGTTCATGTTGTAAATCAAATAAACTGAGCTCTTAAACTGGGAATTACATGAGATATTTATCTTTTAAAGAAATATTCTCTTGCATCATGAAATTAATTGTCAAAATGCAGCATTGCTTACCTCCAACATAAACTTCACCACTTGGAGACCAATCCTTGGGGTCGTAGATAGGACTGTGTATTAAACACCACAAAATAACAATCTCTGGTCATATACTTTACCAGAAAAATATTCAGAAATATACAGTGGATAGCTTACCTGTATCCATCAACATTAGCACCATATTTGTCAACAAATTGGTACACTCCCTTTCCCTGCATCAAGCCCAGAAATTGGATTACTAATCACTGACTCTCTGTTAGTACAAAATAATTCATTAAGAAGGGTAATTTAATGGCCATTTACATCCCGAAGGAAAAAGGCAATGGATTTAGAAATAATTACCTTGCCCTTTCTCCCTGAAGCATCAAGCCCACCCCTTAAATCCATGCCGCCATTGATTCCTGTACAGCAATCCATGTTTTTTCTTCAACAAATATTCAAGTAAAGGGACCAAAACATACTCATAAAAATACAGGCCACGCAGACGCTCACGCATGCGTATATATTATATTTTTGAAAAAAAAATGATTTGATGAAAAAATTATATTGAACAATACAAAAAGATTAATAGCACGTAAATCTTCGATGGGAAAGAGAAAAGTATCAGCCAGGAAAGATCTTATTCGCATATCTGGTGCCTTTAATGTACAGGAAAATTAAGGAAAAAAAAGGTTCATGCAAGAAGAGATTCCTCATTCCTTAGTTGAATATTTATGATAATTAATTTCCTAACAAGCTCTTAATTAAATTGCTTAGTAGAAGCAGACATGTGACTGAGAATGTAATATTCATTGATTACATGGTAAATTAATACAAGATCGAAGGTTAAATATTTCAAGAAGATAGATGTCCGAAGCTTCTTTTTTTAAATTTTTTTAATATAAATAAAGATGTCTAATTCATGGCTAAAAACTCCCATCAAATTGCAGGAATCAATCAATTAAATACTTTATTAATTAATCAATTAATTACACTTATTAATTAATCATAGTGAGTACAGTTAACAAAAAAAAAACGAACCAGTATAAAATTAAGCTTACACAACATTAATTAGCTCTTCAGCAATTATTTATTGCAATACCAAAATAATAATAACAAGAATTATATGTGTATGATTAATGAAAAGGGTAATTAATTAATTAACATAATATTCTATGGACATGTATCAATCAAGCAACAGACCATAAGGCTGATCAGTCTTGGACTTCCTCGAACGACTAGCCTCAACTTTGAAAGATGATCTCCTTGAAAGGCTTGGGAGAGAAGGTTTCTTGACTGTAAAAGGAGCTGGTTTCAGGCTCATTGATGAAGCCATAACTGAGCTGGTTGCCATGATTAATTAGTGTTTAAGCTTTGCTTGATCTGCTCTCTGCTTGTTTTGCCCTCCTCCTTGCTGGTCTTGAGCTCCAATAAAATACTAACATCCTGGATAATGAAAGCGATAGCATGATGATAATTATTGACAGATGTTGCTACATGGCATTGCTTGTATGGCTGAAATCTGGATATGATATTGCAAACATTATCAGGATGGCCAGGTGTTTCAAACTAGGTGGCTCTGGAGTATGCCCTACCTGATTACATGACAGATGGAGTGACACCATTGGCTTAGAATGGATCATCAAGAGATTATCTACAGTATTTAATATTGTTTTCCTTGAATTTTTTTTTTTGTGTGTGGCATAGCATCCCAAGATGGGAATATACTCTTTGGATATTGTGTTGCCGGACCCGTGGCGCAGGAACATCTCTCACCCTCCATTTTAAAGGCTAAAATTCTGAAAGTAAGCTAACAACGTCATCAACTAATTCCTGAGACCACCACCACCACCATTATCTATAATGACACCAGCAGCAGCAGCAACCTAGCTAGGACTAGGTGGAATGTGATCAAACAATAGACCAATATGAATATGATCTCAAAAGAATAACAGCAGCAGCAAGAGTATTAAAAATGAGGGAATTTCGCATGAAAAATCAGACTACATGTACTCCATTGCAATCCAAGTCCAAGGAAGAATAAAATTACACATAGGGATTCACAAGGAGGAGGTGTTTATGTTTCTGGACAATCACCGGGACAGGCTATATGATACACTATTGTAAATTAGATTAGCAGAAGTCTACTGTGATAAAGCACTTGTGGTGTAAACAAGAAGTGCACCTCCTGCAAGGATTCCAGCTAGGGTAACAGCCCAGATTAGCAAGCCAGTCTTGCCTGTAAATATTACATTATCCATGTCATCAACAGATAAATTGACCTCATAAACAGGGAAATCAATAACTTAATGTTCTTTCTCTGCATCACGGGTGTATATTTCTCGAAACGCATTGAGTTACTTACCCCCAGCATAGACATCACCGGATGGGGACCATTCATCAGCGTTGTAGATAGGGCTGTGTATTTTCAATCAGCAGAAAAGATAAGTGTTATCGAGGACTTAATCAAAGATGCGTATCTAACTTGAACTATCTAATTACAAGATGCATTGCTAATTATCAGACCAATTAACACTGGTTTAAATGTTCATATATGTAAACCTCAAGCAGGAGCCACAAATACAAATGTAAATGAAGAATCACAGAAGCCAAAATTAGCTGATGTTTTAGTTACCTGTAACCATCCACATTAGCACCATATTTGTCGACATATTGGTACACCCCCTTTCCCTGCAGGATCAAGTTTTAATCACCTGTAAACTTTCAGTAAAAACACGCAAACTTAGGTTGCTATTCCATGAATTTTTGACTAATAACTACATCGAAGGGCAAGGATATTCTTATACTCATGCTTAGCAAGAGGGGTGAGGATTGAGTTCGAGTACTATTTTTTTATCTATAACTTTTAGCTAGCTTAAGCTGTTGGAAGAGAAGGTAAAATATGATTTATATAATTTTTTCATACATTTCTTCGAATAAAAGTGTTTTGACTTAAAATTTTCATAAACTTGCAGAGAACTTAAGAGTGTTAAGATTTAAAATCGTTACCAAAAAAATAAGTAAAACAAGACAATATAAACTTGAAAGCAAATTAAAGCACTACACACTAACCCTGGGCTTCCTTCCAGATGCATCTAACCCGTTCCTGAGGTTCATGCCACCACCCGTTCCTGGACAACAAAAATTAATTACGACTCTAAGCCAATCCATCTTATGTTATTTAAGTAATTTCTTTTGCTTCTAAAAATCAACAAGATAGAACACAAGATGAATGTATATGAATTGTTTAATGCTACAATAAGCACAGTCCAGGCAAGATCCAACTCCCTTCTAGACTAAGGAAAGAAGGATTTAAATGAGGAAATGAAAATCAAGAAAAGAAAAGAACATGAGGAGAAAAAATCAATTAATAATTACTATTTTTTCTTAATTAATTATATTTGAGTGGGGTGAGAGAGTTCAGAGGAGAAAGAAAAGGACTCGTACTTGTCTGTAAACAGGAAAAAGTGCAAGGAAACAGAATTATTGAGATCAAATCACTATCATAATTTTTTTTATAATATTCATCAATGATTAATTAATTTGTTGTTTTGTTACTTTGCATTTCACTTCCTGTTCAAGCACTTGTCATAAACTTTCTTTCAGAAATGGAGAGGAAGATCATTATATATGGGCCCTTCAAAGAAACCTTCCATTTATGTTTCTATCACAGATCAGCTTCTCTCATGCTCCCAAATCATACAAAATGCATTAAGATTTGTGTTTTCCTCTTCTACATGCATGTATCATATGAAAAGGGTTTGAGTAATATATATGTATGTTATACGAGGAGGAAGAAGCAGACCAAAAGGCTTATCGGTCTTGATCTTCTTGACACCACTGGCTTCAATCTTGAAAGATCTCCTTGAAAGAGTTGGGAGGCCTCTCACCGAAGACTTCTCAACCGTGAATGGAGATGGTTTCAGGTTCAATGAAGCCATAACTGAGGCTGCCATTACTGACCTTGCTTCTGCCTTTCTTTTTTCACAATCTCCCGTTTATCCTCAACTATGTGGTCTGCACGCCTGCTAAAACCCTAGATAATAAGAACAATGGCTGCATAGGTGGCATTGATTATGTGGCTGAGTTATAGATAGGGTAAGCAAACATTATCAGGAAGGCAACAAAGTTTTAAAGAGGTGGAAATGAAGCATGCAAATGCTCAGTACCGCATCTTCTTACAGGAGACGTGGAGGAAATATACCCATGCATAGCCATTAATAGTGAATTCTTTATATCAGGTAAAACAAAATGCATAAATAAATAATATATAAGAGAAATTAAAAGGTTTCTTTTCATCTCAGTTTCACTACACTTTTTTTTTTTTTTGTATTTTGATAATTCAATTTAGCAAAAATAATGATTAAAAGGTTAATTGGAGGAACTTTTTGTTTTAAATATATTAGAGGATAATATAAATTATATTTTGAGATCTAACCTAATATTTTAAACTTTTAGGTTAAAATAGTTTTTTAAGATGATTTCAT
This sequence comes from Populus alba, assembly GCF_005239225.2. Lineage (NCBI taxonomy): Eukaryota > Viridiplantae > Streptophyta > Magnoliopsida > Malpighiales > Salicaceae > Populus > Populus alba. Next base: position 21,020,453 of record NC_133294.1, on the reverse strand, counting down.
AGTTTTGATGAATAAACAGTTACAAGTTTAAATCTTATTATTTTTATTTATTTGATAAAAATTGAACATAAAGTAATATAAACATGTGTTAAAAAATGTAAAATAAAAATAAAATAATTAATATTATATTTAAAAAACAGAGAAAAAAACATAAAAATCAAAATCTTTTTAGAATGCGTTTATCTTACGAGGTGCAGTGCACATAGTAATTAAGCAAACAAACTTTTACTCCTCCTTTTAACCTTTTTTTTTAGTCCCAAAAAATCATGGCAAACACAAGTGCAAGGCTTGTATTCCCCCCTTACTCCTTACAGAACATATCCTTGAAGGAAAAGCAACATAAAATTGGGTTTAGATAAAAGCAAAGACAACAGTCAACAAGAGTTGATAGACTAAGTCATAGGTTTTAAACACAGAGGACTATCGAATTCAAAAAGGTAGGAGTGAAGCCTAATTTAATTTTACAACATCTCAGTTTCACAACACATTTTTTTATATATATATTTTATTAATTTAATTTAGCAAAAATAATGATTAAAAGGTTTGAGGAATTTTTGTTCTAAAGATAGCATTAATGTCCGCTGCAATTTCAGACTTTTTCTAAACTCCTCTCTTTCTTATATTTACTTTTAGTTATAATTATTTTTTTATTATTGATTTTATTGTTATGAAAAGAAATATTGGTTGCATCATCAATTTTTCTAATTCTTTCCATTTAGTGTTTGTTTATTTACACGACTGCGGCAGTGTTTAAAGTAAACTCTAGATGTTAAAATATTTGGTAATGAAGAACCATAGTTTACTATTCATGTGGGTCCCATTTAAATTTTGTTAAAATCACAAGTTTGCGGAAAGCAGTTCTCAGTTGCTTTCTGCAAACCTGTGGACATAGTGGAGAGTTTCACTCTCCACTGTTCTAGCCGGACTGAATCCAGTCCAAAGTTAAATGCATTGAACTGGATCTAACCTAGTTAAAAAAAATTTAATTTTAATTTTAATTTTTATTTGTGTTTTATTCAAAAAATTAGAAGCAGATCACTTGATGGCGTAACATTTACAGAATTTGATCGCAATCTCAATTTTGTTCCTGATGATATTTTACATGATGTTGTTGTACACTTAAAAAATCAAGAAAACTGTAGTTTTTGTCAGATGTATTTCATACATGATAAAATTATAGATAGTTTAATGGATCAATAAAAAATATTTGATATAAGTATTATTTATTTCATGATGTAATAGTAGTAGTAGTTAAATCTACAATATTTAAATTTAAAAATAACCATAAAATATATATATATATATATATATATATATATATTAATTGTTTTATAACCTCAATTTGAAAAGTATTCTTTTAACTAAATACATTAAAATATTTTTTGAAACGAATACAATTTCCTGCTGTAATTCGTATAGACTGCTGATCTAAAGAAAATGGATGTTTAGCAAATAATCATAGCTTCTACAAGAAGTAGCAGACACGATTAAGATTCATAAAATGGGCGAGCAAACTACATGAAAGGAAAAAGAAAAGAAAGAAACAATGGGGGAAAAGAAACATTATAAGCAACTAAGCATTTGTGCAAGCTTTGAAGCAGCAGCTGGGCCACTGAGAATCGCACCTTCGACATTTGGACTGACGATGAAATCACCACAGATGACCGATCTCTTCTTCCTATCCAAAGGAACCTCTCCTCCCTTGCAGTGCTCACAGTTGGAAAAGCACTTCCCCTGGAAACAATGAAGCGAACAGTACAGAGAGGCTAGATGGAAAATAGCTGCCAGACAGCAGGAGCAATAAAAAAGAGAGAACAAATTCATTTACACGTATAAAAAAGAGAAGTTGACAGCATGATTTCATATACATATATGAATTAAAAGTTGAATTCTGTCACGAGCAGTCATGGATTTTACCTCAGGATAGGCTTACAATTCCAAACAAATGAACTCGTGACCCATAATGAAAGTTCAACCAATAATTATCAAGAAGTTTTAAAGCAAGTCCTGATGGTCAATCTCGTCATGGTTGATAGTTTTGTTTTGTTTTTTCAAACAGAGGAGAGTGGAAAGCAGAACAAGACTCGTACTGCAGTCATTATTTGACTTGATTATTTGGAATTTTTACTTCTTACAACTAGGTTTAGCGATTTCTATTCAGCAGTTGAAATAGTTTTCAGCAGAAAGTAATTCCATTTCCTATTCTTATTAGGAATTCCTATCTCCATATTATGCCTCGTTTTTTTTTTTCAACGAAGCTGAGAGATACAGTGGCTATAAGATCTTAACACAGCAGCTGTTTCAATGATAATTCTCCACTTCCTATTGATAATTATTGTGTGTTATATATCCAGCGGCATGGATTCTGTTTTGGAAACAAATCAATGATAATGCTAAAACTGTGTTTGCAGATTTTACGTTACAATTTACAGCTGCAGATTTTACATTTCAAATATTGCGTTGATTGCAGATTCTGTGCCTTGACTTTCTGTTATTCCTTCGTTGTAGTGATCTGAGCAAATTCTCTGTAGGTTTCCCTGATACGCCCCCGCAAGATTGAGCTTCCATCAGCAAGACCAATCTTGGTACGTAACATAGCCGTTCGTTGTTTGGACAGAGGCTTCGTCAACAGATTAGCAAGTTGGTCCTGGGTGTGTACATGGCGAACTCGAAGACTTCCTTGTTGCACCAAATCACGGACAAAGTGGAGATCAATCTGAATATGTTTCATGCGTGAATGATTCACTGGATCAAAGCTGAGGTGCATGGCTCCTAGATTATCACATAACAGCAGAGGAGTGTCCTGTATGGGAAATGCAAGTTCTTTAAAGAGAGTGGATAACCAAATTGTTTCTGAGGCTGCATTAGCTAATGCCCGATATTCAGCCTCTGTTGAAGAACGGGCAACTGCTCTTTGTTTCTTGGATGTCCACGAAATAGGATTAGGCCCTAGGAAACTGATGTATGCAGACGTCGACGTGCGATCATCTACATTCCCAGCCCAATCAGCATCAGAATACGTGTGTAACACCGAAGATCCAGCCCTGTTAATCTAAATACCATAGAGGATGGTTTGTTTCAAGTATCTGAGAAGCCGTTTGGTAGCTGTCCAGTGACTTGTAGAGGGCTTGTGCATAAATTGAGAGAGTTTGTTGACTGCAAATGAAATGCCTGGTCTTGTCAAAGAGAGGTATTGGAGACTGCCCATAACTCGACGAAATTCTGTGCTATCCACAACAGCTGTGCCATCAACCAATTGGAGAGACTGTGAGGTGGACATAGGCGTTGATATATCTTTGGCGCCACTCATCTCGCTGTTAGCAAGAAGCTCACGAACATATTTATGATGGGTGAGAAATAGGCCGGCCTTGGTAGGAATGACTTCAACTCCCAGGAAGAAGTGAAGAGGGCCCATGTCCTTGAGAGAAAACATGTCTCCTAGTTGCTGAATGAAGGCTTTCACAAGCGTGGAATTGTTCCTTGTTATGACAAGATCATCAACATAAACCAGTAAGTAGCAGACATCAGATTCATTGCTGTAAATGAATAGAGAAGAGTCTGCCTTGGAGGTGTGGAATCCCATCTGAAGAATAACAGTCCTGAGTGCTATATACCAAGTCCTAAGAGCTTGTTTAAGGCCATAGATGGCCTTTTTCAACCAGCAGACATGATTAGGTTTGGACGGATCTCGAAACCCCGGAGGCTGCACCATAAAGACAGTTTCAGTTAATGCACCATTAAGAAATGCATTGTTAACATCCATTTGGCGTAGTTCCCAGCCACGCATGTCTGCAATAGACAGAACAGCTCTTATAGTTGCTGGTTTTACGACAGGGCTGAACGTTTCTGTATAATCAACCCCTGGACGTTGATGGAACCCCTTCGCAACTAGGCGAGCTTTGAATATGTCGACAGAGCCATCTGCATGCCGTTTTACCTGAAAGATCCACTTGCAGCCCACAGGGGTAGAGTTGGGAGGTAATGGCATTAGGTCCCATGTGCCATGTTGCATTAGAGCAGTAAGTTCATTTGACATAGCCTCACGCTAGTGGATTTGGGTAATGGCTTGGCTCACACACGTTGGTTCTAAGATTTGAGGAAGAGGATGTTTGGTTACTGTGTTAAGTTGTTTAGGTCTGAAAATTTTGTTCATGGAGCATGTTGTCATGGTACGGGTGGGAGGAGGAATATTGGATGGTGGTGTGGGACTGGAAACAAAGGAAGGTGGAAGAGGGGGAGTAGGGCTGTTGTCCAGTGTAGGAGGGTGAGGAGGTGGATTTTGCTCCAAGGGTAACACAGACGCAGGGATAGTGCAATTACCTGAGGAGAATGTAACAATAGCAGGAGAGTCTTCTAGAGACTGTGATGTGGCCGGAGCTGTGAAGACCATTGGGGATGGCACAACGATCTGGGGAAAGTCAAAATGCAGTGGAGTGATTTGATTACTGGCTGGACTAACCGGTGAGGGGTAGCAGTGATGTTGAGTTTAGTCAAACAACACATGACGAGAAACAAAGAATTTTTTGAAATGGGGATCAAAACATTTGTATGCATTTTGAGTAGATGAATAACCAAGAAAAATGCATGCTCTGGATTTTGGTTGCATTTTATTTGAATTGTAGGGACGTATGAGAGGATAACAGAGACAACTAAATTTTTTTAATTTTAAATAACTTGGTGTTTGTTCAAAGAGAGCTTCAAAAGGTGATTTGTGTTGCAGGAGTGATGTAGGTTGTCGGTTTATGAGGTAGGAAGCTATCTGAAAGGCATAAGGCCAGTATGTGAAATCAAGATTTGCATCTTGAAGTAGTGTAAGGCCCGTTTCTACAATGTGACGATGACGGCGTTCGGAAACACCATTTTGTTGGGGGGGGGTGTAAGGGGCAGTGGTGTAGTGAGTTATGCCATGATGTGAAAAATAAGATTTTAAAGCAATAAACTCACCTCCATTATCAGAGTAAAGTGTTTTGATTGGTTTTTGAAAACGAGTTTCGACAAATTTTTTGAATTGTGGAAAAATAGTAGAGACACTGGATTTAGTTGCCATTGGATAGAACCAGATATATTTTGTATAATGATCCACAAAAATGAGATAGTATCGTGAACTATCAATTCCAGTATAACTAGCTCGACCCCACACATCTGTGTAAATAAGTTCAAGGGGTGCATGACTTAGAAGGCTGGTGCCATGAAATGATTGTTGATGAATTTTATTAGTGGAACAAGAATGACATAATGATGAAAAATGTTTTTGCGATGAAATAGGAAGAGAAAAATTCTTAACAAGGTGATGAACAATTTTGAGTGAAGGATGCCCAAGACGCTTGTGCCATCCATCAATGGAAGTCCGTTCATGCACATTAGCAACTTTTGGTGATCGCACCATTGAATCCAGAAAGACATAGATGCCATTGTTACACGCTCCTTTTAGTAATATCACTCCCGTGGTCGCGTCCTTCACAAAAAAAAATGAAAAGGATGAAATTCAACGAAAACATTATTTTGTTTGGTAAAGTGATGAACAGAAATTAAATTTTTGTGAAGATTTGGAACATAGAGAGTGTCATGGAGTGTAAAATTTTGATGAGGAGACTGTAAATTCAAAGAACCAATATGTGAGACCGCCAAACTTGAACCATCACCGAGTATTACTTCATCAGTTCCATCATATTCAGAATGAACAGATAAATTGGAAAGATCACCTGTAATATTATGTGAAGCTGCCGAATCAAGTAACCAATTGTTGTTCTTCCCATTAGATGTTGTGGCACAATTGACAGATGCATTCGGTGGATGAAACTGAGGGCATGACTTTGCAACGTGACCAACTTGGTCATATATTTGACATTTTGGCTGATAACGTCGATTGAAGTTGTTAGATCTGCCAGAATTAAAACGAAGTCCATCACATTGAGTGCCACCAAAATTTCGGCCTGTGTTGGAACCATGATACCCCCGGGAGTTGTCATTTGATCTGGTGAACCACTGTTGACTCCCTTTGTAATTGGAAGGCCTCGTCTTTGTGTAGTTGGCAGAGGCTCCTAGGTGTTGTGTTGCTATGTCCAAGCGCCTCAGGTATGCCTCATGTCCCACTAGCAGATCATGCAGCTCCTCAAATGTCAGTGGTGATTCTCGGGCTCTAATAGGCGCTACAATCTCTCGAAATTCTGAACCTAAACCATTCAATACATAAAGTGTTAGATCATCATCTGAAATTGAGTTATCAATAATGGTTATTTCATCAACCAGGGTCTTCACAGCATGGAGATATTCTGTGATTGACCGGTTGCCATGCTGGATCAAGGTGATTTCCTCCTTTAACTGTATAGCACGAGTCCCTGACCGGCTAGCGTATAGATTCTTCAGCTTTTTCCAAGCTTCATAAGATGTTTTTGCCGTAGCAATGAGTGGTGTTATTGAGGATGATGTGGAGGCTAGAAGAGCACTCAGGATGAGTTTATCCTGCTGGATCCAGTAGAGCTTGCAGAGCTCATCAGTTGCTGTGCCAGAGGAGGAGGGACACAAAAGTGTGCCTTCGATATAGTCAAGTAAGTCGTAACCAATAAGAAGTGCTTCAAATTGAGCACGCCATTGAGAAAAGGTGGAGGGAGTTAATTTTTCATTGATCTGAGAGGTGATATTGAAGGCAATGAGTGGTTTGTCTGCTGTGGTGGAGGGTTGAGTATTGAGGGTGAAATTTGGGTTTTGATCTGAGGATGAAGACATTGTGATATTTTGGATCGGTGATTCGTTAGAATTTGAATGCTCTGATACCATATAAGATCTTAACACAGCAGCTGTTTCAATGATAATTCTCCACTTCCTATTGATAATTATTGTGTGCTATATATACAACGGCGTGGATTCTGTTTTGGAAACAAATCAATGATAATGCTAAAACTGTGTCTGCAGATTTTACGTTACAATTTACAGCTGCAGATTTTACATTTCAAATATTGCGTTGATTGCAGATTCTGTGCCTTGACTTTCTGTTATTCCTTCTTTGTAGTGATCAGAGCAGATTCTCTGCAGTAGGGGTGTTCACGGTTCGGCTCGGTTCGGTCTAGACTTAAAAAACCAACCGAACCGAATTTCAATATTTTAGATAAATTTTAACCGAACCGGACCGAAAACCGGTTCAAACCGGTCCGGTTGAATCCGTTTTTTTTTTTTGGAAAAAACCGGGAAACCTGATCCCTTCATCAAATCCGGTTTTTTTTTTTTGAAAAAAACCGGGGAAACCAAAATCCTTCATTAAATACGGTTTTTTTTTTCAGTTTTTTTAAAATTCACTTAGTCTTACAGTAAATTGAGTTTTAAAAGTTACAGAAACCTGAATTAATTCACAGCTTGGCTGCCATAAACGGGAATTCCTACTGAACAGTGAACACTTATCTTTCAATATGCATGCAATGTGGAAGTGCCATCTGCAAGGCTTTCTTCTCCTGTTAACTCCGAATTTTCTTCTCCTTTCAGGTTAATACATATGCACTTATGCAAACAACTTCAAATTCAAGGGGCATCCCAAGACTGATGACAAATAAATTTATTTTTCATGTTTTGTTTCCTGGTTTATAAGCCTGAAGTTGTTCAAATGATTTACTTTACACTTTACAGGCAGGCAGTGAGCTGTGCTGATAAACCATTGAATTCTTCACATGAATTTAGACATGAATTCAATCTGACAGATACAATACAATAAATCAATTTCAATATGCATGCAATGCAATAAATCAATTTCAATATGCAAGATGCATGATCAAATTTGAACACCTCAAATTAAAAGTTTGTTTGCACTAGAAAAGTTAATATTAACAAGCGAATACATTAGCAACCAGCAATAAATTATCATAAATATCCGGCATAAATTGAAGAAAAAAACACAACAGCAGCATCCAAAAATTCCAGCAACAGCAGCATGTGCATCCAAAAATTCCAGTAAGGATAATGCTATATATATAAAAAAAAACACTAGCAAATTAGCAACATATTAGAGTTCAACTATTGAAAGAATTAAATTAAGTATGAAAATATTAAAGGGAATTAACAAGGTAAAGTAAATTAATTACCCAGAATAATTATATTCCAAAATTACACCAAGCCACCAATACTGCTCACAAACAATCAGTTGAGATTTTTAAACTTTCACCAAATTCTACAAAAACATAAATTAAAAAGTTAGATTAATCATATGTAAATAAATGATATTATAAATTTTATAATACATTTAAATTTGTAAAAGAAATTACCTGACTCAATCATCTCAGAATTTTCAATATAATCCATGTAATTGTTGATGTTGATTGGAATTGATGCTAAACTCAACGAATTCTGACAACAAACCAGTGCTTGCACTGTCGATGGAGATAAAGAGCTTTGAAATGGATCTAAAATACGACCACCAGTACTGAAAGCTGCTTCAGAAACAACTGTAGATACTGGAATAACTAACACATGTTGTGCCACCTTAGAAAGAATCTTGTATTTTGTAGCATTACACCTCCACCAACCCAAAATATCTAATTTAAAATCATTAGGATCCTCATAATCATCACCTAAATACCTCTCAACCTCATTTTTTTTTTGTACACCGCCTTCTTCCTCTAAATGTTTTTTGAATTGAGAAGCTAAGTCATCCAACATATCATCATTTCCCACCATTAAATCAACATTAACATTTTCATTTATACTAGTTCCAACACCATGAACAACCTCAACATTCTCATCAACATTCATATAATGCTCAAACAACCTTAGCAAAGTGTCTTTAACCTTAATTGTAAAATTTTCAGTCTCTTCAACATCATACAATCTTCCAAAACAAAATCTCACATACTTCAATTTGAAACGTGGATCTAACACAACTGCTACATACAACAAAAAGTTTTGTGTATCTTGATCCCCCTAATATTTTTTATACTTTACCATCATATTCTTAGCCATTTTACTTACATAAACATCTTCACTTCTACAAAGTTGAGATATGCTTGTATGCATGGAAATCAATTCATGAAAGAAAGAATTAGATGTCACATACATTGAGCCAAAAAATTTCAATGTAACCGTGTAAAATAGTTTCAAGAACTTGACAAAAGATCTAGCCTTTTCCCAATCTTCTAAAACAGGAGGACCTAAGTTTTTTTGTTTTCCTTTTGAATCAACCTCAAAGTAACTCAAATACCTAGGATCGGTTTCTTCTAACCTCATAAAAACCACATCAAATTTTTCAGCCGCATCTAGCATCATATATGTAGAGTTCCATCTAGTTGCAACATCCAAGCAAATAGATTTTTTACTCCCAATTTTCAACCTCTCCGCACATTGATTAAAAACAAGTTGTCTAGAAGGAGAAGATCTAACAAACCTCACTGCATTCCTAATCTTAACAACTAAATCATCAATATCTTTCAATCCCGCACATACAATAAGATTAACAATATGTGCACAACATCTAACATGCATGAAGTCATTTGACAATATATTAGTTGCCCAATTACTTGTTACTCTTTTCAAATATTTTATTGTCAAATTATTTGAACTTGCATTGTCAACTGTAACTGTTAAAATGTTATCAATTCCCCATTCCAACAAACAACTCTCAATTGCTTGGCCAATTGTTTCACCTTTATGATTAGAAACTTGACAAAAGTTTAGAATTCTTTTATTCAAGTTCCAACCTTCATCAATCCAATGGGCAGTCAAACACATATAATTAATATTTTGGATTGATGTCCAAGTATCGGTTGTTAAACATGCACGTTAATCCTTAAGAGCTTTATTTAATTTTTCCTTCTCAACTACATAAATTTTTAAACAATCTCTCCAAATCGTCAAACGAGAAGGAACATCAAATCTAGGTTGCATTACTTGACAAAATGATCTAAATCCTTGGTTTTCAACAAAGTTAAAAGGTAGCTCATCAAGTATAATCATTTTTCCTAGGGCTTTCCTACACTCTTCATAACTATAACTCACCGCCTTAATAGTCACCAGATTTTCCTCTCCACTATTACCCCCTTTTATCATATGCCTAGGTTGTAAGACTAAAGTTTTTTGTTTTCGGTCAATCACAAAAGGAAACTTTTTGCATACACCTAGATGACTCCACATGTTACTAGTCCCATTAAGTATAGTATGGCATGCATAATCTTTTCCACAATACATACGTGCAGCCCTAGGAGCCTTAGCATTACCATCTAATTTTTTAAAGTGATCCCAAATCTGAGATGTTTTTCTTTTATTAGATCTAGAAGCTGGGTTACCTTCACTTTCAGTGTTGCTATTTGTACTAGAAGTAGCAACTAGGACTGGAGCTGGAATAGGAACAGAATGGGGTTCTGAACTTGAAGGATTTGATTCAATTGTTGTACGATCTTCCCGATTATCCATTTGAAATTAAAACAGATTATAAAATAATGAAAAAAACATTATTTGCAGCTATTAATTGAACTGGAACTGAAACTGAAACTGAAAGTGTGTTTTGTGATCTAAAAAAATTAATTGAGAAAGATGCCTTGTATATTTGTATGTGCAGCTGCCAGCTATTAATGAACTAGTTTTGTTTGTTAGTCTCTTTAAAATTGTGTGTAGAATTTAAAATTTATCACTGCTGCAACAAATTCTTTTTGGTTGAACCAGCAAATTGGAAGCTGACAGTGGCAGTAGGGAGAAAATTGTTTGAACCAGCAAATTGGACTGACATTCATGCTATGGGAACCAAAAATGAAGGAACAGACACCTGAATCCTCAAAACAACCATCAATAACTTCATATGAGAAGCTAGCAGTGGCAGTAGGGAGAAAATTGTTTGAACCAACAAATTGGACTGGCATTCATGCTATGGGAACCAAAAATGAAGGAACAGACACCTGAATCCTCAAAATAACCATCAATAACTTCATATGAGAAGCTGGCAGTGGCAGTAGGGAGAAAATTGTTTGAACCAGCAAATTGGACTTTAATCGGTCTGAGAATCATAATTCTTTTTTAAAATAAATAAGCATGAATGTCAGATTAGTATTTATGCTATGGGAATGAGTGAATATGTTTCTCCCTACTAATCGGTCTGACATTCATGCTATGGGAACCAAAAATGAAGGAACAGACATGAAAAAACCCAATTCTTTTCGGTTTAGTAAAAACCCAATTCTTTTCGGTTTAGAAAAAACCCAATCCCCGATTCCCCGATAATCATGAAAAAACATATTCAATTATTCACTCATTCACCAGACAGGCGACAAACATGAAAAAAAAATGTTGTAACAGGCGACAAACACATTTGAGTATTTGACTAATTGATAATCAAACAGAAAAACTATAACAATTAACAAGCATATTTCAATACCAACATAAATTAACAAAAAAGGAGATAGGGCCGGGAAGGAGGGACTAACCTGAAGATAGAAGCAAAAACCCTAGTCGTTGAATCGTTGATTAAATGGAAAAGGGGGCGAACCTGAGGATAAAAAAAAGAGAAGCAAAGGTCAGAGAACTGAGAAGCATCAAAGTTTGAAAATAATTATGTTGGACTTATAAGCAGTTAAGCACACGAAGATAATCTTACCAATGGAGGAGCCCTGTCGTTCTGCTGCAACCAGCAAGTGAAGAGAGAAGCAGGGGGCAAGACAGATGCAGAAGGGAAGACAGAGAAAGGAAGCAAATTGATGGAAGAGACAGATGCGGAAGGGAGAAGAGGAAGGACAAAATTTGATGGTGAAGGCCTGAAGGGCAAGACAGATGCAGGACAACAAAAAGGAGAAGACGATAAATCGTCTTTGGTGTGGGGCTGTGGGCAGATGGGAGACTCTTTGAGTTTTTGGTGTGGGGGCGGCGGCTTCTTCAGTAGTTCAGTTTAGAATGTTAATTAGATTTAGGGTTATGAGTGACTGTGTTCGTGTGTGACTGTGCGTGGTATTTATACTACCGGTTCGGTTCACCGGTTTAAGTGGTCAAACCGGAACCGAACCGAACCGGCGAGATTTTATGGTTTTAACAATCGGTTTAATCGGTTTTCTATCTCGGTTCGGTTTTCTCGGTTAATTTTTTATCGATTTTCTCGATTTTTTTGGTTAATCGGTTTTTTTAAACACCCCTACTCTGCAGGTTTCCTGATAGTGGCAAAGGGCCATTTCAAAGGCCTCTACTGTTCTGCACATCAAATCCCCAGTTTTCTTTCTAATTCCAACGAAGTAAAATCTTCCCTAAGGCACAGTACTGGAAGAATGGGACGACGTTGATTTTCAAAGCCGCGTGGCGCGCAAAAGTACAACGCAGGGATCTTCGAGCTAGTTCCATCAAGAAATTCAACAAGTAGCAGTAATAATGATGATAATTTATGGCAGTACTCTTTATTTCTATCATCACAAAAGGAAAATACCAAATGGTTCGTTGACATGGTCATGGAAAATGAAAGAAAGAAAAAATTCATTAGTTGATCAAATTTAGATTTTGAAACCTTTTAAACTTGATCTTCATATGAATTCAATATTTCTTATCATGCAAGATCCCTATTTTGTTTAGTTTGACAAGAAAAGTACTTTGATCCTTTCGTTGGACATCAATTCTTGCTTGAAAGTTCTTGTATTTGTATTAATTTGTACTTGTTCTTAATCTTTTATTTTTCTTTGTTCTATGATCTTGATATATACCTTCTATGACTATTCTATTGTTATGAAATTCAACAATATTGTGCCAAACTTACAAATAAGTGGGTCAATACAAGTACAAAACAAAACAATGCTATATTACTTTTTTTTATTTAACATGATGTTAAATTAAAAAAAAAAATACTATCATAAGTTAACTTGCCAAATTACTTGGTTTTTTTTTATTAATTATATTAATAATTTATAAAAAAAACTTAACTTGAGTTAGAATCTAATGTCACCATCTTTAGCCAACTAGCATAGGTGACTCAACAAAAGTTTAAAAGTCAACTTTTCTTGATGTGTATGAATTTATCTCATTAAACTTTTTTTTTGATAATTTTAGAGATATTATCATCAGAGTTCTATGTGTTCACTCTTGAGATAAGACAGTTATTTTTAGGTTGATGAGTAAAACCAAGCCACGATCCTCCTTTTCCTTTTTTTTTTTTTTTTTTTTTATTGTTGAGAAATTTGTATTTCTCTGAAACATAATGTTATTTTACAATTTCCTTGTAAAAATATCATGATTTTACAATATAATGTTATTGTTGAGAAATTTGTATTTCTTTGTATGGTAGGAAGAAGCATCTTGTTCTCTCCCCTCATTGTTGGCAAAAGAGATCATAGCTAAGACTTAAGAGACCTGAACATGGCCAAATGCCCAGTTATGGATGGGGTAAAATGACTCACGAGTCAGGTCAACATGAATAAAACGACACTTTATCACTCTCTCCTTTTTTTTAGCTGAAACAACATTATTTTTATTTTATTTTTCTTAACACGAAACAACATTTTATATATATAAAGTTAAACAATGTTTTGTTTTTTAAAAAAATTATTTGAATTTCACCTGTCCTTGCCAGGTCATTTGGGTTTTTCTAGGATAAAGATGGTTTAAAAAAAAAAACCTGAATTGAGTCAAAATACGAGTTGACAAGTTACTCAACAGGACCCCTAGGTGGGGACAAGCTTCATAACAGTGATAGAGACTAGCTGTTGGGTTTTCTTTCCCAAAGGCAAAGTCCTCGAGAAGGTGGACCATGATGCTGCCATTCTTTTCTTGAGTGGTTGATTATTTGTGTTGGGGGTGGTTGGTTTGGGAAGCCGAGATTGTTGGTCCGATGAAGTACGGTGCTAGTTTTGCAGGTTTGGACCTTTTAAAGATTGTTTTTTTGGTCTTCTATAGTGTTGAAGGGGAGCTCCTCCTTCCCAGGTCATCTGTTTTTAAGAGAATTTCTATGGAGGAGGTCTGTGATTGTGTACGAATTTTGATATTTTTATGTCACTGTTCTCTAGTTTCAATCCAAACTCGGCAAGCTCCAGTGGAATGTAAACCTGTAGTTGATATGATCTGACTTTTAATTTTGTTTTGTAATATCACTGGCATATAAAATCTTTGCACATTGTACCGTTATTAAATCTTGTCTTGCTGGTCAATTTAGGATTGGTCAACTTATCCATGGTCATTTGTTAAAAAAAGAAGAAAAAGTTAACATGTAGTTAATATGATTGTTGCGGGGGTGCAAGCGTCCTGATGTTGTCCGGCAATGATGGAGACTTTTATCGTGTTTTTTGTATGAGGTGTTGTGTGTTAAAACGAGTTTTGAATTTAATTATAAAATTATGATTAATAGGGGTGTTCATGGTCCGGTTCGGTCCGGTTTTAACATAAAACTTCAACCGAACCGGAAAATACTATTTCTTGTTAATATAACCCGAACCGAACCGAGAATCGGTTCAAACCGAACCGGTTTTGTTCGGTTCGGGTCGGTTTTTTAGCCTTAGAAACCAGAAAAACCGAAATCAATTAAATAAGAGAAAACTTGGCCCAATCACAATCACTTGACAAATTTGGTCAAATCACATTCAAAGAAATCCTTGTTGAAACCTTTGAATCCAAGCTCTCCGGTTGAGATCTGAAAGATCTCCATTAATTGAATCATAATCACTGAATCTATCCATATTAAAACAATGTTAACAAAGATTTCAATAGCATCCCGTAAAGTAGAGAATAGAAAGGCAACAATATAAGAGAAAATGAGTTGCTTTAAGTCTTTCTTGTGCACAGAAGAGAGGGAGAGGGAGAAAGGGAAGGGTAAGGCCACTGGAAAAGGGGAAGGGGGGGGGGAGAGCAGGGAAGGAGAGAGCGGGGAGGGGGGGGAGAGCAAGGAGGGAGGGATGGGTGGGGTTGCTGAAGGGGTTTTGAGGGGAGGGGGGAATAATTTATTATTAGGTTAGGTGGGGGGGGGGGGTTAATTTATTATGGAAAAGGAAAAGGGAAATGGGGAAAAGCTGCAAAGGTTTTGGGGAGGGGGGCGGGAAAGTTTTGGGGGGAGGGGGGGATAATTTATTATTAGGTTTAGTGGGGGGTGGGTTAATTTATTATTAGGTTTAGTGTTTCTTTTTATATAATTTTTTAAATTCAATTAAACCGGTTCGGTTTGGTCCGGTTTAATCGGTTTAAGCCTTTTTAAACCGGAACCAAACCGGACCTAGTGGTTTTTTAAATTTTTTAATCGGTTTATTCGGTTTTTTCTATCGGTTCGGTTTTTTCGGTTAATTTTTTCTCGGTTTTTTCGGTTTAATCGGTTGGTCGGTTTTTATGAACACCCCTAATGATTAATGTTCAGAGTAATCACCTATGGTTTACAAGAGTCTGGGTAAGGGATTAATTATACAAGGGGAAGACACATCACCCTCAGTGCACCCAACTTAAGGTAAGCCATATTGTTGTTTGATTTTTTTTTTCTAAGTCAGGTTTCTATTCGTTAGTTTTTTCTAAGGTTCAAGGCAGATCTTTCTTCATGAGAGAGTTTCTACCTTATCGAGTTAGATCCTAACCGTTTTAAAGTCTGAATTTTAGCATCGTATTTTTACATCTTATATCTTTAATACATGAGGGTGTACTTTATCGTGTAATTTTACACCTCATAAATATTAAATTCTACATCTGGATCCTAAAAAAAAAATGGAAAAACATTTTTGACATGTTGGCCAAATCATAATGGATAATCATAAACTGGTTATGATATCCATTTTAAATTTTTTTTTAACATGAAAAAGATGCAATTTTTTTTTTTTTATGAAGGTATGCTTGGAAAATTTTTAGGATTTGGTGGTATGCATGAAAGCAAAATATTTTTTTGGTTGTTTTAGAAAAGATAAATTAATTTAAAAGTTTTTTGAGTTTTTTTTGGAAATATTTCAATTTTTTTGAAATATTTTGGAGCAAACCGGGTATTTTAAATAACGAATTTGTATTTTACAATGTAAATACAACTCGATATCATGCAAAACGGGTAGAAAAATATGCGAGAAAATCACAATTTTTTTTTTGAAAGGGTTCTTGAATTTATTTTCCTTTTTTAGGGGGGACCGAGCAGGGCTTGAATTTATTTTTATTTTTTTGGGGCCGAGCCGGACCCGACTCGACCATTTAGGCGCACAATTGGCCCGACCCAATGGAGATGTTAATTATTTTGCAGACCATGAATAATAGTTCACGTTCTGAATGCAACTACATAGTTGCAGACAGTGAGAGAGAAAAATGGGAGGCAACTTGGCGGAGGGGATGGAGTTGATGTTACTGGCCTAGAGTGAAGTGAGTGGAGGTGCTAGTGGCTAGAGTTGGCTATGGAAGGAAGAAGAAAAAGTTGCAGAGGAGAGATAAAGGTTGGAAGGAGAATCTTTATAGGTGGTGGAAGAGGGAAATCTTCTCTACACTGGGGAGAAATTGCAGCCCTTGATTCAGTTGGTAAGGATCACAACCGTTGGTTTAAAATAGGAATCCTGAGTTGTTAAATTTACAGGAAAATATTGACTAAGTTGGCCTCTTTAGGTCGGCGCCGGCACCAATGGCTGTCATTCAGCCTGAACGGCCAATATGGGGCTGTAGATAAAGTGCAGAGGATCATTTCCGTGCAAGATTTGTCATTTTTTATGGAAGTTAGATACATTAGATGCACATGCAAAGTAGCCTCTCTAAGTTGTTATTTCAGAGATTTAAAGAAGAAGATGAACAATACCAAAGTTTTGTTTTTGGCCAAAGTTCATTTTAGTCCTCCCTCTTTAAATTTGATTTAATTTCACCCATAAATGACCCTAAAACTTCAATTTTCTTATGATTGTGCCCCTAATTTCCATCAATT
Organism: Populus alba; assembly: GCF_005239225.2. NCBI lineage: Eukaryota > Viridiplantae > Streptophyta > Magnoliopsida > Malpighiales > Salicaceae > Populus > Populus alba. Next base: position 21,003,658 of record NC_133294.1, on the reverse strand, counting down.
AACTTGATAAAAATTAAATCTGATCTTTTAAAATCTCAATCTTCTCAATTAAGCCTAAATTAGGCTCTTAAACTTAATTTTTCACCAATTAAGCCCAAAATAAAATTAATTTGACTCATTTAAAGTATAATTAAATCCTTACACTTAATTAAATCCTTCAATTAGACTCAAATTAAACATAATTAAAATTTAATTTGGCCCATGATTACATCAAATTGGCTTATTAAAAATTTAATTATGTCATTGGACTTAATTTTTATGCAAATTCATCCAATAATCATTCAATTTGACCATGAATTTGCATTTTTCTTCAGTTTGGGCATAATGAGGTGCCTTAAGATTTCCTCGAAAATTGTTGCTTAATTTCCCGGCCTGCTTTCTTCACGTTGCCAACCTTTTATTTTATTTTGAAAAAAAAAGTGAATTTTTGGTAATAACCCATAATTGGGTTATGACAATGATCGATCCAATAAGTCAACTTAGAACTTGATCAAAATAAATATATTTATTAATAGTCCAACTTTGGTTAACCTACCCTAATCATTTGATTAATCATTCGATCAAAACCAATATAATTTTATTTAATTCAAAAAAAGTGTTTTTGTTTTAGATAATTGATCTAGATCATCCCATGATCCAAGTTAAACCCTAAACTAATTACGACAAATACCCACATTAATCGTTTGTTTGTTAGGAAACTAGAAACATAAACCTTTTTTCCTTTTTAAGATGTTGGGATGATTTCACTATCATTTTCTTAATTTAATTAAAAAGGATAGAAAAAGGAGGACCTCATCTTTGGGCTATTGAGAAATTAATTTATTTATCAAATGATAAGTTGTTAAAGTTATCGCAAGTGAGCGACGTTGTAATGATTATCCTCCTGGATCGGGATCGTCGGGAATGATATGAGTTGAAAAGATAAGGAATTCTTGTACTTTATTAGTAGAAAAAAAGGAATGAGAGTTGTCACCTATTATTTTGGTCATTAAGAACCCTAATTGTTTTTAGAGTCTAGGTAAATGGACTAATTGCATAAAAAAAAACGTATTAACATCCCTAATACACCTTACTCGAAGTAAGCTGCATTATTTATTTGTTTGATATAAATTAAAAAAATATTGTGTTTTCTAATCAATAGTTTGTTTAAGTTTTAAAAAAAGTCATCCTCAATGAGAAAGTCCTTATCTTATCAGGTTAAAAACCTAATCGTTTTAATGCCAGCATAAGAGCATAAAATAAACTATCTTTTTATTTAACATCTAGAATATGTGTTATATATAAGTTTATAATCTCGTATATTAAAAGAAACAAAATATTATTTTTTTTAGTATTTTTGAAATGTAGGCGCAAATCCTTTGGAAATTTACATACTTTTGTAAAATCTATGCAATATTTTTTAAACATGTCAAAGTATTTTAATTTTTTTTTTAAAAAATGCTTAAATAACTTTAAGATTTTTTAGCCATATGCAAGAAAAAAAAGAAAATATATTTTTCTAGGTTTTGTTTGGCAAAAACTCTTTTTTTTTTTTTTTTTGTAACAAAACTATCAAAAATAGGCTTAAAGGGTGTTTGTCAAATGCACTCTTAAACCCAAAAACCCTTAAACAAAAATTATAGCAAGTCAAACAGGGTATTAAATCCTTTGACCCACTTTTTTTTACCTGACCTGATTGGATTGACCTGAAAATTTTTATTTGACCATAAACCAAGCCAGAATTCTAGTTTGACCCAATAAACAACCCAAAAAAAATCTAAAGAAAAAAAAAACAGATTAAACACCCAAAAAACTCAAAAACTATTGAACAAAACAAATTAAACACACATAAAAACAAAGAACACCCAAAATGTACCTAGCAACGTGAGTTCTAAATCAAACCAAATTTGGTTACAATGAAGGCACATACATGTTGTAAATCATGTAAGGATCAATAACCTAACATCCAATCACTTTGATTATAACTAAAATATCATAATTTTGTCAAAATAGGTTTTGGTTCTAAATCGAAACCCTAGGATTAAAAGTAATTGAAATCATGTTATTAATACAAATAAACACTATATTATTGATTAATCATGCTTAAGGAAGGGTTTTGGGCAAATAAATTAAACAGAACAAGTCAAAATCATATAACTAAGGCAATATTCTTAGGAAGAACATGAAGAACAAATAAAGAACATTTAACGTGAACCTAACAATGTGGCTCTCAAACCAAACTAGATATGGGCAAACCAAAGGCATATACATGTTGCAAATCATGAAAGGATCAATACTCTAGTATCAATTCACTCCGATTATCAATGAATCATCAAGATTTGGCCAAAAATGGTTTTCAGTTAAAAACTGAAACCCTAAGATTAAAACCATTTAAGCATGTTATTGATCGGAATAAATACTTGATTATTGGTTAATCAAGCATAAGGAAGGTGTATGTGCAAAGAAATTGATCAAAATTAATCCAAATCTAGGGGTTGAGGCAATGTTCTTCTCAAGAACACAAAAAAACATTGCTTAAACCTAGAATAAAAACTCAACTATGCCCGAAAAATACAGCCACTGCCAAGCCTAGAAATGGGCCTTTTGGGCTTCTAAAACATGTCTCTTTTATCCCAACAAGTCATAATATCATACACAAACATGTTTGAATTACAAAAACTAACAAAAAAAAAATCAAAATCAATCAAGATGTACCAAATCCATAAAAACAAACTTAAAACAAACTATATATTCACACAATATGGATTCAAAATTGGTTTTCTAAACCAATTTTATGCATGAACATGCCTAGTAAACTCAAGGTAAAACACCCTTGATTTAACATGTATAACTTCAGTTAAACAAAAACTAAAACTAAAACAAAATTATATATATAACAAACAAACTTAAATAGAACATCAAAAAACTTCAAAACAAATATCATTAAATAAAAACACATCAACAAAGAGATGAATACAATATTATTTATTGAGTATTCAAACCTCTTTTGTATGCTTATAAAAATAAATATAACAAAAAAAAGTAAATAAACAAACATCAAAAGCAGGCCATAAATTACCTATTTTTGAAACAGAAAATTATATATAGAATAGCTACTTTCTCTTAGGGGTGAGCAAAAAAATCGAGAAACCGAGAAAATCAAGAAAAAAAGAACTGAAAAAACTGAACTGAGAAAAAAAACCGATTAAACCAATTAAAATTTTGAAAAAACCGATCGGTTCGGTTCGATATCGGTTTTAGGCTTATAACCGAATCGAATCAAACCGGTTTTTTCCCTAAAAAACCGAACCGAACCGAAACCGGCCGGTTCAAACCGATTTTGGTTCGGTTTCGGTTTTTTTTTGTAAAAAAAATTTCGGTTTGATAACTTTTTTTGATAAAAACCAAACCGAACCAAATTTGCCACCCCTACTTTTCTCTTTGTTGAGCATTCAAACATCTTTTATGTGCTTATAAACATAAATATAAAACAAAAGTAAATAAAAAAAATCAAAAGCAAGCCACAAAGGACCTATATTTAGACCAGAAAAATATACATAGAATAGCTACTCTCCCTTTTGTTTTCTTTTGGAAATTTTTGCCACTTATAAACCTGCAAAGCTAAGAAGTCTTCTATTTAGGCTTTTGGACCTCTACACTTACGTCTTTTATTGCTATTATTCTTCTTGTCCTTATATATTTCTTTTCTTTTTCTCTTGTCCTCTCTCTACCCTTTTCTCTTTCTTTAAACTTGGGGGGTATTTATAGGGTTTTGTGAGGTTTTTTGGAGGTTTTGAATTCATTTGTGACCTCTTGATCTTGAAAAAAAGGTTTAAAGCCCTTGATAAGAACTCATTGAGGAGCCTTTGTGTGGGAACACATGAAAACCAAACCATTTTTTGCATGATAGTTGCATTATTGAGGCTAATTGAGTTGCCTATTTTCAAGGCCTTTTTAGAGCAATTATGGCATCATCATTGCCTGAGACCACCTGAAGTTGGTAAAAGAGATGCACATATTTCATTTAGATCCATCCTTACTCAATTTGAAGGTTTGTAACTTCACATTTATGCGTTTGAAGTTGCTGACCGAATCAACCTGAAGTATAAAAATTGAGTGATGGTTGACGAGGGAAAAGATGTTGAGGGACAAGATTTTATTAATCTTGTATAATTGATCTTTCTTAACCGGTCTTTGAAAATTTCTTGGATGATTTAGTATACTCTTCTCATCTATATATACTTTTTATTTTCTTCTAACATTTTTTGATTTATTTTTTTTTAATTTTTTTTGTTTATGTGGTCCCAAAATGAGTAACATCAAAAGTGGAATATTTTGAAAAAGAAATGTTTGATCCCAAAAAATAATTGTCTATCAGCAGAGCAACTTGACCTTATTAATTAAAAATCCCCAGCAATTATCTATATGCAGTGGCTCTTGGCATCCATAAAACTGTATTTAACTATATTGAATGCGGCCAATTTGGTCCACGTACCAAATCATTTCTTTGAAAATCTAGAGCCCATCATAGGAATCTGCTTTTCTTGTGTGTGTCTATATATATATATATATTACTTCGATCATGAATATTTTCAACTTTAATATTAGTTTTCAATTCTTATCTATTCACCTTTAATTCGGAGGTCATGAAACCTAATTATATGTGGATAAGATAATTTAGGAAATTATTCTAAAAAAGTGTGCCTTTCTGGTCAAGACATTTACCCTAGCCTAAAGTTAACAAAACCCTTTTCACATGAATGATGATCAAGGTTTCCATCCCGTTTAAGTGGCTATTTGAAATCTCTAGCTTCTATCTGTTTCTAGATATATTTTAAGAGTTTTTGAAATGAAAAAAAAATATTAAATTAGTGTTTTTTAAGTTTTTTTTATAGTTTTGATATATTAATATTAAAAATAAAAAATAAATTTTTATATTTAATTTATAGTACCAAGCACGAAAAAATAATAATATTAAAGCAACCAGTTGTTTGGGAGTGTAATTGTTGTTGCTTTTTAAAGTGTCTTTTCTTTAAAAATGTATTAATTTGAAATAATCTTAGCTATATTTTTTAAAATTGTTTTTAAAATCAGCGCATTAAAATGATTTAAAAATATTAAAAAAATATTAATTTAAAGTAAAAATTTAAAAAACAATAATGTTTTTAAAACATAAAAAACAAACAGCGCATAATAATCTCTTTTCCATGAAACCTCCCTTCTTACTCTAATTATAGATTTATAGGTAGGTTGGAATTATTAATCAAGGGATGTTTCTTCGAATGCTTTTCTTGACCATTTGTGATCTAAGCACATAAATTTTATATGGCCTTCCAAAATGTGATATCATAAACGTTGACAAAAACATGAATTTTCCAGGAAAATAATATACTATTGCCGTCAAACCGAAATAAATAAAGCAGCAATCAAACCAAATAATAACCCTTGATTATTATATATTTTTCTGTTTGGTGTTCTAATAGAAGATTTATAGTAATTCCCAATTGAATAAATGAGTTCACACGTGAAGTTGAATTGATTTTCTTCTTCTTCTTTTTTTTTTTTTTTGTAATAAAAGTGTTGAACAAATGGTGTGTTTATATTTATAGAGGCAGGCTGGAACTGTGTTCCAAAAGGCATTTTAATAAATCTTAATTTTTTTTTTATAAAATTTTTTATATATATATTTTTATTATTTTTATGTACTGGTATTAAAAATAATTTTTAAATAATAAAAATTATTTTAATGTATTTACGAGTAAAAAATGCTTTAAAAAATAATTATTATAATATTCACAAGCATAATTATAATTAACTAAAAAATATTTATAGCACTGTGAAAAATAATTAAAATTTTACGTTTGTTTTTCTTTATTGTCTTGATACTCCCAACTTGTTGCTCGGCAACCTATAAAACGTTTTAACTTATTGACCGGGTCAAAGTTAGCACATGATGTGATATACACACACAATTAGAATTTAGATATTTTGTCTTATCTAGCTAGACAATTATGTTAATTAACTTAATTCAATTCTACCGGGGGAAATTATGAAATGTAAGAGAATGCTTGAACAAAGAAAAAGAGGAACATTTTATGAGACAACAATGGTTTTTCACCCGGTTCGGTTTAAGGCCCTGATTTCAAATTTTAATAGAGTTAATTTTTTTAAAAAATCAAAATGATGTTATTTCAATAAAAAAAATAAAAATCAATAAGTTATAACCGGATTTTTAATCGGGTCTTATCAGATTAGCCGGGTCATACAAAACTTTTTGTTTTTTAGTTTTTTTTTTAATCCAGTCTGATTTTAGACTCGAATTAAGTTTCAAAACTATAGTTTTTGGGTGCCGAAGAGTTTAATTGGAAAGATCATCAAATGTAAGCAACAAAAAATGAAAAAAACGAAATATATGTTTGATAATTAGCTATTGGTTTCCAAGTAAAAAACAATTTCGATTTGACGAGGACTTGTTGGTGCTCTATTTCATGGTCAAGGCTATAGCTTTCCATGAATTTTTCATTCATCACTTTCCGTCTCTATAAGTTGAGAGTGAGAAGTTGACAAAAGAGGAGAGGATATAAAGCTTAGGAATAGTCGCATTCTATTAAAAAAAAAATTCAATATTGGTGTGGATAGGAGAATTTGATGGAAATAGTTTTATTCTTTAACTATGCTAGAAAAAAGAAGAATGAAATCTAGGAAGGTATTTTTTTATTTGATTTAATTTTAAGCAATGAAAAAACAATATTGATGACGACATGATGGTGCCCTATTTTTTGGTAACGGGTATAACTTTCCATGAATTTTTCATTTATCACTTAATAACGACGGAACTTTTGTTTTTTTGTTTTTTAAAATTGATGAATCAAATGATATTTTTGTTTTATATTTTATATTTTTTTTTTCTTGTTGAATCAATTTTTTTCCTGCTATAATGTTTCTTTTTATAATAGTATTGAATATACAAGTTGAATCCTATATGTAAGATTATATAAAATAATATTTTTCATCAAAAACATAAATTTTATTAGGGTTATAAAAGAAAAACCAATAAACTAGTTGATAAAAGAGATATTATAATTGAAGTAGGAATCCATTTAATTATGCTATACAAATTAATTGGGTGAATGAGTTCATATTTAGAAAATTTCTTGTTTCAACTCATTTAGATTTAAGATATAATAGGACATGTGTTTGTGATGCGCTTCCACATATTAAAAAAAAAAAAATTATCATGTCATTTGAAGTATTAATGTATTTTGTTTTTTTTATTATGATATGTATTTTTGTTAATAATTTAGTTTAGTGATGATGATTTTTTTTTTCACCCTGGTTTTATGATATTTTAACTTATTATTTTAGAAATTTTATTTGTTTTAAATAAAATATTTTAATATTAATTTATTGAATATATTATATCTTTAATGTTATTTTCAGATTTTTTTGTTTTTTTTTTTTTAATAAAAAGAGAATGTCATCGCCCTATACGCCTAGGCAGGCCGTTGTAGTTGAAGAAACGTTCGTAGTTGACGGTTGGTGCTGAGAGATTCCAGCACACGGGGCAGCACTAAATGAGTAGCTGACTCAGTCATGACGTTGTCTAACTCGCAAGCTTACTTTTTTTTTTTTTTTTCTTTAACAGTTTTAATTCGATTTAGCTTATGTAGATGAGCATAAGAAGGTGATTGACTTTCCGGTTAAAATTAAAAATTTATATTTTGAATTTAAAATTATTTTTTTTAGTTTTTTAGATTATTTAAATGTGTTGATATTAAAAATAAATTTTAAAAAATAAAAAAAATATTATTTTAATGAAAAGTATCGTTCACATAAATCGACGCGCCTGGTCCATAGGACGTACAAGGTTATCAGCTGTCATCATCATCTTCTTCTTTTATTTATTTATTTATTTATTTAGTTTAAAGAAAACAAGAAAGGTCAATGACACTTTGCTTTTGTTATATAAGTCAGCCTGCTCTTCCGTTTCATAGAAAACTAAATTTAATGAACGTTGGGTTTCCTTTCGTGGACTTAATTTCCCAAGCTGTACCATTAACTAGCAAAGTTCTTCTCTATCTCTCTCTTACAGCTCAATACATCTTTCTCTCCCGGATAATCAAGCTGTGTCTTTCTTGAGCTTTTCTTTTGTTCAGGTGAGTTTTCTTTTTGTTCTTTCATGATTTTTTCAGTTTCTTGATTTAATTTCTTGTTTGTTTTGATTTTTCTGTTCCTTTTGGTTACCTGTTTCTTGTGTTTATCTGATATGCTTCAGTTCGCTGATATTGCGTTCTTTTTGTATGAATTTTTAGTCCATTTTTCGTGATCTAACTCAACATTTCGAACTAACCCCAGTTAAGAGTTAGATTTCTTCATGATTTTGATGTTAATCTCTGTTATTTTTCTTCATTTCAAAGTGAAAAGTGAGTCATGATTAGCTCCAAAAAAGTGCAAATGATGTTCTGTCCAGCTACTTACGAGAGGGGGGAAAGATTGAAATAATTATAAGAGAAAAGAAGAAAGGATAGGAAGGAAATCAGTTTTTGTGGAGATTGTTAGATGAATGACACACAAAACATTAGCTGTAATAAAACTCCTAGGCTCCATCTTCACTTAATTTATATGGTACCCATTTTTCTTCTTTGATCTTTAATAGTCTCTGTCTAAGTATGATCTTAATAAAACTCGCTGCCATGTTTCTAGTATTGATAGTTTTTTTGTACTCATTTTTGTTCTTCTCTTATGAACTTCTCTAAGTGTTGGGGGCTTTTAAAAATGTCCAAAGATTTAAGTACCCATATAATCGTTGCAAAAGCTTACTCAGTCTCTGGATCCTGTTTAATCGCTGTGGTATCTGGCTTAAGTCATTTTTCTTCTTTGATCTTTAATAGTCTCTGTCTAAGTATGATCTTAATAAAACTCGCTGCCATGTTTCTAGTATTGATAGTTTTTTTGTACTCATTTTTGTTCTTCTCTTATGAACTTCTCTAAGTGTTGGGGGCTTTTAAAAATGTCCAAAGATTTAAGTACCCATATAATCGTTGCAAAAGCTTACTCAGTCTCTGGATCCTGTTTAATCGCTGTGGTATCTGGCTTAAGTACCTGAGGTTAATTGTTTTTCTGATAATTCAGGTTTATCGGTGTTGGAAGTTTTTTATATCAAGCACGTGGCGGTTGATATAGAAGGGCTGTTCACCGGCAGATCAAAGAGATATGTCTTGTTTTTCTTTCTTATATGGTCGACGGATAGATTCTCCGCAACAATTTGGTGTAGTTGAAGAAGGTAGATAAAAAAAATGTGTGAATATGTGTGTTATACATGGACAGATTTAAATGTATCTTGTCAGGCGAAGCCTCCAGAGGGACTTTCTTTGATGGGGCCATAGCTTCCATATGCTTGAAATAAAGTTTTCCTCTTTCTACACATCTTTGTTTTTCTGTCAGCATGAAGGTTCTTATTAGTTTTATTTCTGAACAGACCTTAGCCACGTTCATAATGTTAAATGCTATTCGTACAAGGAATTAAGAAATGCCACCGAAGATTTTAGCACTGCCAACAAAATTGGGGAGGGAGGTTTCGGTTTTGTATACAAGGTAACTGTATGATTGCTATTAGAATGCATGGTCAGTGATATAACAGTAGTTTATATGGTACTTTTGTGTCTTTTAATTATGAATGGTACCTAAGAAATGATTGTGGATGTTCAGGGACGGCTTAAACATGGGGAAATAGCTGCTATAAAAGTTCTTTCGGCCGAGTCGAGACAAGGGGTGCCAGAATTCCTAGCAGAGATTAAAACAATGTCAGAGATAGAGCATGAAAATTTAGTGAAGTTATATGGCTGTTGTGTAGAAGGAAATCATAGGATTTTAGTTTACAACTACCTGGAGAACAATAGCCTTGCGCAAACTCTTCTAGGTAATTCTTGAATATCCTTCTTTTGAACGTCTTTATCAAGGCTGTTTTCAGTAGTTTAGACCTGGGAAAATAGTTCTGGCTTTTTGAACTTGGATTTCCAGGAATAAACTTGGTATTGGTAAAACATATATGCATAGGCGTACAAATCCATATGATTTAAAGAAAGCTTGCTTTTATTCCCTGAATCAAATGGCATTTGAGGGCTCAGGTATCTACTCACTTTCAGGTGGAGGTCACAGTCACATTAATATCCAGTTTAGTTGGAGAACACGAACTAGGATTTGCATTGGGGTTGCAAGAGGGCTTGCCTTTCTTCATGATGAAGTAAAACCATGCATTGTCCACAGAGATATCAAAGCAAGCAATATTCTACTTGACAAGGACCTAACACCAAAAATTTCAGATTTTGGTCTGGCCAGGCTTATACCTGACCACGTGACACATGTCAGTACACGTGTGGCTGGAACACTGTAAGTGTCTGTGATTTATTACATGTTTGAAGCTGAATATTTCATGTTCAACTTGTCATTGGATTTAAGATGTAGCTATGCTGCGCAAACAACGTATGGAGGGGGGGGGGTGTTGGGAATAAATTAAATCCATTTCGTTTTCCTTGGAAATGGAAAATGTACAATGGTTGGTGAGTTTGCATTTGCAACATCATACCCATTTTCCCACACTAAATACTTCTATGTCAATGAATTTAGTTTTCATGCTACCTTTTGCATTAAAGGTTATAGGAAATATTGATTTGGTTGAAATGATGCAAGGACTAACTATACTCCTTTAACATATATGGAACCATTGCAGTTTCCTTTTCACATGTTAGCCCCCCCCCCCTGAAAATCTTGATAAATTAGTTAATTCGCAGAGCCAAAATTCATTTACTGTCTTTCTTGTTTAGATTTCCAATACGCTGCCCTTTTATGAGCTTAGGATCTGTATGTAGCACTATTCAGCTTCTGTGAAGGGTCCTACTTTTAGTATGAGTTATCTTTATAAGCGTAGCTGCTAAAATTTCCTCTCTGTTTGTTGCTTTAGAGGTTACCTGGCACCAGAGTATGCAATAAGGGGGCAATTGACACGGAAAGCAGATCTCTACAGTTTTGGCGTCCTCCTTGTGGAAATTGTTTGTGGCAGAAATAACACAAACACAAGATTACCTGTTGCAGAACAATACCTCTTAGAACGGGTATGAATCTCGAGTCCTTGCTGCCATGTTTGAAAATTGTAATTGAAATGTGAAATGTCAATGCTATTAGTTGATGGTGTGAGCTATGAATGCTTGCTTTCATCAAGCATTTTTCTTGGTATCCAACATTTACGTAGAGAATGCATTTACATAAATAACCAACAATCAGGATTAACTCACACTTGGGGCCACAAGCTGACTTGATAATTGGTTCTACTGTTGCAGGCTTGGGATCTTTATGAGCGAAGGGAGCTGGTTGCTCTGGTAGATACGGCATTAGATGGTGACTTTGATGCTGAGGAGGCTTGTAGGTTTCTAAAAATCGGTCTACTCTGCACCCAAGATAATCCAAAGCTTCGGCCTTCCATGTCTACCGTAGTCAAAATGCTGACTGGCCAGAGGGACCTTGATGAGAGTAAGATAATGAAGCCAGGCCTAATTTCTGATTTCATGGACCTCAAAGTACGAGCACCCTCCAACACCAAAGCATCTGCTACAACATCGTTTAATGCATTTTCTGGATCAGAGATGCAGGACAGTTCGATCTTGTCATCAGAAAACTCATCATCAACTGCAACTACTACAGCTTTGACTGCGTTTTATGGTCAGAGCATTTGAACTTCTGGATCTTCTGGATTTCATAGACCTCACAGAATGGTTTTATGGTCAGAGCATTTGAACTTCTGGATCTTCTGGATTTCATAGACCTCACAGAATGATTACACTCCAAGACCAAAGCATCTGCTGCGACCTCCTTTTAGGCTTCTTGCAAATCAGAGATGCAGGGAAGTTCGATCTTGTTATCACAAAACTCATCAAGCACAACCATGATGCTTTTACTGCGTTGTATGATTGGAGCATTTGAACTTCAATGTGAGAAAAATTCCCATTGCATATATTTTATTCTATTTTTTTTTTTCCTTTTACTAGGCCTGTAAATTTTATAACCATCCCTTCATACACAGTTACACAGTTTTGCTATTCTGTTGTAAATGGACAAATTCCTGTAATGTTAATAAATAGTTGCACAAGGGTTTGGTATCTCTCTCCTTTTCTCTCTTCTCCTTGCATCTCCCTCATTTACTTCCCTTCTCTCACTCAATTACACTTTTGGTTTCTCTGTCTGATCCAATGTGATCAAGTTACCAAAAATCTTGAATTGTGAGCAATTTCATAACATTTTTTAATTCCAAATGAGTGCATCTATGGTCCTAGATGTTTCACACTCCTTTGGAAATGATAGTTGATGATTGGGAAAGGTGAAAATTGAATTTGTTGAATAATGTATCTAGAATTGATAATTTGTTGACAAAGATAGCTCTTGAATGATAAAGGGAAAAATATTTTGATCATTCTCATTCTTAAATAAACAGCATGTAAGCAGCATCCTTAGTAAATGAGATATTTATTGAAATGTAAAATTATATGTACAAAATATTGAAAATTAGTGCCAAAAGGCTAACATTATGTGCTGCTTGCGCAAAATGTATCTTGATTTTTTATTCCTTTGATGGGATGGGAGGTTATTCTGACATTGACAGAACCTATGACAAGTCGCATGCTGCAAGGTAGCTGCCTGTTACAAAAGGCTTGAACATAAAACCCATCTGTCTTTTTTTGTTTCGCCTCTAAAACCAGCTCAATTCCTCAAATTTGGCTTTGCTGGAATCACCAAATCACATTCCAATGGTGAAACAGGTGATCTCGATCGAAACCAATCACCCCCACACAGGGGAACAAAAGCACAGTTCCATTTTGGTTGCAATGGGAATTCATTCAAGTTGATGTCCTTCGCCATTGCTTCTTCCCTTTCTTTTGGGGCAACTTAAAAGGACTCCAACTCTTTCTACGTTTGGAGGTCTCACAAAAACGGCCAAAAGCCTGCTGAAGCCACACCTCAAATTCTTCTTCCTTCTCATCCATCATTTCAGCATCCAAATCCCATGGATATTTGCTTGAGTTGGACCATTTTGTCTTCTCCAAGCCAACCATGTTTACATGGAAGCTTGGCCTATGGGTGTTGGGCCTGCATTGCATCCCCTGTAAAGAGTTTTAATGATTTAGAATACTGGATTATAACTGATAATCTGATTATGATTAATTCAGTCAACGTACAAGTTATAGGCACCACTGATGCGACTGCCATGAGGAATTGAAAGATCCGGTCATCAATCATTTCCATTAATGAAGATAGGAAATAATGACAGTAACCTAAAGTCTACAGTATGAGAAAATGGTTTGAAATAATGCCAACAAGGCAAGGTACTCTTTGCTGGATCATAGGATCTTCTAATCTGACTATCTCCCAGGTGGGAATCTAACAAAGAGGAAAGAGCAGCAAGCGGCTGATTTTTTGCCATGTCTAATTGCTCTCTCTTTAATTTTCAGAAAGCATATCAGAGAAATTAAAACCAGCTATCTCAAAAAATCCATTACCCTAGGATTTGGATTCAACAGTTTTGTTTTTATCGAGGCTATTTGATGCTGCCTACACAGGCAGTTAGAAAATTCAGTAATTTTCCTGCAAAGAGATATACTTTCTAGCAACTTAGGAATAACAAGATTTAGGTTTCTCTTTCCTAGTAAAAATTAAAAAAGTTATATATTTCTTATTTAAGAGCCCAAGTCTATGATTAGTAATATGCTTTTATCCTTTCAATTTCTGCATGACAATATATTATGAATGAAGTGCAGCCCCTAGATCAATATATTCCACAGCCGTAACCCTAAAACTGCCGTCTACAACTTCCACTAAAGTTGCCCTGCACCCCATTAATGTCTTTTATAGCCCCAAGTTCAGATTGGCAAATTAGCTTGGAACTGTAAATTTCACAGATCAGAACCACCTTAGTCATCACCACAACTGATTTTGTAGTCATTAAATTGTAATACTTAGTTTTTTCTACTCAGCAAGGTTCAAATGGGATATTGAAAAGAAACAAAATCAGCACATGCCCATGGAAAAAGAACTACAGACCTGGCAAATAGCCCATTCTGACACATCAAAGATTTTGCTCTCACCACAAACAAATGCACGCGGAATTTCCATCTAAAAAACAGGAACTGAAAATGCTTAGCATTATGAATAGTTGACAGATGTCAGATCACCAAAAGCAGAGTCACAAGATAAGATCAGATGATTCTGTCGAATTATCAGACATATTTACTGAAACACAGATGAAATAATGAGTAATCACAAGGAATGTTCAGATCACCAAAACCACACTCACAAAATAAGATCACATGATTCTGAAGAATTATTGGACATGTTTACTGAAACATAGATGAAATAATGAGTAATCACGAGGAATGTACCTTTTGAGGCCTATCAAAGATCAATGAGCCTTTATATTCAACCCATCCATCTCCATCCTTGGCTTGATGATATTGGCGGCAATCCTGAAGCAAAAATTAATTCTAATTTATAAATTTAGAAAGATGAAATACAGAGTTGGAAAGAGAATCAGAAAACCAACCTGGCACCATCTTGCCTTGGCCTTATTCCTATTAGTACACACCCATATATGTGAATTGCCACACTTGGTGCACTGTATCCACCTCGATTCCTCAGAGCAGTAATCTGAATTATCCTGCTTATAACAGTAATAAGATTAGAAAATGTCGCAATCAGTGATATTATTTATTATCAGTGATTTAACTCAGAACCATATGAATCAGTTCAGCATTCAGCTGCACATAACTGCCATACATGGCATGTGGGCTTGGACTTAGGAGGCAGGTTTCCCAGATTAAACACACCTATTACTATGCCTTGCCATTTTACAACTAATGCAAGCTCATGATCCTAAAGTTCACAATTTATTTATTTGATCTCCATTCCACCTCAGAAACAAACAAACTACAAAAGTGCCAATTGAAACATAAAAATCCTTGTAAATGATACTTTCAAGTTTGTAATAAATTGCACCTCAATTGATTCTTTCTCGAACAAAAAGACATATCATTATCCTGTTCTGGTTCCATCGAAGTGTGGTCCTGGGGTGGAAATCTGGATAAGCCTACTTTCACCATTTTGCAAGAAGTAATCGCTCTCGGGAATCAAACTTGAACCCAAAATGGCGGCAAGTCAAAGATAAGCCATTGCACCAAGCAATGACTCCTCAGACATGAAAAGGCAGTATTCACAACTCATTGCACATGATAAAAATGCATCAATTAACTGTGAACATTAAAACAAGATTCCAAGTGGGGAACTTAACAGTCAGTCTCCACAAATGGTTGTTTTATTCTTCTACTTTTTTTTTTCTTTTAGTCAGGAATTTCACATCAATGATAATTGGAAAACAAAAAATTCCAAATATTGACCATAAGGCTGAAAAATACATTGGCAAGCAATTACCTGACGTGAAGTACTATGGGATTTCTCACATACACTCCTAGTCCTAGATTCTTCCTTTCTCAATTGCTCATCATAGTCCCTCTTCTTCACAGAATCAGACAAAACCTGGACATTGTATCGTTGTGGTCAGTCAATAGGACACAAATCAACACATTCTTACATTTGTTATGTTTCATCTCCCCTAACTTTCTTGAGAGGGGGGGGGGGGACAGAGAAGGATGCTTACCTCATAAGCACATTGAAGTTTCTTAAATGATTCACTTGCTAAAGGGCTTCCCATATTTTTATCAGGATGGACAAGCATGGCCTGCATATTTTAAAGGGTAAATAGAAAATCAGAAACCCCATTGACTCATCCCCTCTACCTTTTCTTTTCCCACGGGGCAAGGGGATAATGTTGGAAAATGTAATAACAGGATGATTTAAGACTTCCTCAAAGCTTGGGCAGGACATAAGCTAGTTCCACCCATGCACATCAATTCAAATATCTCATTGGCATTTTAACCAGCCATGAACACAAGCATGCAAAATCAACAAGCAGCTTTCTTGGCCAATCAAGGGACAGGTCCCTGGCATGCCTGATATGAATTCTATGATATATTAAGTAACAAAAAATGACGGATTATTGTACCGGCCCTAACTTTTCTCTCTGGCAAGCCTTTGTTCTGCAAGCTGAACATAATGGTTTTTGTGATACATTAAGAGTCCTAATGTAGTATTCTGATATTTAGGTTCTTTTTGTTTACTGTGACCATTTTAGATACCTGGTGAGATTGTTATGGTATCTCATTTACTTGCACAGAACAATCAATAAGATGCAAAACTTTTAAGAAATGATCCAACCAGATCAACTTTCCCAAACACTTTGGCCTCTCAGAGTGAGAACACTAGAACAAATCAATTAAAATGGTTACTAGTATTTCAGTTTAGAACAAAAGTGGAGCTTACCTTTTTCCGGTATTCCTTCTTCAAAATTGCAACATCAATTCGCTTGTGGCGAGGAAATCCCAGTGCTTCATAATGACCTCCACTATCTAATATTCTTTTCATCTCATCAGCTGAGCTTGTTTCTTCTTCTACAACTACTTTTCTAGCAGAAGACTCTTTTTGGTTATTCACAACAGATGCGCTTGCAGCTGGTTTGCTAGATGATTTGCATGACTGCACCTTCTCAGATTCATCAGCAGGAATTGAAAATTCACATTCCGCAGAAAACTCATCTTCCAGAACTGTATCAGTTTCCTTATGTTCTTCAAATTGGGTGCTTTCCCTGACATTATCACACCATTGAAGCAGGAAATTTAACATATCGTTTGAGAAAAATGTTAGGTTTATTGATAGGAAAACACCATGCCATCCAACTCGAACTTTCACACAATAAATAGCATATATAGTCGCCATTAAGACTACTAGCCGTGCATGATTTTGAGAGAACAAATAACCTGCAATTTCATAACAAACAGAATTAGATTCCCCAAAAGTTCTACAGATATATAGAATTTGAAAAAAAGAGCATCTACTTGCACTAGTAACTAAACTTACCTCCAACTATAAATAATGTTCCAGTTATCAAAAAGTTAGCATACATCCATAAAATTAAAATAGCAAACAGTCCTACAATAAAAAGTCCAGGAGTGTAGCCCAAATACTGAACAGCAGCTCCCGCAGCTCCCTGAAATA
Source organism: Populus alba (assembly GCF_005239225.2). Lineage (NCBI taxonomy): Eukaryota > Viridiplantae > Streptophyta > Magnoliopsida > Malpighiales > Salicaceae > Populus > Populus alba. The sequence continues at coordinate 20,986,528 of NC_133294.1, read as the reverse complement.
TTGAAGCCACCGTCAGTGGCATTTAATGAAATTTCAATTTTAAAATATTCACTTGAATTATAATCCCTGACAAAGCCAATGTATCTATAGGCCCTGTTTATTTCTAGAAATCCTATCAACTCACACAACTTTATAGTGATATTTTCATAATAAGCTTTAATAAGTTTGAGATCCACGATTATAAATGAACACAAATGCTAATGGTCAAAATTGCAAATGCATGGAAGCAATTGAAAGGCTGAAAGTGGTCCAATAAGAAGGTTGCAAACATAAAATACACAAACACAGCGTTAAGATCCATCACTTTCCCAAAGAAAGGAAAAAAAGAAAAAGAAAAAGAAAAAGAAGGATTGTGGGCTAATTTAGAACTAAATGATGTAGCAGTTCTCAGCAACAGCAGTTCCCAGTAGTATGTCATCAGCATATTTAGAGCAAGAAACATTTATTAAGTAATGGTTTTTAAGAGGGGCAGCTAAAGGGCCAGGTGTCTCTCAGACCAGATAGCTAATATCATCTCCCCAACCAACTCTATCAGCAGGCCCTTTCTTTTGCAATGGAAGTGGACCAATCAGAAGGTTGTAAACATAAAACATCACCAAAGCATTAAGCTTTACCATTCTCTCCCAAGAGAATAAATGAATTTCACACAAATTAGAACTATAGACATCAGGAGCTTCAGAACTAAATCTATGAACATAAATTTCCAATAACTCTACAATTTGGATTATAATTTCTCACTATCTGCTGAATACAATGTCTAGAATTTCTAAGGATTGTGGACTTCCTGAAAGGAGATCACAGTTCTTATCAGTCTGGGAACTGCTGGTTTATCTATAACTACAATTTTAAATTTATTACTTGTTATCTCCATTATTTGCACAAACACCTCTCCAAGACTTCAATTTTAACAAGTAATTATTATTTTTTAACCGAGTATTGAGAACTATGCTTAAACTTAAATTTTTTCTTCTATAATCTCTCTTCTTCTGGTGAATTTCAGTCTTTAAGAGTTCTGAATACTGCATCACTGGAGTTGCTTGCCAAATTGGTGATTTGGCTTAGCATGTTGGATTCATAGTCAAGTTCTCAGCCTTTCAGGATCCAGTTCATTAATGCTAATTTCGTTTCATGTAGAACCCATGAGAGCTTATACCATATTTGTCCACAAACTAGCTCCACGATTGGTATCATCAGAGCAGACAGTCCATAACTTCGCATTACACAAAAACTAAATTGATCTCCACGTTGTCATGAACAATTTTAATCGCCCTCCACCTGACTTTCAAGTTTAATTACCCACAACTAGAATATGCCACAAATAAATGTGACCACCATAAATACAACTCAAACATTGATGAATCAGAAATGCAGATTCAAAACAATCGGATCACAAAAATAAGGGGAAAAACAAAAAAACACGAAGAAATGATAGCGACATGATCAGAATAAGAATCAGGTGCAAACAACAAGAAAAGTTAAATGGCTAAAAATAAGAAAACATACCATACAAAGTAGTACATAAAGCAAGGAAGACATTGACGTGAGACTAAGAAAGCAACTCCACATTATAAGAAGCAAAGCCGCCGAACCCAATTTGATAACTGAATAAAAACCCCTCACAACACAATCTTTCCAATAAATCAACAACAAACGCATCAATCTTCCAAATCTTGCACATCCATTGCACACCATAGGCCAATGCCTCTCTATAAACACACCAATCTTGTCCCGCCAACACCCCACTGCAGTTTTCGCCCGCCAATAGGCATGTTTCTGCGTTTGCAGCCATTTCCGCCCTCGCTTAACCAGCCCAATATCCTCCATTATCAAACTAGTAACTATATAACCAACTCCACAAAGAAACAAATAAACACAGCCCACAGCTTAAACAAGCATCTAGATCTTCACATACTACAGTCTGTTCATATCTCCATTGATATTACCCCAACATCCTCTACCCCTCACACAATGCGAAGCTAAAAAATAAATGCTATCCATAGTGAGAGAGGCTTGATCTACCAAAACTACCAAAAAGCAGCCTCGATCAGGGAAGCTTCACAGGTTTCTTGAGGTTGCAAATAGAAATCAGTGAATTGAAGGTTCTCCTTTTAGCAGTGAGAGTTGAAAAAGAGAGAGACCCTCATGAGAAAACACTAAAATCCATCACGTTCAACACTAAATTTTTCTTCACATGATCGTTTTCAAAAAAGCAAGAAGAACCCGAATTATTCTCCTCCTTTATTTTTTACACTAATGTCTTTATCTGTCTCCTCTCTCTTAAGACTGAACATAACTTAATAAGGCTAGAGAATAAAAAGGACCCAAAAGAGAAAAAAAAAACAAAAACAAAAAAGAGCTAGAAGCTAACAGTAACTGTATTGGGGTGTCATAAGAACGCCTCTTAGATCCCAAAAACTTTGAAAATAACAAGAAAGATTCAGACTTTAGTAAGAAGAAGAAGAAACAACAACTAGGTACAGTTGGGTTTGGTGAGGTTCACATGATAAGAGGGCTAAAAGCTAAGAAAAGACCCCAAAAATGGGGTTACGGCAAGAAATGGTAAAATGGGTTTCTTTAAAATAAGGATTTGCAAGAGAGGATAAAGACCTTTTGGCTTTGGTGGTGAAGAGAGACAAGAGAACCCTAAACTTTTTTACCAAGTGCAGAGAAAGCTCGTGAAAGGAGAGACACTGAGCTCCAAAAGGTCTGGTTTTTTTTTATTATTATTACAGTGGAGAAAGAAAGGGGGCTGGTCGAGGATGACAGAATTTACTTTTGGCTTTGTGTCGTGGAGTTGGATGAGCGTTGCATTGCATAACAATGATGATTCAGTGGGACCAACTTTGAGTTCTTCTTTTCGGGTTAATGGTTAATAATTGCTTAGGCTTTCAATTTTAGTAGAATGCATCCGTTTGCATGATTGTTGTTGTGGTAACAACTAACATCAGCAGCTCTGGCTTCTTTTTTTTTTTTTTCTTAAATATATTTAGATGGAATTTTTAAAAATATATTTTATCATAGAGAGAAGATGATAAAACATATTAGTATGAAAATCATGTAATTTAAATTTATCCTAAGACACGTGAATTTACTAACATCTTCGATAAAAGAGATAATGAAATACAAATACTTTGTGCTTTTTTATATAGTTTATTTTATTGTTTGAGTTTTAAGCTATTTAAAATAGAGATTTAGAGAATTCACTATTCATTAGACAACAAACACTACATTAATTTTCTATGATTTTTTTTTAATGTTTTAAGAGGATATTTGAAAGTATAATTTAATTGTGTTTTTTTAAAAATTAAATTTTTTTAGATTAATTTTTATAAGGTTTTGGATTGTTTTGATGTATTGGTATTAAAAATAATTTTTTAAAAAAAACATTATTTTAACATATTTATAATAAAAAAAATCTTAAAAAACAACTCATATCATTGTCCTAACACTCCCAATGAGTGAAGCAAAATCTAAAGTAAGGAATTCTGAGAGGTGCCTCAACTAGTCAGGTTTTGATTTGCTTTTTAATGGTTATGAGTTTAAACTTTTCTATTAAATGTTTATATAATCATTGACTTTTAGAACCAATAGAATTATCGAAATATATGCAAATTGGTTAGAACATTACATTAATCATTAAAAAAAAAAAAAAACTGAAGTAAGGGAACAAATATCTCGTGCATGACCAGCCAAGGAGCCACCAGCCAGACTAGTTCAGGTGGCTAAATGGGTGTATCAGCTTTCAGGCGGTGGAGCATAAGAAAGGATCAATGAGGCCGGAGTATCTAGGACATCACCACAGGCAGAACCCTTTCGGCACCTTTATCCACTCTATGTTTTCTCGCCATAGAAACAGTAGAACAAGATTGCCAGTACTGCAAACTGTCCAATAAATGGTTCAACATATCCTACCATGCATGAAATTTGGTGAGAGTTGAGTAGCCATGGTCCACCGGAGCAGAGAGCCAGGAGACCTAAATCCGACAGGATATACAAATCCTGCATCCAACAGTGAGCAACTGAGCGTGGGTGCCTCAGCCCTCTTAATCTCTTATCAATTTACTTTGTGGGTAGGTTAACCATTTTCAAAGGCAAGGAAAGCCAGGTGGAATGGTTGGTGTAGAAACCCTAGCAGAACCGATTGGAAATGGTTAGCACAGTGAGCCAATTTGAATTGGTTGGTGCAGAGAGCTAATCACAACATGGACAGGTGGGAATAGGGCAAATGGAAAGGGACAGTAGAGTAGAAGATGAAGAGAAATGGATAAAGCATTATAGCAGTACTCATCATAAAATACTATCAGTTGGGGAAGGGTTTTTTTTTTCTTTTCCTGCATATGCCTCAGAGCCTTTGGGTCTGCTGCCACCGCCAGTATGGTTTAATATTATTCTGAGCATGAACCTAATATAAGATAGATAAGACTAATTAACAACGTTCCTAGTTGATTTGGGCCTTGTATGCATGAACAATCGTCCATGGAGTAGAAGCACACACTAGGAGGCACCACCCTTTTCTGCTTGGCAAATTCTTTGACAGGATAGCCTCTCCCCCTGCAGGTTTTCTTCATGTCTGGGGTGACAGCAACATGATCCAGATACAGTAAGCTTAGCGTATGTGAGAAGTCAAAGAATTATCGACATTTTACGCAATAACCCCAAAATTTATTATTGTCCTCGATAGAACACATCCTTCTCGGAACATGTCATCTGAAGAAACCAATCACGGGTGATTTTCTTAGAAAGGTAATTTATCCTTGGAAATTTGATTCTCAACTCCATATCTTGTCCACAGTTGCTGAGGAATTACAGGGCCTGGTTCTTCAATTATTTGCTATGCGTGGATGTTCTATAAATGGATGGTCACGTCAAAACTGTCAGATTTTCTCTTGATATTAGTGATCTTTGAAGTAATTTACAAGAAGGATCATTCTCCTGCTTCATGCCACATAACCTGGTTTGGGTGGAGAATTGATTAAGTGTCCAAATACGAAACCACCATGCATGAACCTGGAGACTAATGAAACAGGCTTCTATGGGGCCAAGAAACTAGGCAACATTTAAACCTGTCAGCAGTACGAAACCACCATGCATGAACCTGGAGACTAATGAAACAGGCTTCTATTGGGCTAAGAAACTAGGCAACATTTAAACCTGTCAGCAGTACTATGGCAGACTAAAAATTCCTTGGAAATGAAACTCATCAATAACTCTCTATGAATCCCGAGGAGTCCTCATTCTGAGGGTGAGGGAAGTTGCCTGATCAGGCCTCCTGATTATATATTCATGCCAGGAGAAAAGGTTAAAGGTCACATATAGAACTGGCCATTTTCATCAAGGTCAAATATATATAGAAATGGATAGTTTAGAGAGCCACTTGGAAATGCTTAGTATAGATGATAACAAGGAAGAGAAATGGATAAAGCATTATAGCAGCACTCAGAAAATGCTTCTAGTTGGAGATGGTGATTTTTCTTTTGCTGTTTGCTTGGCTGAAGCCTTTGGCTCTGCTACTAACATTGTTGCCACTTCTCTAGACTCTGAAGGTAAAAATATTTCACCTGTCTCCGTATACATTTGTCTAATATTTATTTGATGCAATCTGATTGATCCTGTACTTACAAATTAAGAGATGATGAGGCTCAAATACAGTGGAGCTGCATACAACTGGAGAGAACTGGAGGAACTAGGATGCACTGTTATGCACGGAGTAAATGCACGTACCATGAACAGTCATCCTCTTCTCACCCATAAATTGTTTGACAGGATAGTCTATAATTTTCCTCATACAGCTCTCAAAAGTAGTGAAGCAAACATTCGCCAAATTGAGTAAGTTGAGCTACAACTTCTAATATATTGCCGTATGTGATCATTTGGGATTTTTCTCTTGTTCTTGAAGAAGAAGTGCAGGAATAAAACTGTTGAGACCTGTCTACTCTCCTGTGTCTTTTTATTTTTGATATTTTACACTAAGGCCTACCTTGTTCTCTTTGGAATAGACCTTCTTTCCTGGTAGCTCACAAAAACTAGAAATTTAAAAGCAATCCTGGACTTCCCTATGCGACCAAGGATTGACCTTGTTGGTTAAGTAGCTACAAGATTATTTGTGCATTGGCAAGTTATTTGAGTTTTGATTTGTGAACCATAAGTGAAATGCTATGTTGAATTCTGTCTTTAGAAGTCATCGAAGGTTGGTGAAGGGCTTCTTTAAGAGTGCAAGTGACATGATGGAAGAGAATGGAGAAGTTCATGTGACTCACAAGACTACAGATCCATATAGCAAGTGGGAAATTGAGAAACTAGCAGAAGAAGCTGGGCTGTTCCTGGTTGAAAAAGTTAAGTTCAGAAAATCTGATTACCCAGGATATGAAAATAAAATAGGATCTTGGTATAGAGCTGATGAGAGTTTTCCTCCTGGAAACTGCTGTACCTTCAAATTTGGAAAGAGTACCAGTCTTTGACACTGAGCAACTGTGTCATTATATCCTCTCTCTATAAGAAGATTTGTGGAATGAAAATGATGTCATCTTTTCTTTTCCTGAGTTATTAAAGAGTAATCTAGGTGTAGAGAAAATAAAGGCATTTGACAGCTGCCCCAATGGAAATAAAAAAATAAATAAACATATTATATTGAAAGTTGAAACTGGCCATTAAACCTACATACTGAAATCAAATATCAGACCAGGTCGCCTGCTAGGCAATCCAGGTGCTAAAGGCTGCTATAGCATTACTACTAGCTCTACATAGAAAAATAAAGGGACAGAGTCTTTGTTCTGAGGTAGACATGCGCTTCCAATAAACTAGGTGGCTTGGAAAAGCTTTGTGCATCAAAAAGCAGTAGAGTAATGGGTTTCAGGCATTTCAGTGCTTTCTTTCAAACATGCAATGCTCGAAAGCATGGTTGGATAGCTGTTTTAAGATGAAAGCTCTTTGGTGGCTAAAATTCTGAAAGCTTGTCATTCCCAAATAGCTCTTTCATGGATGATAAATTGTCAATGCCTAAGCTTACCTGAAGTGGCATATGAGACAACAGGTTATACGACGAGCAGCGTGCTGCAGAGTGGGAAATGGATGGACAATTTGCACCTGGAATGAAGAACTGTTCCGAGAGATTACTTTTTCCTTTCAAGAAAGGCTTCGATTTGTATTGTTGTGCTTGTATGTTGTGCAAATCTAGTGAGATGATATTAAGAAAGAAATCATAAATGAGTTGAAGATCATCACAAACTAAAGAATCAGAGTGCAGAAAAGGCCAGAAAAAATAATGGAAATCCAAGACAGACAACAATGGGCAAAGCATACAATACATGTATGAAAGTACGGTAAAACAAAGTGTAGAAAAACAGAACAGCTAAAACACCTTTGCCAATAATCAATAAAAGAAAAAACAAAACAACATCCAATGATTTAGAACCAGAGGACAATCAAAAATACAAAAACTGAAATAACCACAAAACTGAAATAACCACAAACCCTAATTCCAACACAACATGATAGAAAATGCAGACATTTGAACCCAGTGAAGGCAATCTCCAGCACAAAGACACACACACACACACACAAAAGAACACAAATACAGCAAAAAAAAGAGATAAATCTCCAGCTTCATCCAAAGGGGGTGATTGATCAGATCTCTATATGTTCATGCTAGAAGAAGAGGTCTGGGTGTTACTCAAAATAGAACAAGCCATCTTCCAAGCAAGGTACGTAGGTCAAATAAGAATGAATAGTTTAGAAAGCCAAATGTAAATTGGTGTCTTGGTACAATTACAAAAGATGGTGAGGCTAAAGTGTTGCAGAGATGACTTGAGAGAGCTGGAGGAACTTGGATGCACTGTGACAAGTAAATGCACGTACATTGAACAAGCATCCTATTCTCAATCACAAATTGTTTGACAGGATAATCTATATTTTTCCTCCTACAGTTCTCAAACGGAGTGTAGAAAATATTAGCCAAATCGAGTAAAGTTCAACTAGAAAAAGTAAAGTACCTTCATTAATAAGTCGGTGGAGGTTTTGTTTTGGTTCTTAGAGTAGAAGGGCAAGGTACGTAAGGCAGTGATTTTGGAACTCAACTAGCTTCCATACCCCACTTTCCCTAAGCGATCTCGTGTTCGAGCCTCTTTCTAGTTACCTCAAAAATAGTGAATGGAAGGAACTAGACACCTTAGACTTTAGCACATTAGAAGTTTTTTTACTTGAGTTCTAAGTTAAAGGTGCTAATTAGTATGTTTGCATCTATTCTTGGTAAGTACATTTGAGAATAGCTAAATATCCATATAGCAAGTGGAAAATTGAGAAATTTACAGAGGATGTTGGGATGATTTTGCGTCCCTTGTGCTAACCTCTTTCTCCAAGTTGGCTCCTTAATTCGCCTTAATTAGTCTCTCCTTGCGGCAAGGAAGCTGCAACTATATGCCTTGCCAAACAAATAGAGAAGCTCATCATTTATGAGCCAGATATGCACATATTCGGAAGGAGTACTGACTGATCTCTAATTGTTAATGAACATATCTTGCATGGAATAAATATAAAGGTACAATGTAATATATAAAGTTGAGAATAGTTCATCCACCAGAAGGCTTAGGGAGGGGCGTGTTGGTGAACGTTCTAACACGATATAAAGTTAATGGTGTTGCTATCTTCTCCGACGCTCTTCGCACAGCCCTAGGCTTGAGTCTTCTGTTTAGGACCCATTTTTGTTTGTTTGAACATGTGACACCGATCTTGCTTTCATTGATGTATCTACCACTTTTCTTTCTTCTTTCCCTTTCCTTTCATCTAAGGTCTATTTCTAATTGTACTGCACCATTCATAGCAGAACAACAAGGCAACCCACTTTTGCCTTTTCTTCTCTTGCTTTCCCTCCCTTTCTTTGACAAGGGTCTGCCTCTATTCAACTCTCAAGGCTCCTATTGGTGTTTCCTGCTGATTTGATTCCATAAATTGACGAGGAATGGTATCATTGCATACCAAGTATTGAGATGTAAATTTCCATGAAAAAGTTAGCTCTCATGGCCCTTTGGCATAATGGCTTAGAGATTCCTTCCACAAAGCAAAGACTCTCCATTTACTTTTCATCTCTTGTTGCTTCTCGCTGATTATTCCTTTATTCTCAAAACTTCCCTTCATTATATCTCTTTTATTGCATGCCACAAAGCACAGAAACTCCAAACAAAATTTTTTTGTGCCATATAGAAATGGATGAATTGGAGAGCCAAGTGAAAATGCTTAGTATAAATATTAAAGAAGTGAAATGGATGAAGCATTATAGCAGTTGTCATAAAATACTACTGGTAGGAGAAGGTGATTTTTCTTTTTCTGCTTGCTTGGGCAAAGCCTTTGGTTCTGCTGTAAACATGGTAGCCACTTCTCTCTACTCCAAAGGTAATTTTTTCTATAGTCAATATGATCTGTTATTGGTTGGATATATTCTGATTGATCTTGTAATTACAAATAAATAAAAGACACCATGATGCTGAAGTATTCGAAATCTGCAACAAACTTAACTGAGCTGGAGGATCTTGGATGCACCATAATTCATGAAGTAGATGCACATAATATGAGTAAGCATCCTCTCCTGAAACAGAAATTGTTCGACCGGATAATCTTTAATTTCCCAGCTACTGCTCTAAAATGGAGTGAATCAAACGATCGCCAAATCAAGTAAGTTCAGCTAAGACGATTAATGCTACATTTCGCCTTATGCCCTTCGATTTTATTTTATTTTCTGTTCTTAAGGTGTAGGTGACAGGATTTGAGTTTGTGATCCCCTCTTTTTCCATCTTCTTAATAATGCAATATTGACAAGTCTTTTTAGGTTTAGGTTTAGGTTTAAGTTTAAATACAGAGTGCTAATGACATGCATTCCTATTACTCTCTTTAGGAAACATCAGAGGTTGATGAAGGGCTTCCTAAGCAGTTGCCATGATATGTTAGAAGAGAATGGAGAAATTCACGTGACACACAAGGTCAAAGAACCATATTGTAAGTGGGAGATTGAGAAATTAGCAGAGGATGTTGGGCTGTGCTTGGTTGAGAAAGTTTGGTTCAGAAGATCTGAATATCCAGGATACAGTAATAAAAGAGGATCTGGTGCTAGAGCTGATGAGACTTTTCCTGCTGGAAACAGCTATACCTTCAAATTTGCCAGGGCTACCTGACACAGAGCAATCCCTTTGTAAATCAACACTCTTATTCCTCAAATCATTATGCTTAAACTTTTTTATTTGGCATTAATTGATGCATAGGCATTTCCAACCCTCCAAGACAGGCACACAAACCCAAATTCCTGCCTCTGTCACTAAGTGGCAATAACTATTTTTAATGTATTATTATGAGAGATTACTGATACCATATATACAATCATGGCTGAAATCCAAATGATCTGGTCAAAACATGCCTGCATGATGTGCTCATGTATTTGTTACTATATATATACAAAGTAATTATCAAACATCTTGTTGCTATCTAGCCTGCTGAATGATAGACTCCATGACAGGGTGATCCTTAAAGTTAATGATAGACTCTACAGAATCATCATCTGTGGATTGTAACTCACTGGCAAAACTTTAATGCTATGAAGAAAGAAGATATTAATCAACATGCAGCAAAGAGACCAAAGCTGCTATTGCTTGCAAATCCAAGCTGTCCAAACTCAGCCAAAAGGCTGCTTCATCATTGCTATTGATTCAATAAGAGAACAAAAGCACAAAGTCTCATATTTAGAATAGAATTTAGAAACATCCTCATTAGTATCTTTCAGGAACCATGGCATGCCATCTCTGAAATGAATTTTGGATCTAGTCCATGTTAAAGAATAATATAAATCATATCCTGAGATCTCACCTAACAGCTTAAACTATTGGGTTGAGATGGTTCTTTGACATGGTATCAGAACCTTGATGATCAAGCGGTCACGAGTTCGAATGTTACCATCCCCATTTATTTGATAAAAATTAAACACAAGGTAATGTGGGTCTATGCAAGTTTCAAGCGCAAAGAGTTTTCACTTGAGAGGGTGTGTTAAAAAATAATATAAATCATATCCTGTAACCTCACCTAACAGCTTAAACTATTAGGTTGAGATGGTTCTTTGACAGTCCAAACTACGAATTAGCATGACAACTGCATTCTATGTGGGGCAAGTGAACAATTTTCTTGAACTTTTTCTTTGACAGCTATGCAATTCTGGGCAGTCAGCATATACATTTCAGGACCTCGACCAAAGTTGAACAGGCATTGCATGCATATGGACTATTGGGCCATAAAACTGGAACCCTTCGCAGTACCATGCATGGTAGTAGTAGTATATTCATGATAGAAGAAGAGCTGCTTGAAAGTTGAATTGAAGGCAAGTATAATATATAGAAGACTGGTCATTCTTGAGAGAGAAAAATGGATGGTTTAGAGGGTCAAATGGAAGGGCTTAGTCTATATAATAAAAAAAGGAGAAATGGATAGAACATTACAGTAGCTGTCATAAGATACTTCTAGTGTGAGTAAGTGATTATTCTTTTGCTGTTTGCTTGGCTAAAGCCTTTGGTTCTGCCACTAACATCGTTGTCACTGATCTCTACCCGATCTGAAGGTAATATATTTTTTCAACAGCCTGGATGCTAGATATATTAACATCATTTGTTGGATCATGGATCCATTCTAACTGGTTTCATTACAAATAATACATACCATAATACGAAAGTACAATCAGAGAGCTGAAAGAAACTTTAGAGAGCTTGAGGAGCTTGGATGGTGTAAACGCACATACCATGAACTAGGACCCGCTTCTCAGTTGGAAATTATTTGACAGGACAGAGTTTAATTTTCCTCAAACTGCTCTTATATGGATTGAAGAAAACAATATTTGCCAAATTGGGTAAGTTCATCTAGAACCACTTGCCTCATTAAATTCTCATTAGATAGTTATTTGAAATTAAGGAATAAGTGATAATTGCACATTTTCTATTCCTATCTTTAGAAGTCGTCAAAAGGTTGGTGAAGGGCTTCCTGAAGAGTGCACATGATACATTGGAAGAGAATGAAGAAATTCATGTGATCCACAAGACCACGTATCCATATAAGAAGTGGGAAATTGAGAAATCAGCTGAGGATGCTGGGCTGTTCTTGGTTAAGAAAGTTAATTTCAGAGTTTCTGATTATCCAGGATACGAATATAAAATTGGATAGGCTCTTGTGCTGATGAGACTTTTGTTGTTGGGAACTGTTGTATCTTCAAATTTGCCTGGATTACAATTGCTTGACGCAATAAATCATGCACCGAAGGCCTGAATATGTTTCGAGTAGAACCTTAAGTTCCCCTCATCCTCATCGATACAACTATTGACATTGATACTCTTCGCATAAGCGAAGATGCAGCAGGATTCAAGTTGAAATCCTGTTTTTGCCATCCTGAAAAGAATCTACTATCTTGTGCAGACAAGTATGATACTGTGTGCTTTGAGATGGCTTTTTCTTCAAATAGTAATCCATCCAACTGAATAGCACACTTCTGTAATCTTTATCAGATTGCTTAGCTCAAGGCTAATATTGAGCTCCAATACTATGGCCATCTTCTATTGTGCTTTGATATGTCATGGTTTTCATCTTGGCTGATTAAAATTATGCCATTAAGTCACTGGAGCTGTTCAGCTTGATACTCTTGTAGCTCAATTATTCAGATTTTTCTGAGCCCTGTGCTTGTAATGTAAACCTCTTTCCCCAAGTTGGCTCCTTTCCCTTGTAGTGTTTTAGTCAATAAATTTCCAGTTTATCGGGGAAAAAAAGAGTGTTTTAAGTTTCATTTCAAACTTATTTAGTCCAATGCAATTTCACATTTCTGTTTGGTCTAGATGTGCCTGGGACTGGTTTTTCTTGAGCTTGAAAGTGATAACCTATCTGTTTTTGGTTACACACATTTATAGAAGCATGGAACTCAAAGATGTATCAAGGATATTTGTCTTACAGGAAGAAAGCTGCAACTATCGTCTCTTCAAGCAAATCTAGTAGCTCATCTTCTAGCTTAATATGGCACGAAACACAAGATTGATTTCCGTTTCTTTTCTTTTTATAAGAGATATATTGTGATTGTTTCTCATGGATGTCTTTCAGTGCTTTTGAAGATATGAATTAATGGAATCCAATTTATTTCTTCAGAAAAAGGACTACAAAGAAATATTATCACTCAGAAATATTATCACTCAGAATTCTTACAACTTCATAGCGTACAGCGAAGAATGTCTCCGTAGAACATGGCTTTTTTCTCTTGTTTACCTTTCCTTTTGTCTATGCAAATTATAACAAATGAAAGACTATTATTTCCATGCCCTACACTTCTGCTTCTTCTTTTTTTTCCCCTGTTCTTTTCACTGGTGACTAGCTACAATTTTTTTAGTAAAGCCTCTCATTAGTATGATCTCCAGCTGGTTTGATCTCATAAATTCGTACAGAATGGTGACTGAATCTATGTGATTGATTGGTGGAGTTTACTCCTGGGCTAGCTGCTGCACTGGATTCCTGAAACGTGATTGGTTTAGTCTAAATGAGCCTAAGCCATATGAAATAATTTCTCACAAATGGAAACATAATGATGTATTCTTCCACCATAAAGTCACCCTCGTTGGTCTTTTTTTAAAGAGTAGACTTCCTGTCAGCTGTTCATCTCATCTAAAATTCTTTTCCTTCATTACAACCTAGAACCGGCCATTTTCAACAGAAGAGAGAGCCAAATAGAAATTATGGATAGTTTAGAGAACCAAATGAAAATGCTTAGCATAGATGATAACAACAAGGAAGAAAAACGGATAAGGCATTATAGCTGTTGTCATAAAATACTACTGGTAGGAGAAGGTGATTTTTCTTTTGCTGCTTGCTTGGGCAAAGCCTTTGGTTCTTCTGTAAACATAAAATACCATGATGCTGAAGTATTCAAGAGCTGCAACAAACTTAAGGGAGCTAGAGGAACTTGGATGTACCAAAATGCATGGAGTTGATGCACATACTATGAACAAGCATCCTCTTCTGAATCAGAAGTTGTTCGACTGGATAGTCTATAATTTTCCTGCTACAGCTCTCAAAAGGAGTGAATCAAATACTCGCCAAATTGAGTAACTTCAGCTAAGACGATCGACTAATGCTACATTTCACCATAGGTCATTTGATGTTTTTGGTTCTCAAGGTATAAATGGCAGGATTTAAACGTGAGACTTCTCTTTTGTCTGCAATTTTATATAATGTTTTGTTTTGAACTGCTAGGTCAAAAGCAAGATTGGAAAATGTTTTTATATTTGACTGTGTAAGAACATGGAATTAATCAAATATTTTGTTTCTATTTTAGCATGCTGGAGGTAGGGTACTCCACGACAGGGTGATCCTTTGATGTCAGACTTGGTAACCATAATTCAATTTGCTTTGAAATCAAGCAAGCCCGAAGAGCAGGCTTTATACCAAGTAAGCAAGTGAAATCAGAACCAAATCTATTTAACTATTGGAATCAAAGCTGAACAATTTCGGACAGTCTGAAAGTTTTTCAGGATTCCCATGTCAAGCTTCATAAAAATGATTTGTCTGATTACTTGGCAATTAATATCAACCTTCTGTGATTGCTGAGAGCACTGAGACCCATCAACAACGATACTGCAACATCATGAACACCCTCTGCTGCTGCTCTTGCTTAATGTTGATTGAGGAGCAAGGTTTTCCTGAGTTATACCGTGGAAGACACGGAATATGGATGCATAATTGGACATTATATTTCATCCTCAAGGAATAATCTTTCTATTCCCTTCCCATTTCCTTGTCTATCCAAACAAAGAGGTTCAAGCCCTACCATTTCCTTCAAGCACTTGCCTTTAATAACCTTCCCTTCTTTTCACCTCCTATCCATACACAGTTGGGCAGTGCTTTGTTGACAAAAAGCGGTTCAAAATATCCCACAACTCAGATACATTATTAATAAGAGGGTCAGGGACTGCTGGCAAGACTTTACCTGCTGGAAATTGCCTTACCTTCATGCAACATTCTCTTGTCGCTCCATTGACATTCCCCACCACCAAGACAGGTAATCAAAACCCAAAATTCCAGTCCCCTGCTTTGCAAGGAAGCCACCGACACGCTTGGTGACAATGATGGTAACAAATTATTGTCACAGCATACATGAATGGATGATCTGCAACAACGCGGTAACAACTTGCCAGCATTCTTTTTGTAGGGTGGCTTCTTATTATTTTAAACCTTAAACTTACCCAATCACTTTATCCCTTTCTATCTTCTAGCAAGCTGGTAATAGACTCAACCACGGGGTGACCATCCATGATGTTATTGTCAGATTCTGTAATCTTGGTAGTACTTGACTTGAGAATCACGAAGAGTTGGAGCTACAATTAGAAAATAAAGCTCTTTGAATTGCTGACAATGGTAAACAAAGTAAACATCAACTTACTGACAAAATTTTGATTCTATATAGGAAGAGTATATAAACCTACAAACTGTGTTAAGGACCCGAGTTGCCATTGCCAGGCAATTCCAAGCTGTGCAAAATCAACCAAAAGATTGCTTCATCATTGCTACCGATTTTACAAGAGAACAAAGGCACAAAGTCTCATATTTACAATGGAAAGAAACATCCTCGGTGCTATCTACAAGGACAAGAATGCCATCTCTGAAAATGAATTTTGGGTCGAGTCCAAACTGGGAGCCTGGCGAATGACTTGCTTTCACAGTTACAGATTCGAACACAGAGTGACAACCACATTCTGTTGGGACAATTGAACTATCTCCAGAACTTTTACATTGACAGCTATGCAATTCTGAGAAGCCATCATATCTTTCAGGATTTCTATCAGAGCTTTCCTTGAATGAATTGCTGATTTCTTCAGTAACATCAATTTTTCTAATCACTGAAAGAAGATCGACTGACAATGATGCAACAGCATCGTGAACATCCTCTACTGTCAAATTGCTCTTGTTTAATGCCAATTTGCAAGCAAGGAATTTCTGAATCATGTCGTGTACAGCATTAAGACATACAGAGCAGCAGCGATACAAACACACAATGCCAGAATTAGGAGGACAGCTAGTTTCAACCAGAGAGACGTCAATGTCTTCAGCATGCTCGCTATGGTTAGGTTCAGTATCATCAAATGTTACCATTCCCTCTGCAGCCAATCCATTACTCTGATTGCAGGAGCTCCCAGGGTCAGAGAGCTTTAAGGCACCCAATTCACCTGAATTGCAGAGACCATTCTCAGAAAAGGGGGCAGGTTCTGTGAGTGTACATCCATTAGAATGTTTCAAGGTTTCTGAATTTCCATCAGTAACTGCAAGATTTTTAGTAATTTCAGGTTCACTTTGTCTGTGAGAGGTCCCATTCTGCTTATTTGCAATATTACAAGCCAACTGATTATCAGCAGGAGAATTTTGATGGTTATCAGTTTTGGCACCTTCAAAGAGGATGGTATGCTGTTCTGATCCATCTTCTGAAAGTACAGCTCTGTCCTCAAGGTTAAGATCACAGAAACCATTTTCTACATTATTTGATTCACCTCCTTCCTGATTTTTATCCGAAAACCCCTTGGGACTTTCTTCCAGCCTTTCACTTTCATGGAAGTTTCTATCAGGAGTGTCTCCCTTGTGCTGTCTTTCAACAGAATCATCTGCACAGGTATCATTACCTGGGAATTCCATGGTTTTCAGTTTAGCATTTTCCACTTTCACTTGAGTGTCGGGCTCTAAACTGAAATGAGAAAAAAGGTTGTGAGCGATCAAGCTACTAGTGAAATGGATGAATTAACAAACAAATGATAACAGTCCACCGTACCTCTGCAGTGCATATGCCCAGCTGTTGACCACATCTTCCAGGTAAGCCACTTGTGATAGAAGACGAACATATTGATATCTATCTTTCCCAGCCTGAATTTTTTCATTAACTTGTCCAACTAGAAGCTCAAGAACTTTCCTTACCTCAAAGGAGACCTCTCTAAGTGAATTGTACTCACCCTTGTATGCTGATAAACCAACAGCAAGTAACCCTCTGACTAAACCTGATCTCTCTTTGCTTTTAATATTGCCAGAGCTACAAGCAGCAGCCACCTTATCTAATGAGTTACAGGGACGAATAATGCAAGAATTGAAAGGCCATCCCTTCCAAGGACCACTAACATCTGCACAAGGACCTTCTTTAAGTTTAGATGTGACCCAACAAAGTTCAGCAAAATGAGGATACCGCAGAACTTGATAGCCAAATGTAGAGATTGCCAACAACATGCTTGATTTTCCTTTCAAACTTCTATTATTGGGTGGTGGTGGAACATTTAAAGGACCATGAGGACATTGTGTGCCAGCCTCATTTTTAACAACTGAACAAAGATTTTGATTGTCATATTCTGCATTTGAACAAGCAAGAATGGAATCACAAGTTTTATGATGTTTGGGTATATTTGTAGGGATGTGAGCTTTAAGATGAATCAACTGAACAAATGGTTGAATTATGTCTCTCAATAATGCTTCTGCTGAAAGACTGATCACTGTATCATGGTTGAAATTCCCATCAATATAAACAGGAAATCGGGGTACTGTGTGCTCCAATGGAGTTGAATGCCTGCTATTCGAGCTATTGTTTTCAAAGAAATGCCTTATTCTTTGGGGAAGTTCTGAGGATGGAAGCTCTGAGGTAGCCTGCAGCACACAAACATGCAAGGAAATGGACTGAATGGCCACATAACAGCACTCTCTAATCAATAGCTAAACTAATCAATCTCTATCAGAAAAAAACACTAGTTTTGATAATATATGAAGTAATTTGGTATAGTTTTAGAGATTCTTGCACAGGAAAAACTGATGCACATGCAAACTTTTATGTAGTACAGGTTAAAAGACACTGCAGATGCGAAAGGTTGCCTACTAGTAATAAATAGAATTCACTCAACATACAAGAACATTGTTTTCATGGGTAGACAACCAATTCCCAACTTGAAAACCTTTAGTCAAAGTTATTGGTTCTATGCCAAGAAAGCATTTTTGTATCTCATTTTCATTATACAGTATACACATTATGCTATAAGTTGATTACTAATTCAGTTGCACTTGCAGAATCCTAATTAAATTTATATTTGTTGAAACAGGAAGAATAACATGTACTATAATATCCTTCAAGATTCCCTAGAGTTAATTTCATATGAAAATTTCAATTACGTATTGTGAGAGTATTGCTAGATAAGTAGAAAGTGTATCTTGTCACATACTTTTAACATGAGATATCAATTATCCAAAAAAAATCAAACTCATACCAGAATCATCAAGGAAGTAGACACGGATATCGATTCCACCTGCTCAACAAATGAGCTCCAGGCAGGTGATATACTTCGGGCAGCATCTTGAGGTTCTGTCATTTCAGCCGGTATACATTGATGGATGGGTGACTCATTTTCCTCTTCCACAACTTGACTGTTTGTCAAAGAGGATTCTTTCTCCTCATAAACTTGATGGTTAATTGAAGATGCATCACCGTCGTCATTAACTTTATGACATGTCTCCACAGCCCACAAATCAATTCTTGGCAGGAATATCATGCATGATTGGAAACTGGCACACTTCACTGCCAGGGCAAATAGATAGGAGTGAGAATTCATGCAAGTGCATTTTTGAGTTTGTGTCTTAAGCTACAAAGGTCAAGAAGAGTTGACAAAGACAGCCAACTCTGTGTATCCTTAATCACAGGGAGAATATTATTTTATGCTGAAGGTACTAAACTACAAACTAAATTGTACGTCAGTCCTTCTAAAGACCAGTGTAGTTTTTTCAAGTTACCAATGAGTTCCCATGTGTCTTCCCCACTCCTCCATAATTACCAAAGAAAGGAAGTCAAGGGCAAATTATGAAAACCAATCAATCTCATTATGTGAGCATTTATATATCAGTATGAATTTAATTTGCGAGTTCTACTCCTAAATAGATAGATGGCCTATGACAGCAAAAAAATATGTATATGCTTTTTATTCCAATAAGACCAACTGAGAGACTATTGAAACCTTTAAGGAATTGTGTGGTGCTATCCAGGTGCTAGATTAGATACCCAGTGTTTTATGTCCAAAGCCAGAAGTTTTACAGTCAGTTCTCAGCTTGACTAGCAGTTAAAAGTTCTGTTAAAGTTTAAAAGGAAAAAAAAACTAAAAATAAACAGATATGTCAAATTGATAAGGGACCAAATTAGAGAGTTCAGTAGCTACTAAAATCCTTCAACAGCATCTAATTCCAATATTAATTGTTGTGGCCAGGACAGGAATCCCAAGTACAAGGACATGATATTATATATGACATTTAAATACATTACTGGATTCCACATCATATAGTCAGCAAAGCAGATCAAAGAGTTGAAAAAATCCTTCACCTTGTGTACATTTGAAAACTAACCTTCATTTAAGGTCCACAATAACAGGCCAAAACATGTGTACATTTGAAAACTAACCTACATTAATAAATAGATGAAGATCTTGGCCATTTTCTAGAAGGTAATAGTGTTTTTTTGGAGCAACACAAAAAAGGAAATACTGAAATACTCTTAGAATGATAAATTTGCAATACAAAACAAAGAGCGATGTTTGCTGGAACAGTCAATTAAAATACTCAAGCTAACTCTACAGCAATGAAAAAAAATGCACTCCAATCCCAGGAATTGAGTAGAAAACAAAATACAAGGTTACTATGCAAACATTGTGATCATGAATCTCGTGTAGCTGAAATCATGAATCTTGCCAACAAAATATGGAAGAAAGAGAAAGAGAAAGAGAGTGTGCGAGAGAGGCTTACTTAATATTCTTGTTATTCCTTGCACCATATCACCATGCCCCTCTTGTGAAACAGTAGCCAGATCAACCTTCTGAATTTCAACGTTTCCGACAAAACAATGAAGAAAGCAAGAAGAAAGATGCTTCTGGCCAGATCTGGGACTCCCAGCTATCAATACTCGAAATCCAGATTTCTTGCTCGATGCAAAAGAAACCTCTCGAAAACTAGTGTGCATGCCCCTATTATGAACTGCAGAAGGTTCAGCCTGAACACTTTCAGCATCAGTTTCATCTGCAAAGGCATCAGTATCAGCACAAATAACCTCTCTAGTTAATATGCCAACACATGAAAGTTTCCTCCATAGCTCCTTGGCAACATCTGCTTCTCTAAGGAAACTGTCAATGTGAGACCACCAACGATCAGTAGGTATATTATTCTTCTCTAAAGAAGAAACAATCAGAGTTTCAAACATTTTTGCAGCTTTCAAAAGAGTAGGAGGCAGCCAGAGGTGTTCATGCAGATACAATGAAATAAACAAGGTGGATAATGGCTGCAAAAGACATGGAATGAGGTGAGTGGGAAGAGGGGAGGAGACCAAATCATAAGCAGCTATCCCTGCTTCTCTACGAGAGCAAGGGGGTGGGGAACAAGCTAAAGCCTCCAACCAGTCCCTCTCTTCCACTGTAAAAGCTGGAAGAGGAATGCGTTTAGCACCAGGAGATCTATCGCCTGCAGCAGCTAGCATTTTGTGCAAAGGGAAATTCCTCTTCAAAGCAATAATGGCAGCTTGAGTACAAAGAGCCTGCAGATCAGCACCAGCAAAACCTACAGTTTGTCTTGCAATCCACTTCAGCAAAGACCCAGTAACAGGTTTAGGCCAACTTCGTGTGTGGAGGGAGAGAATAGCAGCCCTGTCCCCAACTGATGGCAATGGAAAGTAAATCTCCCTATCAAATCTCCCAGGCCTGCGTAATGCTGGATCAACAGCCTCAGGACGGTTGGTTGCACCAATCACTATTACTGAACCCCGGGATTTTAAACCATCCATAAGAGCAAGAAGTGTGGATACAACTGAGCTGTGAGTCTGATCTTGCTGCCTTGAACGACAAGGTGCTAATCCATCTATCTCATCAAAGAATATAATTGAAGGTTGACATCTTTCAGCAACCTGAAACAGGAGCCTCAGTTGGCGCTCAGCATCCCCAACATACTTTCCTAGGCAGTCTGCACCTTTGCGAGCAAAATATGCTATTCGTTTATCACCACGAGCACATGAACCAATTAATGCCCGCACTACAAGAGTTTTACCTGTTCCAGGGTACCCATGCAAAAGAACACCTCTAGGAGGTGTAATCCCTAAATTACTGAAGAACTCGGGATATAATAGAGGCAAAATTACCACTTCCTTCATGCATTGGATGACATTCTGAAGCCCTGCAACAGACTCCCAGCCCTCAAATAGTTTTCCACCATCAGTGTCTGAGCCTCCAATGTACACAGGAGCAATTCTCAACAAATCCCGATGAAGCCTCTTGCTTTCACGTTTTAAAAACTCTTCATCCTCGCCACAGTTCTCCAACCATTTTTCTTCCGCTTCAACATCCTTTCGCCAAGCATCATTTGAAACCTTTCTGAATTGTAACTTCATTTTCTTAGCTTTCAATTTCTTTATCCACATTGCATGTTGATTACCATAAGGTTGGAAGAGATGTCGATGATATGTGCATGCTATAAGAAATTTTCGATGGTCAAAAATGCAGCCAGTGGCTCGTGCACAAGGCTGGAAAAATAAAATAATATAAGCAAGAAAAAAATAAAATCGGAATAAAAACCAATACAGAAGAATGTTTTGCACAGCAAATAAAATAACCAACCAAGTGGTAAGTTTTCGGACACCGATCAACACGACATCCAATAGTTGCCCCTGGCCTTCCACAGCGGCTGCATTTTAATGCTTTGCCTCTGCAAAGTGCAGCCCTAACATTTTTCAAGCAACCCAAGCCAGCAAAATAAACCTGCAAACACAGATCACAGGGTATGGAGATTTACTGCAACATAATAGTCAGATGGAAGCACAAATTAATGTTTAAAAGCTCCCAGTTCTTGCAGCAAATCTACTACCTCATAAAACAAGATAGAAGAACCCATTCAATACACTTACATAAAATGAATGTCCATGAAAAATTAAAAAGTAAAGGTTGTAGCTTACTTCCAAAATATATATTCCATTGTTTACTTCCTATAATATGCAAGACTAACTGTGGTCTATTGTTGAGCCCTAACACTTTGAACAGACAACATCAGTTTACATCATGCAAAGGGAACCATCATTGTGATCAAGGAGCACTCATGACCATTAAAGTTGCTGCCAATACAATAATAGCATCTCATCTGAGTAACGTGTCCACAGCCCCTCTCTGTTTTTTTTTCTTTTTCTTTTTTTTTGTTTTTTTTTTTTTTTGATCGTGTATTGACAACCTAGGACAACTGATCACACTACGACGCACTTATAGCAATCCTCAAAGACATAACATATCTTGAGTGAAAGGGTATTTATTAAAACCTAAATGAAGGGAATAATAAACAACAGAAAGTGATATTCAAAGAACTAATGTCTCTAGCAACTGACATTTACAATCATGGAAAATTCACAAAGTATAGCAAAAATAAATAAAACTGGTTATAAGAGACTGCACCTCTGGACTCCATACAGCACAGTTTTGATGAACCCAGATTCCAGCAATACCATAACGATCATTTATAGGACCCAAGAGACGACCAAGCCACCCTGGTTCATCACCAAACCCATCCCATACATCATATTTTACGTCCTCTGAAGATGATGAACCACTATATGCCTCATTTTCACTCTCACCGCCATCTTGCACCAACCTTTTAGGTGGTTTACCATCATTTCCACACCCACACAAACCACAGCATCTACCCTGTTTAATCTTTGATCTGCCAAGACTGCTGGTTGAATCACGCTTCATTTTGTCCACCTTCACCTCTTTCTCACCCTCTAGCTCATCCAGTCCACCTTTGTTCTCCACCTGCTTTGTCAAATCTACATACTCTTCAACAACATCTTTTTCATTTTTATCACAGCACCCTCTGTCCTCCACCCCTTTTGTCAAATCTACATTTTCCACATCATCCTTTTTAATCTCGCCAGCACCACATTGTCCATCCTCCAATTCATTCACCAAAGCCCCATTAACCTCATCAACATCCCTCTCATTTTCCGCATCCATCCTCACCAACTCCTCCATTTTCTCATCATCCTCTACATTTTCCACGTTCTCATTTCCATCATCCTTCCTCTCCAATTCCAAACCATCCAATATCTCTTTCTCCTCCTCTCCCTTTACCTGCACACCATCGTCATCCCCTATTTCCTCCTCATTTCCACCATCAATTTCACCACCCAAATCCAGCACACTCTCATCACTATCATCACTCCTCACGACCTCCATCTCATCATCTTCCTCACCCTCCTCATCCTCATCGTTCTCACTCACATTTTCACTATCGTGCCCATTCCCACCCTCTTTCTCCTCACTCTCCAGCCCACTCAATGCCTTAACTCTCCCCACCCTCTTCGAACCCATAACAAACTTGCCACCATCAAAACCCCCCTCTCCCTCACCCAATTCACTCTCCCCCGCCTCCATGTCATCAAAAAGCTTCCTCCTCCTACTCTCCCCACTGCTCCCTCCCTTCCCAGCATTCCTCCCTCTTGTCCTCAACCTCGACCTCCAACTCCCCGGCGTATCATCCAAATCCTCTTCTCCTTCACTATCCTCCTCCTCCTCTATAACCCTCTTCGAACTACTATTGCCACTCCTTAAACTACTATTTCCGATCTTATAACTACTATTACCACTCCTTAAACTACTATTGCCGATCTTATAACTACTATTACCACTCCTATAACCTTTACTAACACCCAAATTCACTTTCTTATTCATCTTCTTCCGTTTCTTAGCCGGTGGCGGTGACACATCAAGCAGCTCAGGTGCCCGCCTGACCCGTGAACTCCGTCGAAGCTCCAAGTCAGCAGCCTGACCCGACCCGGATTTTTCCTCATTGAGGGACTCGCTATGGTTCTGATTATACACGGTTTCACATATCGCATCGAGTCTCTTGTGCTTCTTTCGAAGCCTAGCGCCCGTAGGCGAAGAACTCGAACCCAAACCCGAACCCGATTTCAATTGCATAATATATAAAACAATATTATATATAAATATGACTGAATAGGCGTGTGCATATATGTATATATGGACTTTTAAGAGAAAAAAGGGTTCATCGTGTTGTTTTGGAAATGGATTTTGATTTTGGAGGGATTTGAGGCAGAAAGTTTTGAATATGAGAAGCGACTCACTGAGTTGGACCGATCCGACTTTGGGGTTCTGGAGAAATTTGGGGCTCTGTTTGATTTTTGTGTTTATAAGGCAGAGTTTAGGGCTTGTAAAGGAGAGGTTTTGAACTGGTTTTTTGAGCCTTGTACCACGCGACTGAACTGACGTGTAGTCAACGCGTGAGAGGGGTTGTCCATTGATGCTGGTATTCTTTCGGAGAGTGCGGCACGCGCCAAGAAGAGAATGAATACTGTTGTGCTTAAGTATAATTTTGCTCCCTTTTTTCTTCAATTTTCTTTTTCCATGCAAGAATTGCCGCCAATTATTGATTTCTCCATCAATAGGAAAAAAAAAAAAAAAAATCAAGTCCCAAGGTTTTTTTTCCGTTAATACAGTGATGTGCAGTTGAAATCAAGGTTCTCAATTTTTTTCGATTGATGCATTGTTTTTTTAATAGAAAATTATATTTTGATTTTAAAGTATTTAGGTGCTGTTTTGGGATTATGTTATTATACATGTATACTCAATAAATATAATTTAAATTTAAAAATAAATTAATTTTAAATTATATAATTTAAATTATAAATAATAATAAAAATGAGCAAGTTAAACTAACATGACCGACCGACTTGAAAAGTCAAAAAATAACTTGGATGATAGGTAAAAATATAATTTTACTAAAAATTAAAGATATTTTTTTAAAATAAATATTGACACAACAATATATTAGATTGATCCAAATCATGTAATTATAAAATAATTTAATTCTATTCTGGTTAATTTGCAAAACACTTAATCATGGTCATAAAATTAAAATAAGTTAATTTAAAAAACTCAAACAAATAACAAAACTTAATTCATAATCAACCAAATGTTAAAAAAATTGAACAATGAAATTGAAAAAAATAAATCAATTAAAAAATAAATAGAAAAATCGAGTCAATTGAATTAACTTGTCAAATACATGACAAGGGTTGTGAAATTGAGATAACCACAAAAAAAAAAAAAAAAAAAAACCAAAACAAAACACAATGAATTATGAAGTACAATATTTAATAAACCAAGTGTTAAATAATAAAATTAAAAAAAAGCAAAAAAAAAAAAAACTATTTGGCTGAAAACGTTTCAGTAGGAACAGAACTAGAATGTTTTAGTTGGAATTTTGGAATGAGTCGAGATTTAGAGCGAAATAAAATTTATTCTAGTTTATTCTGTTTTTTTTTTAAAAATTGAACCAAGATATATCAATCATTTTAAATGGAATAAAACAAAATTAATAACCTTGCTTAAAACTATGTTTATTCCAATTATATTTTTAAAAGTATTTAGATAATCAAAATATATTAAGTTTGGCATAAATCCCAGAAATATTAAAAACAACAAAGTCATAATTTGTAAATTTTTTAAAATCTACTTTTCTAAATTATAATTATATAATAACCATAAAAACTACCACAATATCAAACACACATTTAGTTTTTTCTTGGTTATAATAACAATTTTAGTTTAGTTTTAGGGATGTTTAAGTTACACCAATAATCAAGTTTTAATTTTAGATTCAATTGCAATCAATAAAGAATCTCCAAATCTAACCACATGATATTTTTAATAATTTAACTGTAAAGTATCAAGATATTTTTAATAATATATCCTACATAAAATACATGATATTTTTTTTTTTCTCATGCCCTTTTCCAAAATTTGAATTCAAGATTTTTTATAATTTTTTTCCCCATGTAAATTCAATTTAGAAGTTGGCATGAAACAAAGGTCTTGTGTTTAGTACATCAACTAATAAAAATAAATTTAGTAAAAATGTAGGAATGTTTAGCGAGCGTGTGTAAATGATTTGTTGTTGGCCTGTGCATTGTTCTCTTTCTAGTGCTCATCTTTTTGCTCTCCTAAGTTTTGAAGGAATACTCAGCTCTTACAACTTCATGATGAACAAAGAAAGGTTTCCAAAAACAGTTGCAGAGCTAGAACCAATAACATTATATGCGATTCTTGTACAGAAAATTAACACTTCCTGGTGACTCCGACTCCGGCTTCCTCCGGGCGGTAATCGGCAATACTGCACCATCAGCTAGCATCCGTAACAAGACTCTTGCTATATTCTTTGTATCATCAAGACCAAGATGGTGACTTCCCACCATTGGTATTTTAAGCTGCGACATCATTGTCCTCATTCCTCTGGCCTGTCATCAGTAATGAAGGTTAAACATAAGGAAAGAAAGAATAATTGCCATCAACCAGTAATAATCATGAAGGGGGTCACTTGTACCCAACACTAATCGAAACTATGATTAATTTATAGTTGATAGCATAAATAGCAAATTCAGAATGGCAAGTGCTAATCGGAAAAATCATTAAGAGGGTTCGCAAAATGAAAGCAAATTCAGATCTATGCTCTAAACTTTTGGCTTGGTTTGTATTGGATGTCAGCAGCATTAAACCTAATGTAAATACATAAAAATCCTTTCTTCAGACATGATCTTAATTTTCGTGTCTAGAATTATGAATGATGTGTTATGAAACCTTAAGAGTCAAAAAATCAGTTTGCATACCTCATTTCTTGGATTATAAAAATTTTGATAGACATCTTTCAGGTTGATCCACTCCATAAAGTATGGGGGGAGCTTCAACTTGGACACGGAGCATTGATGAGGGACCTGTGTTTTCACATCCCAATTTCCACTGATACCAGATCAGAACAAAGACATGTCACCAAGTGGATATTATTTCACAAACCAGAAGCAAGAAGCCTATTTTATTATTTTGAGGGTGCGCTTTGCCCCCTTCACAATATGTCTACTTAGAAGAATGCAATTGGTTTAAAGATAGACTCACCAAGTTACAAAAGCTGCTTGATTAAGGCGCCCACCGCGAGTCTTTTCCCACAAATTATGTTGCGTCAACCATGATTCAAATTGTTGAAGAACTTCATTAAATGGGAGGGCTGTATCATGCCACACACTGCAAATGCAAGTAACCATTGTAAGACGGATCAATTTTCCACCGGACACATAGAAAACTAAGACTATGTTCAAGATGAATCATTGCTATTCCAAACTCATTCCATGTAGAATAACTTATAATACAATAGGAAAATTTAAGTTAATGGAGATGTAATTAACAGAAAAGGAAAAATATTAGTAGATTTGCCAATGGTGGTCGAAGCATGGAGATCAAGAGGAGATGCTAACGTTGCTAATAGCATCATAGATAACAGAATGGTTTTAATTGCCTTCACCTTTTGACTAGGCTTTCATTATATAGGAAAAGTTGTGTTGTACATGGCCATTACAAAGAGGGAATCTAGGAATTTAAATAAGTTTCCTCTTTCCTATCAATCATTTATATTCTTATTCCAGCATACAGCTGTAACAGCTATGACTTTCCTATTTCCTATTCAATCATTTATATTCCTATTCAAGCATACAGCTGTAACAGCTGTATGCTTTCCTATTTCCTATTCAAGCATACAGCTGTAATAGCTGTATGCTTTGACTTAAGTCTTTCTATTGACATCCCCCCTCAAATTGATGCGGGCTGGTCCATAAGCAGCAATTTGGTAGCAAGAAAATGATGACGGTGGCGGGTGAGAGTCTTGGTAAAAACATCAGCCACCTGAAGATTGCTGGACACATGTGGAAATGAGATAGTCTTTGTCGCATATGCGTCCCGAATGAAGTGGCAATCCACCTCAATATGCTTTGTGCGCTCATGGAAGATAGGATTGGCGGTAAGATGAATAGCACTGGTATTATCAGCAAAAAGAGGAGTAGGAGTGCGCTGCTGAAAACCCAGCTCAGCAAGGAGCCCGTGGAGCCAGATGATTTCGGAACAAGCTTGGGACATAGCCCGGTATTCAGACTCAGTAGAAGACTTGGAAACACGATCTTGTTTCTTGCTCTTCCAGGAAATAAGTGCAGGACCAAGAAACATACACCAACCAGTAATGGAACGGCGAGTGTCGGAACACCCGGCATAATCAGCATCACTATAAGCAATAAGATCAAGGGAAGTACCAGCAGGATAGCAAAGGCCACGTCGAATTGTGCCATGAATATAACGAATGATGCGGCGAACAGCAGCCATATGGAGATGCCTTGGAGAAGCCATAAACTGACTAACCTGCTGTACGGCAAAAGAAATATCAGGTCTAGTGTGTGTAAGATATAGTAGTAAGCTGCCCACGAGTGTACGATATGCAGCTGGGTCTGATAATAAATCACCCTCATCTTTGCGTAGCTTGAGATTAATTTCCATTGGAGTATCAAGGGGTGGCAAATGCTGGAGACCAGCAGCTGCCACCAAGTCCATGGCATACTTGTGTTGGGATAAAAAAATGCCATGGGAACCAGCATGAATCTCTAGACCAAGAAAATATGTGAGAGGACCTAGATCCTTCATGTGAAAGGATTTCTGCAGATGCTGCTTGAGTTGATTAATCAGAGCGAAATCAGTACCGGTTATGACTATATCATCAACATACACCAATAGAAACACAACTCCATTTGCAGTCTTACGGAGAAACAAAGAGGCATCATATTTACTTTTAAGGAAATCAAATTGAAGAAGGACAGAAGTAAATCTCTCATACCAAGCACGAGGAGCCTGTTTGAGACCATACAAGGAGCGGCGTAACTTACACACAGCAGAGGTAGGAGTGGAAAATAAGCCAGCTGGTGGTCGCATATATATATCTTCAGTGAGATCACCATGAAGAAAGGCATTCTTCACATCCAATTGGTGCAAACACCAATGTTGGGATGCTGCGATGGCCAAAATTGTTCGAATAGTACCCATTTTAGCCACTGGAGCAAAAGTCTCCTCATAATGTTCTCCATATTTTTGATGGTTTCCAAGAGCCACTAATCGTGCTTTATATCTGTCCAAGCTGCCATCAGCCTTGATTTTAATAGAATAGACCCATCGACACCCAAGAGGAGTCACACCAGAAGGACAATCAACAATATCCCAAGTCTGATTAGCTTCTAGAGCATTTAACTCTTCCTGCATAGCCTGCTGCCAGCATGGTTCTGTAGCTGCCTGTGAATAACCAGTAGGGATAGAAATAGAGGATAAAGTGACAGAGAGAGCAGCAGTAGAATGATGTGCCACAGATGAGGTAAATCCATACTTAGCAGGTGGTACAGATATTCTAGAGGAGCGGCGTAAAGGAGCCAAAACAGGTACCTCAGAAGCCACAGAAGGCTGTAAAGGAGGAGCAGATGACAAGACAGAAGCTGAAGGGGGCAGCACAGGAAGTCTTCTTTTGTACACCAAATGTGGCTGGAACCTGTCAACTGGAACACTTTGCAAAGGAGAAGAGTCATCAAAAGAGGGTAAAGAGGCAAGAGAAGTGGCTGAGGATGAAGACAAAGGAAAGAAACATTGATTTTCAAAGAAAATAACATTTCTGGAAACATGAACGTGATTAGTGTGTGGATCAAAACATAGATAACCCTTTTGAGTAATACTATATCCAAGAAAGGCACACCTAATTGATTGAGCAGAAAGTTTATTTCTATGAGGTGGAGGAAGATGCATGAAGCATACACACCCAAAGGTGTGAAGATTGTTGTATATAGGATGGCAATGATGAAGCCGAAAATATGGAGACTCTAGACCTAAGACTTGTGAAGGAAGTCTATTGATTAGATAAGTTGCTGTAATGAGTGCTTCTACCCAAAACTTTGGAGGAACAAAAGATTCAATGAGCAAGGTACGAACCATATCCAAAAGATGGCGATTCTTGCGTTCTGCTACTCCATTTTGTTGAGGAGTATAGGAACATGATCGTTGAGAAACGATACCATTAGATTGCAAGAATGATTGGAAAGCATGAGACATATATTCCCTCCCGAATCTGATCTAAGTGTCTTAACAGTGGCAGAAAATTGAGTGTTAACCAATGCCAAGAATAGTTTGAACATAGAGAAAACTTCTGATTTGTTCCGCAAGAAATAAACCCATGTATAGCGGCTGTAGTCATCAATAAAAGTGACAAAATATCTGTAATTTGCATGAGAAATGACAGGACTAATCCCCCAGACATCACTATGAATTATCTCAAAAGGGTTTGTGGCTCTACTGCCAGCAGAAGGAAAGGGTAAAATTTTACTTTTGCCAAGTTTACAAGTAGCACAATCAAGGAACACAGTTGAAGCTGAATGTTCTTTATTACTTATTAACCCAGATTTCAACAAATGAGAGAGGATTCTAGGATTTGGATGACCTAGACGTTTATGCCAAACTTCATTGGACACTTTAGGTGCAGTACAAAAGAAAGCTAAAACAGAGGAAGGAAGCAAAGTGCGTGGAATAGGAAGTTGGAGAGAAAATAAACGTCCGTGCTTAGGCCCCTTCGCTATCAGCTGTCCTGACATCTGATCCTGTACAATACAGCCACGATTAGAGAAGTTTACATCACAGTTATTGTCCACAAGTTGACCTACAGAAGCTAAGTTTATAGCAAGCTTGGGTGAGACATAAACATCCTTTAAAAAGGGAGGTACATCACCAACAGCGATGATGGGAAGAGTACTACCATTGGCTGTTTGAATATGTGAGGATCCACAATATTTGCGGATATTACTTAACCCATGCAAAGAGTTTTTCATATGATTGGAAGCACCTGAGTCTAAGATCCAAGTAAGGGCTGAAGAACCAGTACCTTGAAGGCCAAGTGTGGAGAAAGCACTCACAATCATTTCTTGCACCATCTCTCGGGTGAGTAAATTTGCTGGAGGCTGAGTCTGTGAAAAAGAGGAACCAGCAGCAGTAACAGCAGCGTGATAAGCTTTGTTGGGGCGTGGAGGAGGACGAATAGGACACTCCTTAATGATGTGGCCCAGCTGCTTGCAGTAGTTGCAAATTTTATGAGGACAATGGGGAGCAATGTGTCCATACTTCTTACAACTATAGCATTGTGTCTTGCTCATATCGCGACTCTTCCCCTTGCTGTAAGCAGAAGCAACATAAGCAACTGAGACACTGGCAGAGGCAACTCTTGCTTGCTCCATAATGGTTTGAGTATGGAGACGTTGCTCTTCACGCAATAGTTCTCCAAAGCAAGCATCCAAGGATGGAACAGGATCGCGATTGACTAGAGAGGCACGAACGGGTTCATATTCTGGTCGCAATTTCATCAGAAATTGGTCTCGTTGGCTGATTTTATGGACTTGTTGCACTGCCAGCACACCTTCTGCAGAAACCTTGGCTGTAACAAGATCAGAATAATCACTCCATAAAGCCAGAAAACCACAATAGTAATCTTGAATAGAAAGATCTCCTTGGGAATAGTTGGCAATAGTCAACTCAAGCTGAAAACGCCTAGCATTGTTGTCTTGGTTATAAACTTGAGTGAGATGGTCCCACATAGCCTTTGCAGATCTATAAGGACGCAAAGAAAGGATCAGATGTGGCTCCATAGAACTGAGAATCCAGGACATTATTTGTGCATCTTTGGCAGCCCATGCTGCCTTAGCAACCACAGATCCTTCAGCAACCATGTCTTTGTCACTGCCATCTATATGGCCCCATAACTCCTTTCCCTTGAGAAAAATCTCTAACTGGAATGTCCAGGCAGCATAATTTTTGCCAGTAAATCTGACACAAACATTATCTGACTTCTCCATAAAGCTATGACTAAGAAAGAACAAAAAATCTTAAGAATTCTGTGAGAAAACACCAAGCTCTGATACCATAACAGAATGGTTTTAATTGCCTTCACCTTTTGACTAGGCTTTCATTATATAGGAAAAGTTGTGTTGTACATGGCCATTACAAAGAGGGAATCTAGGAATTTAAATAAGTTTCCTCTTTCCTATCAATCATTTATATTCTTATTCCAGCATACAGCTGTAACAGCTATGACTTTCCTATTTCCTATTCAATCATTTATATTCCTATTCAAGCATACAGCTGTAACAGCTGTATGCTTTCCTATTTCCTATTCAAGCATACAGCTGTAATAGCTGTATGCTTTGACTTAAGTCTTTCTATTGACAATAGAAACTGTATTTACTAAACTATTAGTAAAGCAGCTAACAGGGCTGATATAACTCAAAGGAGCTTACATACTACTGATTTGCCAAAACAAAACATGTTATGTTCTTGAGACAGCTACAACCAGTCATCAGCATCAATCATGCATAAACTAACTACAGAAAATCGCTGGTTTCACGGCCCATTTAGTATCCATCAGCACCATCACTGATATCACTAATCTTAGATATATTGAGAGCCAATAAATATAAAATAATCAGTTTGCAGTTGTTAATCATCAAAATAGTATGCGCAGGTAAGAGCTGAGGAGGAACTACACAAAATCATCTACACGCTTTTGTGACCATCAGAATTTTGCTTCCTACGCTAAAAATGGCTCTGCTAATCATAAAGACATGAAAAGCAGAAAGGGCATCATACCGATCAACTCCAAACTTTCCATATTTGTTGTAAATATATTCATTTACTCTTTCCTCACTCATTGCTGTAGGCCTTACAAACCTGTAAAGTATAAAAGAAATTTTGAGAATACAAAACAATGCAAACTCGCAGATCATGCTACCAATTTATTTACGATTGTTCCCAAACAAACACCATTAACAATGTAACATTTACGGTGCAATAATTTACAGTATTAGAGAAACTCCATTCATATATATCTAAACTCTTCAATTTAACTTAGACAGTAAAGAAAGAAACCATTAGACGTTGCCTTAAAAAGAAAAGAGTGTTAACCTGTGAAACAAATCGACAACACCCATATTTTTTGCATCGATTATCAGTACAGGAAACTCAAGAATCTCAACTTTCCCTTCCAAATCAAACACCAAGAAAAAGTCAAAATCTTGAGGCCTTTTTCGTTCAAAATCAGCAGCACTCACTTGAAAATCCCTTGAGCAATCATGATTAAACCTCTCTACATGAACAGGGTCATCAATCTGAATAAAAACCACAAAAATCCCATTACCAATCACAGTTCAAAAGTCCAAACCTTTCACAAGTTTAACAAAATTAACAATAGAAACCCACAAAAGTTTGCACTTATTTATCTAAGTTTAGCTAATTCTCAGCAGAATTAACACTGGAAACCAGCAAAAGTAATAATTGCTAATAAAAAGTTGAAAAGTTTGAAACTTTACCTTAGTACACTTGCCATGTGTGTGATATAAGCACATAGGCTTCCATCTATGAGTGGCATTGGGATTATTAACAGGAGGAGAAGGTATTAAAGAGGGAAGTGAAAGAGGGGGTTGTGCTTGTGTTTGGGAATTGAAATCAGTGTATGTACGGGCAGTTTGGTAAGTGGGTAATGATGGGGTTTTGGATACCGGGATAAAGGGCGGGTGGAGAAGGTGAAAGCAGTTGTTGCTGTTGTGAAGATATGAAGGAACCCTAG
Organism: Populus alba; assembly: GCF_005239225.2. NCBI lineage: Eukaryota > Viridiplantae > Streptophyta > Magnoliopsida > Malpighiales > Salicaceae > Populus > Populus alba. The sequence goes on along the minus strand of NC_133294.1, from coordinate 20,952,982 downwards.
ACAGAGGAATCCTAGGGAAGGACATGTTTTGTTGGTGCGTGTCAAGGTTTGAATCGAAGAGGAAGGGACTTGGGTTTGTGGGCAGGTAAATTTCTGGGGGTAATGAGGGGTCCTCCTGGATAGAGGATGTTGCCTTTCTTTTCAGGTTGGCGTTGTACCTTTGAGTTCATGATTGACCGGCTTACGGACTGTAAAGATGAATTTAGGTGGATTTAAAAATAAAAATTTTAAAAAAACTAAAATCATATTTTTTTTTTTTAAATCAACGAATTAATAATTAAGTTTTATTTATATTACTACATCAATTCGAGTTTTTAATTAGTTTAACCAAGTTTTTTTTTTATTAAGGAATATTCTAGGTTTTAAATTAACCAAATTCCAGATTAGCCAATCATATTAGTCTAAATCTTTAAATAATGTTCATAATATAAAAATACCTAGTAATTACTTCTTTGAACTACTTTAAAAAAAAAAAAAACATAATTAAAATAATTTTTATTATTTTTTACGAGTCCATACATTTATTTTAAAAAAAAACCCAAAAAAGTAAGATTTAGTACGATCTAACTATGAATTTACATGGAATTTACTCGATCACTTTTGTTTTGAGTTACAAGCTTTCAATTCCATTGTTTGTTAACTTGAAACAAGGTTTTGTGCTCGAGATTTAGGAGCTGCTTGTTCTAACTAACTAGCAGCTAAATAAGCTTGTTCTATTGGATTAGTTTTTCCATTTTCTTGGGGTTGGATGTGTATTTTTTTACCAATTTATGATGGGTGCTTTGTCTTTTGCATTTAAGCTAAATTTGCTCTCTTTTTGCAAAAGAGAAAGCTGAGCTTTTAAAGGGCAGGCTTGAATCCTTAGGTCTCTGATGAACGCTAATTAGTTCATGTTTAGCAATATTAACTCTAATTATTTTTATAAAAGATAAAATTGTTTGAGTATGGTTGGTTCATCCCCATTTGAGCTTGGGGCTTAGTGTATCCAGGTGAAGGAGAATGGTGCAAAGAAAAACATGAAAAAAATTCTTACTTGTTTCTTTACACGGGGATCCAAATGAAATTACTTGCTCGTTATACGTCAATACAACATTGAACATCATTTTCCAATGATTGTGCTTGATTTGGATTCTTTTGCATTGCTGGGATCACAGGTGGGTGATGAAGATGAGGTTGATGAAGAAAAGTTTCAGGCTTAGATTTGAATTCAAGACTGATTAGAAATTCAAGTCATACATGTTCCTGCAGCATCGCAGGAATTACATGGAACAAGAGAAATGCATGATTCTAACCAGCAAATTATAGCAAGTAAACTAATTGCAAGCAAGAGAGAAACATGTTTGGGAAAGATGAATTAGCACAAGCTTTGAATTAAAAACAATATATACACAGTTAACTCCTGAAGCGAAGGCTGTAGTAGCTAGTTCAAAATCCTGAGAGGAATAGGACTACGTTCTAGCAGCAGGTGCTCTCATCAATCCTCCTCTTCATCGTCTGTCATTGTGAAATCTTCTACCAGAGTAGCAGTCATATTTTCTTTGCTCATTGAGCGCATTTCCTCAATTTCAACAAGTAATAGCGGATCAGAGACCACTTTATCTTGCCGCAAGTACCTGGGACATCCTGAGAGGTAGATCCATGGTCAAAAGTTAGACTCGTACATCAAATTCACAAAATAAAACAGGTGAATATGGGATACCTGTTACGGGGCATTTGGCTTGTGCATTTATGGATATGTAGCCCATGATTGCTTTCTTTTCATACACATGCTTGCAATCCACACTAGACCAGGGAAATAGTAAACATGACAAGTTTTGAAACGTAAGAAATAAGGTCAGATCCACAAAAGCTTCCATCTTAAACAACTCCGCAATTTTAATTATTCTAACTGGGCTGCTATAGGAAGATAAATTTGAAGTAAACATACAGTACCCGCGAACTGGTTCTGCTAGTTCAGTAATTGGCTTTCCACTCAATGGGCAAGTGATATTCAAAATGGTGGGCTGGGTACTTGTCATTACAATGTCCTCGTGCTCTTCACCCGGCATTGGTTGTCCTGAATGATGAACATTCTGTGGGAGAAGACAAAAATGGAACACCAAAACCAGTGGTTAAGCACAATACAACAAATCTAGAATCAAGAAACCATGAATTCTACACTGAGCTCACTAAGCAAGGCCTCAGTGACATCAACAAACCACAATCAAGTAATTAACAGCATTATATTAATGCAGCAGAGTGCGGATGAAGTCCCCCACTTAATGATTCGACCACTGATCTCAAAAACTGAAGATCATGTTACTGCTAGAAAATAGTCATGTGATGCCTTTGCAAAGTGCAATAAAGCAGGAAAGAAGTCAAAATCAATTAATGTCAGGAAATGTACCCAGACAGCTTCTCGAAATTGACGCAGTAGAGGATGATTCTGTGGGGCTGAGGATTTATTACCCTTAAACTTCATAAACTCATCGTTAAGCAACTTTTTGAAATCGGTTAGCTGCATTTCAAACACCAAACCACTGTAAGTCTGACAGCATGCAAAAACCAGAATACTAAAAATCAACCGAAAACAAAAACCCACTTCTGCCCCAGGCTGGTATGTGCTCCCAACAGATTCAATTGCAGAAGTCTGATACGTACAATCTTCATAAGTCGCTAACAACTCAGCAACAGTGTTTTCAAGTTCATTCACCTAAAATTCCATATAGTCATCAATAAACTCAAGATGTTACAAAGAAAACAGAAGATCAGCTTCATTCACAAAGAAGTTCAAGCCCTCTCCAAACCCTTTTATTTTTATCTTTTGTCATTCAAAGCGAAAGCTAGATATCCAAAATCCCAAACTGAATTCAAGAAAGATATCTACATGAAGCCAAAAAGAACTACTAAATAAAAAGCACTAACTAGTTAGAAATCAAGCAAATAACTCCATCTAATTAATTAATTAATTACAATCAAAGCAGAGCCCATTTTACATCACGAAGTTCCAAATAAACCCTTGATTACAATTTTATTAATTAAAACCAGATACCCAAAATCCCCAATTTTTTTTGAAGAACTTCGGAAAAAAAAAATTCAAACTCTTTACAAAAAGCAAAGAATTTTTTTTTCTTTTTATAAAAAAAGTACTTTTGCAGACTCGTTCTCTCTCTCAAGATCAACTGCGATCTCCTTCATCATATTGAAAACCTTCCTCATTTCCTGTACAAAAGCCAATTAAAATTAGGGTTTCAAAGGCGGGTTTAAGAAATTGGAATCGAAGTGAGGATTTTGAGAGACTTACAACGATGAGAGATTGGTTCTCCGAGCAGAGCATCGAAGCGGAGGTTGTCATTATTCCGGAGGCGGAAGGAACATCGCCGCCGCCGCGAGGAGCGGAGGTTGATGCCATGTATAGGATCCGATTCGTTAGTGGCCGGGCAGTGTGTTTTTTGGAGGGAAAGGAGATTTAAAAGGAGGGAAAGGAGATTTAATAATTGTTTTGTTCAGAATAAAGTTGCGTTTAGTGAAGCGGGTCCCACATAAATTAAATTTTCTTTAATGTTTGCCCAGGGTTACCATAAAAGTCCCTGCCCTGCTCGTCCCCTCCCGTTTGTAAAGAAGGGCAAAAAATGGAGAAACGTAGATCTGATCAATAGAGAAACCAGAGCAACCATCTACCCAGTATTCGCCAAACTCTTCCATGATCACAACAAAAAGCCTGCAGAAAAGGCACTGAACACCAATATTTTGTTCAACGTTAATTACATCCACAACGACACCATTAGACTTCTTCCTTATTTCAGTGAGTTCGATGCATTTGTTATTTACTGCGCTTATTACTTCATTTTATTTGTTATGATTATCGATCTGTTGTTGCCATGTTCAAAGCGTGGATTTGGTTAGTTCAACTGAAAGTGGGCATAGCACATAGTAAGAGCTGGTAGAAATGGAAAATACATAGTTTCTTACTGGCTTACTTCAAGGAACTTACTGTGCATGTAATTGTTGGTTTATTAGTTCATGATAGAATGCAATGACTAGTTAGGTTTTTTTTTTATGCTTCTGGAATGGGTTCTAGCAATTTGTACTTTTTATACGGTAAATTTTTTTTTTTAATTTCTGACATGATTCATAATATATCTGCAACTATTTATCATTACTGTTGTTAGTGAATTAGCCATCGAAATGTTGACATTAATGTGTCATAATAGTCTCCATAGAATTTGATTATCTTTAGTTCATTGTCATGAAAAATGGTCTTCACCGACAACTGAATTGGTCTTTTCATGCCACTACTAGAGTTGGTTTATCTACACTCCTGCAATGCTCCTCTAACTCACCTTGTGCAAGGGAAAATGATAATATTTGAGAGATTATGAGTCTGAATAAATGATTAACCTGTAGCACATGACTGAAATTTTTATAGAATAGTGGGGTAGCGGGCAATGATTACTTTTTGTTCACCATCACTATCATTTTCATAAGGGTATCATGTTTTTGGTTTTATATTCCTAAGGCAGTCAGGAATTAAAAGAATAAAGTTTGGTAAATTGCTTACAATGGCTTGGCGAGCTGGTCATTTTAAATTTATTGTACTATAATGCAATTTTTTTCACTTTCTCTTCTCTTTTATGATTGTGTTTGTTTTTGAATTGTATAACAAATTAAATGACATTATGCGTGCATCTTTGTATTCTTTAAGTTCTTCATACCTTTTGTTTTAACTATATTGTCTCGAAATTTTTCATCTCACACATACTGGATACCATGTTCCTGTTCTGTCAAGCTTTTGGTAACTATAAATGTTATTTGTTTGTATTACAATCCAACAGTAACATTCATACTGCTTGCACATTCATCCTAACATACTATAACTAATTGTATTTTTGTTTTTAGTCTTTGTAAGAAACATATGGATGGGTCGGAAAGTCATGACAAAGCTTCTTGGACCAAGGCAATGTTACACACATTTTGCGACATATGCATCAAAGCTATTGAGAAAGGGATGAAGCCTCATACTCATTTTGACAAAGCTGGATGGAAATATATTATCACTGCATTCAAAGAAAAAACTGGACATTTGTACACTAAATCACAACTGAAGAACAAATGGTACGGAATTAAAAAGGATTGGAGGATTTGGAAAAAGCTAATATCTGAAATTGGTGTTGGATGGAGCTCTGAACTTGGTACAATCTCTGCATCTGATGAATGGTGGACAACTAAAATACAGGTCTATTTTTTAGTAACTTACTATCTTAAATTGATTTTGTTTTCCTTAAAATCATGCAATCTTAACTTGAATTTAACTATATTTTGTTTATCATTGTTAGGAAATTAGAGGAGCAAGGAAGTTTAGGCATGTCGGCATAGAGCCAACATTGTGTGCAAAATATGACACAATGTTCAGTAACATTGTCGCAACTGGACAACATGCATGGGCTCCATGTCAAGGAATGACTTCTGAAGAAGATCAAGGTGGTGATGGACTGGTAAATTCAAGTAATATTGACAAAAATCTTGAGGAAGGAAGTGGCGATTCAGAGGAGGATTTTATTCCTGATTTTGTGGAAGATGTTAGTAGGATGGTGGCTGGTTGTAATGTCCCAAACAGCAGTAGCAACCACAGTAGTGTTAAGAGAAAAGCTACTGAAACCTCCATAATGCAACCTCAAAAAAAAAGAAAGGGATCTGGAATGGAAGCTAAGATATTATCATGTTTAGATCGACTTATTGACAGTGTTTTGATTGCTAGTAATTGTACAATGCCTTCAAGAGACAAGAAAGGGTGTAGCATTCAGGAGGTAATGGAAGAGTTGCATTCAATACATGATGTTGACTTTGGAAGTCCAATACACCTCTTTGCAACAGAATTCTTCTGTGTAAGAAGCAGAAGGGAGATGTGGAGAGCAATGGGAAATCTTGACAGAAAATACTCTTGGTTGAAAATAATGTATGAACAGCAATCAAAACAGTAGAAAAAAGAGGTAAATTTCTATCTTTTCATTTGAGTTTCCTAATTTTACATGCAATAATGCCTTAAGTGATGTCATTATTTACAATTTATTCTTTGAAATTACTATTGTTTGTGTCTTGTTTGTCTTTTCCTTATTAAATATGTTGTGTGAACCATATGTTAATATAAGTTATATTTTTTTAACAGCTTCTTAGAGGGAAAAACAATGTTATTGCTGTCTACTGCTGTGTTCTTGGAAGGACTGTAATGGCATGATAACTTCACGTTGAATGGAATGGATCAGGCTGTAAATTTTCTATTTTCTGTTCTTGACAAAGTTTATAATGACCTGCTGTTAAGTTCTCTAATGTGAACGTAATGTCTTATTTTGATATATTGTAATGCTATTGTAATGGTTTTATGTAGTAATTGTAATGACATTTGTTAGGCCTATTATAACAGCATATTTTGGTAATCTAATTGAACAATGATTACTGTTTTAACATCATCTATGTTGAGAACAGGTCCTGAATTAGGTTGCAATTCATGTAAAGTTTCATAATCTACCGAAATTGGTTTGTTTGTTCTGTGTTCTTGGGTGGATGTAATTCAAGCTATGCATTTCATAAGAAATCCTCTTATTTTTTAGCTGGAATTTGCAGTTATATATACAGTCACCATCATCTTGTTATTTTTTGGTTAGTTTTGCTATGCGCATTCCATTGACCTCTTATTTTTTTGGAGATAAATTATAAGTATAAAGATATGTTAGTCTCTTATAATGGCCTAATATTCACAGTGAATGATATCCCCCTCTTTTCAATACACGGTTTTTGATTTGTTTGGAAGCTTTTGGATTGATTTATTTGTTATATTTTCTTTTTAAAAAATATATTTATTTAAGTATTAGAAAATCTCTATCTCCACCAAGAAAAAACTTTTACCGAAGAGTAGTCAATATTTGAAATTTTGGATGTTTGGTACATCAAGATGGTAATGTTGCAATTGAAATCTCAAATACAATTTCTCTTATTCAATAAAATCTTTGGGATAATTTCTTTTTTGGTCAAATTATGTATATTATTAACATTGAATGAGCTATAAGAATCTTGAGAAATATAATGCTGAATTAAATAAGAAGCTTAGCCGTTTGATTATAAAAATCTATTATTTAACTCTTGTAATTAAAAATTAATTGTAGTAAACTCTGAAATTTATTTTAACGAAGATAGGCGCCACAAGATCTTATATATTGTGCTTTTAAATTAAGAATATTGATATCATTTTATATACAGAATTCTTAGACATTTTAAAGTAAAGATTTCAATAAATTTTTAATCAATGATTTGATAGTTAAAACTAAACTCATAAGTATTGACTTGTTGCCCCCAAGCTGTACAAAAAGTATCAATACTAACGAGTACAGCATCAGCCTTTCTTGACATCAGGTTTCCTTTGAGCAACCACCACATTATTTTTGAATCAGCACTTAGATCGATTTTCTTTAGTTAAACCAATTTGGCAAGTAAATTATATATCTAAATCTAGTTGGTTTCCATTTCTTCTAGAGCCTTTAATGTCCCAAAAGACTCTGAAATATCAGAATTGTTGCACGTTGGAGAAATGAAAATGAGGATAAAATCATCTAACTCATGTAATAAAAACAATTTATAATAAAATCTTAAAGGGTAACTCAACTGATCAGGTTTTAAATTTATTTTTTAATGATCATAAGTTCGAGTTTCTCGGGACTACTGAAAACTTATATGATCGTTAACTTTAAGATTCATATGATTAGTTAAAATACACACAAACTCATCTGTACATTTATATTAGTCTAAAAAAAACAATTTACAATATCGTATTAAGGTTTACTTTTGACACAATACTAATTCTTTGACCCGTTCTGGGTCTCCTCTCTGATTACACCCACGTGTTAGACCAGTTTGATGTAAAAAACAGGAATCAACGTAAATGCTAACTAAGCTAGTAGTGTTAAATAATGGTGTTGACACACACATCAAATGGCATTATTTCTTACTTATCTTTCCTAACACCACTACACTAAAGTCAAGTTAGTGAGTGAGCACGATTGCTTTAGTGGCGTGGACACGTTTTTTAAAAAAATTGTTTTTCTTGTTTTAAATAAGTTTTTGATATTTTTACAGATGTGCTAATAGTAAAATGAGTTTTAAAAATAAAAATTATTAATATTATTTTTAATGTATTTTCAAGCTATCCTGTTTTAAAAACTTTTCTGAAAAGTTCATCCAAAAACTTAATTTTTTTTCTAAATAATTATTCTATATTATATCAAGATTTTAATGGCAGAGTAATTTAATATCTATTTCAAATTTTTACCACCACATTCCACCATTTTAAAACAAAAAACTAATAAAATTAAGTATATGATAATTATGAGTTAATCCATGTTTTAAACTTAAAAATCTTTTCGTTAAAAAAATATTAAAAAGTAATATAAATTTGTTTCTTGAAGCTCTCTCTACATTTTAAACTTTTAAATTAAGATTTTTTTTTCTTTATAACTAGTTAAATTTATTAAACTTGTTTTTTCAACTAGTATGTCCATGCCAAATATAAAAAGGAGGTGCTGATTGATTAAGTGTTGTATTTATTTATTGTTATGTTTCAAAAATATTTTTAATAAAATAAAAAAATTTATTTCTTTTACTTTAAATTTATTTTTTTTAATATTTCAGATTATTTTAATAGGTTAATGTCAAAAATAATTTAAAACAAATAAAAAAAATTATTTTAAATATATTTTCAAACAAAATATACTTTTTTAAAAAATTATTACCACACTCTCAAATATCCTTTAAATCATTCATATTCAAACCACGAACTGAGGCAAGTAATTTACTCCATAACAGATAATGTTTATAAGTGAGTAAGAACAATATTATTCATAGTGATAGATTCGAGAAGCACCAAGATTTTAGACAAGGAAAAAATATTAATTTATTAATATATTAAATCAAATGAATTAGCACCATTATCAAGGGTCAATCTTTTTAGTTTTTTAGGTAATCATTTAATATTTTTTTTTATTTTTAAAATATAAACACACAAGAATCAATTAAAATATTTATTTGATTATAATTAAACATATGTATTATTCAAATATCTTCATTTTTCATATTCAATTCGAGTGCAACAATGCATTTCTCCTGGCTCCAGAAAAGGGCATCAATATGGACTAATTAAAATTAAAGAGTTTCTTACTCTTTTTTTATAAGGCCTATAAACAAAAAGCCTAAAAGAACAAAAAAAAAAAAACCTATAAATTACAATTAAGGAGGATCAAATTACATTAAAAAAGGGATAAAGTTAAAATAAAAAAGTTAAGTTGCATCATCCTAAATTTCGGATTCACTTTTATAAGCCTAGATCTATATTATAAAAATAAACATAAAATAAAATAAAAAAACTAAAAGTAGGAGGACCAAATTGACATTAAGAAGGGCTAATTTTTTTTTTTAAATAAAATTAAAGTGCTTAAAAAGCCTAAATTAGAAGGGGGAAAAAAACAAAGGTAAGAGTACCAAATTACATTAAAAGTATCTTCCAGGTTGAAACCGTTTTCCTCTTTAATTTTTTTTTTTTAAAAAATTTATGTTTTTCATATTGTTTTAATATACTGATCTCAAAAATAATTTTTTTAAAAAAATATAAAAAATAATTATTGTAATGCATTTCTAAATGAAAAACACTTTAAAAATGTAATAACTACCACAACTCTAAACAAAAATAACCTTAAAAAAAACTAAAAAAAAAATAAAGTGATTCACTTGTTTATTATATTAAATAGTGAAACACCTTGTCATATCTTAAATGGTTTAATGTTTTGTTTTTTTAACTTTTTACATCCAATTTTAAAAAATTTAGTTTGAGGATTATCTTGAAAATCATTTCATAGTTGAGAGATAATTTGAGATTTGCCAATGGAAGACTTGCTTAACAATTTCGGGTCCCATCTTTATTCTTAATTTCCCACCACTTTAATTTGGAAGCAAACTTCTTAACATGCATCAATTAATTATCATTCTCCTCACCTAAGAAGATATATTGCTAGTATAACAAGAAAATAAAAAGGTGAATATCCATGATTATTTCTAAAATCAGTAAAGAGAAAAATAAATAAATAAATAAAATAAATAAATTAACAATTGAAGACAATTAGAAAACTATTTCAATAATCTATTAAAAGAAATATCGATGAAGCATTTTATATATATTTATTTTATTATATATTTTTTAGATTATTTTTCTTGCTGTACAATTCAAATTATTAAAACAATATAATTATCTTCTATTCTATGTTTCTTCGATGACAGCTTTGACAATATAACTCAATTTATTCCTCTAAATTAACCTACCTGTTACGTTAAATTAAATAAACCTTTTCAAGCATTGCATGCCTTGAGATTCGATTTCAAAGAGAGTTCTTGTGCACGGACAGAGTTCAAATTCTATACTCCACGAAGTGAGGAAAAGCACCTCAAAATTGCGCAACCTTTCCTTAAAAATCTTGACCATATATAAAAAAAGAGTTTGTTGCCAGGATATCACATCTTCTCTCCATTTACATCTGTTTAAAGGATTGCTGTAATGATTGGCATTTCAAAAAAGATTTTTTTTATTAGAAAATCTATTAAATTAATATATTTTTTTATTTATAAAAATTTACATATTAAAATAATTTAAAAAAACATAAAAAAATAAAAATTTAAAATTTAAAAAGGAAACAATGGTTTCCACCACATTCACGAACGTTGGTGAGGACCAAGAAAAGTTTCTTGGAACCTTTTGTGTATCCAACCAACTACAAGAAAAAAACTAATAATTCCTTTAGTGTTCTACATCAAGCTAGTGCAGGGAATTTTTCTCTATAAATCCACCGACCCCATCACAAATAACATCCATTCCGAGACAATAAATTTTCTCTTGAAAATGAGAGATTATTGTAGAATATAGCTTGTTGCTTTTTATTCCTACCCTTCTTATCATTTCAGCAAATTCTACTTTCACATCTTTGTCACAAACTTCTTCTCATCCTTTCTCAGGCCACCGTTGCGTTGTGCAGTGAAAAACAGCCTTGCTCCGACTCAAAAAGGGATTTATTTATCTGCGGCCAAAACCCCAGAATCCCCTCTTCCTCTCCAGCCCGCCTCAGGTTCTTTGCTTACTTCATGGAAAAGCCTGACACTGATTGTTGCTCCTGGGAAGGTGTTATTGTCATGGAGTCACAACTGATCATGTGGTTGGCATTAAAACTCAGGGGTCACAACCCCTTTTCTGGTCTTGTTAACTCAACCGAGTTTTTCTGGACCTCCCCCTACCTCGAGAGGCTTGAAATCTTGTCAACTGCAATATTGAGAAAATCCAAGTTTCCTTCAAAAAAAAGTAGGCAGGTTATCAGGTTGAGCTCGAACCTTTCTAACAACAATATCCATGGCGAAGTGCCTAAATGGATTTGGCAGTTTGAAAGGCTAGTTTAACTTTGAATTTGTCTAACAATTTCCTTGAAACGGATTTGAAGCACCATCTTCTGGTCCCGTTTTCAAGCTCCTTGACCTTTTCTTGATCTTAGCTCCAATTTGTTAGAAGGATCAATCCCAATTCTACCACCCTCTGTCAGCTTTCCTCTCGCTTGCTAAGAACAAGCTCAACTGGAGAGATTCCAGAATCATTATGCAGGATAAGAAAATCTAACAATCTTGGGAATCTATGCTACAACTCTATGACAGGTCAAATTCCAAAATGTCTCGAGGCTCTTGCTTGCTACTCTCACCGTACTAAAATCTACGGGAGAATGAATTCTTTGGGTTGATGCTCTGGGAATTTCACCCGAAGACTGCAGCCTAAAGACACTCAACTTATACGGGAAAAAGTCAGTTGACAGGGAAAATTCCCAGGTCTCTGAAAGCATTGCAGATTGCCTTGAAGTTGTAGACCTTGGAGATAACCAGATTAATGACACATTTCCTTTCTGGTTAGGGATGCTTCCAAGCTTGCAAGTTTCTCATCCTACAATCAAATAGATTGCACGGTCCCATTGGCCAGCCATTGACATCAGAATGACTTATTCCCAATGCTTCAAAATCTTTGATCTCTCCTCGAATCATTTCACCGGAAATCTGCTCTCTGGATTACTTTGCAATATTGGAAGTCAATGAGGGTAAAGTTTCAATGGGGTCACTATTGTACATGGGATCTTACTATTATTAGGGATTGGATGTTCAATTACAAGCAAGGGCCATAGAATGGAATAATATCAAACATCTTAACAATTTTCACTATCTTAAGACCTCTCAAACAATTCTTTTTGAAAGAGAGATTCCTGAAGAATGATTGGCGACCTCAAATAAAACTAGAAGTACTCAACATGTCTAGGAAATAACCTGAAAGGGGTAAGGATCCCAACATCGCTTTTCCCGAAAGTTGACATGCTCGTGGAAGTCCTTGGACCTCTCAAAAAACAAGCTCACAGGCGCGATCCGATGCCACTAATAAGCTTGACATTCCTATCGGTTCTTAAACCTTTCTTATAATAGATTAGAGGGACGATAACCTATAGGGAATCAATTTTCTAACCTTCACTAGTGATTCCTATCAGGAAAACCTAGGGTTGTGTGGGTTTCCGCTGTCCAATAAATGTGATGAACGTTGAAAAGATCAACAGCCACCAAGAAGCACCCAAGAAGAAAGCATCCTTTTCGGAGCCAGGTAGTCTGTTCAGTTGAAATTTGCTTTTTGGATACGGATGTGCGGTGCCTGTGGGAGTTGCCATTGGTCACCCATGTTGTTTTGGAGAACAAGAGATGCAGTAAATGGATTGAACAGTCATTCAAGGGCAAAGAATCATCGGCGCCAGAGCAATGAACGGAATCGAAAAAGAAGATGAAACGCTGTACAAAGGAAAATGTTATAATTCCAAAATTGTTCTCACTGCGTTCAAATTTATTTATTTTTTTGTTATCTTCTTTTTCCCATGGACGATTGTGAAGGTTTTTTTCTCTCTTTTGTTCATAAGTTTCGACCTCACCCTTTGACTGCATGTTTCTCTCTCCCACGCCTCCCATGATGCCAAGAATTACACCACTACGCTGACGCCCAAGCTTATTTATTTTTGTATTTTAAAAATATTTTTTAAAATTTATTATTTTTTTATTTTTGGATTAATTTAAAATTAATATGTTTTTAATGTTTTTAAATTATTTTAATATGTTAATATCAAAAATATTTTTTTAAAAAATAAAAAAAAAAAAATATTATACCATATATTTTAATATAAAAAATTATTTAAAAAACACCTATAGTTATACTGTAATATGTTTAGCCTAGAAAACAAAGCTCTTAATCCTTTGAAATGCTGCAAAAACTAATGAGAAAAGGGCTATTCAAGCATGCTTACTTAAAGGGATCAATGGTCATAATCATAACAATACCAAGAAGGGTCTCAAAACCATCATCATTGCCAATAAATAAAGAGGCAAAGCAATAAATAAAAAAGATCCCAGCTAGAGAGAAAAAATACAGAAAGAAAGGAAAGAAGAAATAAGAGAGTCTTAGCTAATAATAAGAGTTATTTTGAGTTAAGAAGTAGCATAATGGAGAAAAAAAAAAAAGAGAGAGAGAAAAAAATTGAAGAGAAAGAGAGAAAACACAGAAAAGAAAAACTAATCAAAACCGAACCAACCCACGGCTCAGCCACCATCTCTGCCACCAGTAGCTACCATAGTAGCTTCTCCCTTGTCTTAAACCAGCTCCGAGGTAAGACCCTAGCTCTTTTATCTCTTTTTTTCTTTTTACCCTGGGTTTTTGCATGATAGTTACTATACATGCTTCTCCTTTTTTACTGGATTTGCAATAGTATTAGATTCATTTTATGAAACTGTGTTGGTGCCTTTTTAAGTACACGTGTGTGTAAAAATTCTTTTCTGAAAATCGGCAACTTTTCACATATGCATTTATTTTATTGTATTTTTAATGTCTTTTAATTAGTGTTAGAGACTCATTTCATAAAATTGTATTATCACATTTCAAGTACATATATATATGTGTGAAAAAAAATAATTTTTGAAATTCAACAACTTTTCAATCATGCATTTATTTTGATTTTATTGGCTTTGCAATAGCATTAGATTGATTTTATAAAAACTATGCTGTCATATTTTTAAGTATGTATGTGTGTGTATAAAATTATTTTAAAAAACTTTTTACTCGAGCATCTTTTTTTATTTTATTTCTACTTGCTTTATAATAGTGTTAAATTCATTTTATAAAACTGTGTTATGCATGTGTGATTAGAAATTTATTTTTGAAAATTGCATACTTTTTATTCATGCATTATTTTTTATTTTATTTTATTAATGGTGTTCATTTCATTTTGTAAAACTTTGTTGTAATCCTTTTACTTATATATGTGCATGTAAATATTTATTTTTAAATTAAAGAATAAAAATATATTGATGAGTTTTCATCAAATTTAACATTATTATTATTATTTTAATTAAAGTTTGGGCTTCAATAATTAGGTCGATGTATCTTCTAGTGTTGAACAACATTTTTTAACTTCATCAAAATGTGTTAAAAAATGAATTACAAGTTTTTGACAAGCTAATATCATTATTGGATTAATCTTGGTTTTCAATGGCTAGGTTAACGAGTTTCCTAGTTATGGAGACTGACGTAGGCACAACGTGATGATTTTAATTAAAAAAATTAAAAATATATTATAAAAAAAAATTCATTGAGTTCCAAGACTCCTGATTTAAAGTATGACACAAACTTGGCAAACATTTATTAATAATAAATAACTAGTAAATAGGTTCAAAAAATAATTTAAACAATATACATAAGAATAAATTTAGAAAAAAACATAAGGTAATTTTTTATTTAAAAAGATTTTAAAAAGGGTGATTTTTATGTTTTCTCATAACGAATTCTTTAATTGAATCTAAGAAACAATGAATATTTTAAAATTTTTTAGTTTTTTAAAAAATTAGGTGGCTATTACATATTTCTTTTTTTTTTTCTTTTAACCTTTAATTACTGGGATTTTTACAGGTAACAAAACCTGTATTTCTAACTTATTAAAATGATTGTTTCATTATTTTTTAATAATTCTTAATTAGATATTTAAACATTTATATGGTAGATATTTAAACATTTCAAGCAACTTAACATAAATAATTTTTAAAAAAACATATAAAGCTTAATCGCATTAATTAATCAATCCACAATGTTTATTATTTTTAATTTATATTAAATATTTGATCTTTCATTAATGAGTGGAGCTTTGGTTGGAGTTTATATCCTTGATTTGTCCCTCGAAGGTATTTTTCTTCATTTTGATAATTTTGCGTACTATGGTTGTCTCATCCTCAATCTTTTTTGGTCCTTTTAATTGTATGAAAAATGAAGTTTAGTATTTTTTGATGAAAAAGTGTTGTTCAAGTCCGTATTAAATATTTTATTATAAATGCAAAATTAATTAGCTAATTAGTGAGTTTTTTTTTTCTTGCACGACATCAATTGAAATAGGATAGCATAACGGTTTCATTGTTGCTCTGGTTTTTTTTTTTTTTTTTTTTGTGTGGGGGTGAAGCTGTACATGACAATAATTTTTTTTTAATAATATTTATTTTATTAAAAAAAACTAAATTGTCTTGTCAACTTGTTAATTATTAAAAAAAAACCTAATATGAAAAAAAAAATCAAAACTAATTCATAAAAAGAAACGATTTTGGCATTAGGATCATAATTCTGCGCGGTAGAAAGACACTTTAAAAATGTTTTTCAAAGATGTAAATATTTACTCTTCTTTTGTTCTCCCAATTTAATATTCTCTCTATTTTTGTTTTTTACCCGGGTATTTTAACACTTGTTTAAAGGGTGAGACTAGTCCCGTTTGGAGTTCGTGGTTACTCTTCTCAATAAATACGTTTCTAGAAGATTGAATTTTATATTTTCATCTTTATAAAAATATAACAATATCTTAATCGTTAGACCAATACTTTATTAATAAATTCTCTCTACTGACATTATTATTTCCTCTAGGAAATAGGTATGTTCTTCATCAAGAATTCTAGACGTATTACATTTTGAGTATATATCATAAAATAATTCTTTCAAAGTATAGTTTCTTATATTCAAATTTTTAAAATGCAAATTAGTTAATAAGTGCTAAGTTATTATATATTATGATTTTCTGTGTCTTATTAATGTAGACAATAATCATTTTCAATGAAAATAAGTCTCTCCCTTCATATAATGATACACTCTCTGAGTTTCCAGAGGGATAAATATTTGTGTATTCAATTATTAGAATTGTTTTTTATTCTTCATGAAAAAATTAAGCATAATTTTCGTATAGATTGAAAAAATAAATTGATGGATCAAATGATGAGAAAGTAACTTAGTTTATTTTACTTTTGAAAAAGACATTTGTTTCAAAAGACCGTGAAGATTTTTAACATGAACACCGTTTTCTTACATCATGGGAATAATTTCTAGGCATAATGGGCCTTGCAACAAAATGGCCGGAACGTGGGCTTTATAGGTCTATAAGGTCCAAAACGAAGTTCACTTCTCTTTTTTATCTTCATGCGATTTCTAATTCCATCCAATCTTTCCTTTCAAATGGACTTAAAAAAATAAAAATAAAATTGACGTTAGTAATGATATAAAATAGCATAAATTGCAATACCTTCCATTTAAGTATTGTAATATTAGATGAATTATCTAAATGTTTAAAGATTTTGATAAAAATCCCCTTTATACTTAATAAATACTACAAAAATTCCTTCAGGTATCCCAAGTCTCCATAGTTTAAACCATTTTTTTCTTGGTTATATATATATATATATATTACAATAAATTTCTATCAAATATGTTAATATAGTGTGTTGACAAAGCATTTTTATTTAAAGCAGAAGCTATCAAGAATATTTGATTCTTAGTTTAAATAATTATTTAGAAAAAGTGAAACCATCAACTCTTTAACTAATTTAATTTTGAATTAAAACCAGATTAAACTCTAAAAACAATATAAAAATATGGAAGTTATAATTATCAAAACAATATAAAAAAAAATATTAATTTAAAAATAAAAACTTAAATTCTACCCAAGAGTCTTCTCTTCTGCAGATAACAAGGCTTTAGGTGTATTTGGTACTATGTTTTAAAAAATATTTTTGAAATATTTTTGCTTTAAATTAATATATTTTTTTATATTTTCAATTATTTTTATGTATTAATTTTAAAAATATTTTTTTTAAAATTATCTTCAAAATCAATCATAACTATACTTTTAAATAAAGTTTCGAGCAATGCGAAACACGTTGAACTTGGGCTATGTAGAGAAGAAAGCAGAGGGGACGGGACAGCACCGAAAACCAGTGAAAGGAAAAAGAAGTGCATTCATACTTTCCACCGTGTGAGGTTGTGATAAAGGCTACGAGACAAGATAAAAAATCAAATCAGTCCTGAAAGTATTTGCTAAAGGCCAAGCAAATGCTAAATCACTAGTAAATCAGAAAATATTCATGGGACCAAGAAATCTTTGCACGGTCTAATTCAAGAGTTTTTTTTTTTAATTGTGGTAATTTTTTTTTTTAAATATAACACAAAGGATAAAAATATTATTTGAAAAACAAAAATACTTTAATTTATCCATTATTATAAAATATTATTTTATTTTACAACCATTAAATAGAAATAGAAATAATGGGTGTAAGCAACCGTTACTATTATTAACAATTATATTAATAGCAATTATAAATAGTCGCTATAACAATCATATGACGTCGTACTATGTTGATAATAAAATCAATCTTTTTAATTTTTAACTTTCAAAATATGAACGATCAAATATTTTATATTAATTTATTCATTTTTTTTAACTTTCTCTTTCCTGTCAAATTACAATAATTAAAATATAAAACAAATAAATGAGGTTTAAGACTCTAACATTGAACGCTAGAAAATATATAGAGGGACAAAAACTAAAAAAAAAAAAACATTGGGAATAAACTGTAATTTTCCATACTTCATAAACAATAAAAGAGAAAAAAAGTTTTTTTTTGTTTGTGTTAAACTTGAAATGATAAAATTAAAATAAATTTTAATTTTCATGATATTTTTTTTTATATCATGAATACAACACAACAACATGTAAATCAAACCCAACTATCACGTTAAAATTACGTGAAGAAAATAAAAATAAAAAAAAATAATGATAAAAATAAATAAATAATTTAAAAAATTTAAAAAGAAGAAGAAGAAGAAGCAGCAAGGAACTGCATATATAGAGGATAATTGTACATAATAGCTTGATTTTCTATCACTGTCACTGCATAAATTCCAGCTTTTATGTTCAAAGATTTCCTTTTCTGCATAAATTCCAGCTCTTTTAGTGAAAGGTTTCCTTTTTACGATATAGAAAAATGAAGGCACATAAATAATTATACACTTGAGTAACATATCAAAGACAAAACTTGACGACTTTTGTCTAAGACAAGACCACTAAAATAGCAATGGTACGATAGAAGAAGTGGCCGTGGACAGCTATAAAGCCCCAATCAATTGTGAAAGAAAGGAAAGGTAGAAGAGAGCCCTCTTTCTTTTGGTATTAGCTACTACCGGTAAATGTCTTTGCATTCCGAGCGCGAGAATTATACAAAGACTGCAGGGAAAAGAATAGGGTTTTCTTTTCATGGAGATGCATTTATATTGAAAGGATTGTTAAACAGTCAATGTTGATTTTAATGGGGCATGATGGAGTTGTGGCCCAGGCTGCTAACACTTAGTGCTGGGCTATTATCTCCTTGATACTAGGGTTAGATTCGTGCGCCTAACTATAAACCCAGGCAAGCGGGTCTACAAAACTGTGTGTCTAGGGTCTACAGACATGAGCACTGCATCTGCAAACCTGCTTGCTTGGGTTTGCAGAACTACGTGCTCGTGTTTGCAGACCCGCACACATGGATCTCTTCTGACACCCGCCTGGGGTCTGCAGACACCCCTAGGAGATGTAGACTCGGGCGGCTAGGTATGCAGAGAAAAAAAGAACAAAAATATAATAATAATTATTGTTGTTGTTATCGTTAAGAATTTTTTTTAAAAAAAAATTATTACCATAAAAACTTGATAATATACTAAAAAGACTAAGTGTCCCTGTTATTGTTTACCTATACATAAAGCACTATGGATTAAAGCAATGTAATGACAAAGTTGTTCTTGCCACAGAGAATTACAAAGACTATAGGAGAAGGGTGAAATTGTCTTTTTCATTGGGATGCATCTGGCATTGAATGGATTTTAAGGAGGAAATGGTTAGTGTCGATTTTGGTGGGCCATGGTGGGATTGTAGGCCCCAGGCTGCTGACAGTTGGCACTAGGGCCAGACCCGTGCACGTGGTTGCAGACCCAAGCGAGCGGGTCTGTAGAACCGCACGCTGGATCTCTAGACCACTCGTTTGGGTTTGCAAAACTGCGTGCTAGGTGCAGACCTGCACGCCTGGGTCTCTTCTGACCCACGCCTGGGTCTACAGACACCCCTAGGGGTTGCAGACCCGTGCGGCTAGGTTTGTAGACCTTGCAGAGAAAAAAATGAAAAAATATAATAACAATTATTATTATTATTATTGTTAATAATTTTTTTTACTATAAAAACTTGGGCAATACAAGTTTAATAATATTATTAATATGATAAATATTATTATTTGTATTATAAATATTATTTTTATTTGTAATATAGGCATATTGCTTCCACACCATTGGCTTAACACTACCAACATAGGTAATGAAATTGTGAAAAACAATTAGATAAAAATTGGGTTTTCCATGTCTGTCATGGGTTGATGGTGTGGCTGTGCTTGGCAGGTTCATGAGCTTTTTTGCAAAAGAAAACCTTTGTTTAAATCAAAAACTCTTTGATTTTTAAGTTAGTTAATATAGGAGGAATGTGGATTGTGTGAAAATAAATATATAAACATAGAATTTCTATGTGTAGAATGCAAGAGACTACTTTTATCTAATTGAGTCATTAAATGATGTGGCACGCCAGTTGTGATGAACAAATTGATAAGGATAAAGTTCACAATATTAAGATTGACGATAAACACTGACATCTTTATCCTAGAGTTTCAATGTTCCCAGTTCTCTGTTTGTTCTTGTCTCTGCAATTCCCATCCCTCTGCAACTACAACTCTTATAAAGAGTTCTCATTGTAACAGACTTTACGTGTATATATATGGCTGAGTAAACACAGTTTTACTCAAGCAATTTCAGTTGTAATTTAATTCTTTCATGGTATCAGAGCATCTCATAGCTAACGCTTCCAACGATCCTATGGCTACTACTTCAGATTTTTCTTCCGCTGCATTTCATCTTCCAGCTCAAGTTATTTCCATCAAACTTGATGGAACTAATTTCCTTGCCTGGACTGCTCAATTGCTTCCTCTGTTTCGGAGTTATGGTCTCATGGGAATTGTTGATGGATCTGATTTTTGTCCTCTTCAATTTTCCAGCGAAGAATATAAAATCCAAGGTATTACTAATTCTGCTTATATGGCTTGGCAGTATAAGGACCAAACAATCCTTGGATGGATTATCTCCTCATTATCTCCTACGGTGGTTTCCACCATTTATGGCCTTGAAACTTCTCGTCTTGCTTGGCAAGCCCTTGGTGCACGTTTTGCTGCGCCATCAACTTCTAGAATTTCTCTTATCAAGCGAAAGTTGCAATCTTTACAGCAAGGCTCCTTGCCTTGTCAGAAATTTTTGGATGAAGTCAAAACTCTTGCAGATGAACTCTCTGCTGTTGGCAAACCTATTGATGATTCTGATCTAATATTATCTGTTCTCAATGGTCTCAACTCTTCATTTCATTCATTTGTCACTACGTATATGCTCCTCTCCAAAGAGAAATCCATGTCATTCTCAGATTTTCATGCAGAACTACTGAACCATGACCTTATGCAACAATTTCATAGTCAATCTCTTCACCATGAGGCAGGTTCTTATGCTCTTTACTCACATAAACCTGCAGCTAAAATCAGTTCTCGTCACAGCAGTAATAAATCTCGCTTCTCCGGGGTATCTAAAGGATCGGGTAGTGCTTCCTCTCAATTTCGGCAACCACTACCTCACCTCCCACGTCCATCTTCATTAGCTCCTTCTGACTCTCGTTCCAGATCTCCATGCCAAATCTGCAAACGAGAGGGCCATCAGGCCTTGGATTGCTTTAACCGCATGAATTACTCTTTTCAAGGACGACATCCTCCTACTGACTTAGCAGCCATGGTTGCAGAAGCCAATACAACTTATTTAAATCAACATCAATGGTATGCAGACAGTGGTGCTAATATTCACGTTACTTCAGATATTGCTAATCTTGCAACTTCTCATCCTTACGAAGGTGATGCTTCTATGGGCGTAGGTAACGGTACATGTTTGCACATATCTCATACTGGCAATGCTTCCATTAAAACCCTCTCTTCTACTACTCTTGCCTTAAATAATGTTGCTTATTGTCCTCAAGCATCAGCTCATCTCCTCTCTATCAATAAATTCTATCAGGATAATAATGTCCTTTTTGAACTCACTGGTTTTGATTTTTCTGTTAAGGATATCCTGACGGGGAACACGCTCCTGACGGGACCAAGTGATAATGGATTGTATCCGATCAACCTTCGTCAACTATCTGCTTCACCATATCATGCTCTCACAATGACTGTTGGTGTCAAGGCTCCTACTTCCATCTGGCACTGTCGCCTAGGCCATCCTTCCCTAGAAACTCTTCGTCGTGTCATTTCCAAATTTTCTCTTCCAATTAGTGATTCCATCAATAAAACATCAGTTTGTGCACCTTGCCAACTAGGCAAGTCTAAACAATTGCCCTTTTCTGACTCATCAAGAGAGTCCACTGCTCCCCTAGAAATAATTCACTCTGATGTCTGGTCCAATTCCACACCTTCATTAAGTGGTTGTCGTTATTATGTTATTTTTATTGACGATTTTTCTCGTTTTTGTTGGATGTTTCCTATTTCACATAAGTCTGATGTTTATTCTACATTTGTTAAATTCAAGCTTTTAGTGGAGAAACAATTTAAATTCCCAATTCGGCAATTTCAAAGTGATAATGGTGGTGAATATTGTTCCACCATCTTTAAACATTTTTTAAGGGATAATGGAATTTTTCATCGACTATCATGTCCTCACACTTCTCAACAAAATGGCCTTGCTGAGAGGAAACATCGTCATATTATGGATATGGGACTTACTCTTCTAGCTCAATCAGGCTTATCTAAGAAATTTTGGGTTGATGCTTTTCTCACTGCTATCTTTATCATTAATCGACTACCTACTAAAGTTCTTGATTATGTTTCACCATATGAACGTCTTTTTCATCTTCCTCCAGACTTCACATATTTTCGAGCATTTGGATGTCAATGTTTTCCATGTCTTCGTCCTTACACAAATGATAAATTATCATATCGTAGCATGCCTTGTATTTTCATTGGTTATAGCTCCAATCACAAAGGATTTCGGTGTTTAGATCCTTCCTCTAGACATGTCTATATCTCTCGAAATGTGATTTTTGACGAAGAGCAATTTCTTGCACACTCCATTATCACAGATCCTGCCAGCTGCGTCTCCTCTTCAGGTATGTCTCCAGGTTTGTTCTTCACTCCTCCTTCACATATTTTCCCCTCATCCTCTGATTTTTCTCCTCCCCCAGCAACTTCCTCACCTACCCAGGTTCTCACTGACCTTCCCTTACATAATATTCATCCTGCTCCAGCTATTAATTCCAATGAATACCATCTCCCCTCCTCTCTCCCATCTCTCTATTCTGGCCAACCCGATTCTTCTGAATCCATTCCCATACCTAGTGCACCAACTCTTAGTCCTTCTTTTGACCACCATGACAATACCATCCTTAACCTCCAAAATGGTGCCCTATCTACTCATGAGTCTTCCACCAAAATAATCACTAGATCACAGACTGGTCATCATAAGCCTCGTAGGTTCCCTGACTTTCATTTATATTCCACTCGTCACCCCCTTCAAGCTTTGCATGCAGGTCTGATTTGTGTTGAGCCCCGTTCCTATGCTGAAGCAATAACCATTCCTGAGTGGCGTGCGGCAATGGACAGTGAATTCCAGTCCTTGTTACAGAATGATACATGGTCACTATGTTCTCGTCCCTCTGGTAAGAATTTGGTTCCATGTAAATGGGTTTTTAAACTCAAACGGCGACCTGATGGCAGTATTGAACGTCACAAGGCCAGATTAGTTGCTGTGGGATATCTATAGAGAAGTGGCGTTGATTTTCTTGACACATTTAGTCCAGTCATCAAGCCTTCCACTGTCCGAATGGTTCTTGCCATCGTTGTTTCTTTCAACTGGGATATTCGTCAACTTGATGTCTCTAACGCCTTCCTTCATGGTGTGTTAGAAGAGGAAGTTTATATGACACAACCCAAAGGATTTGTTGATCCTGCACACCCCCAATTTGTTTGTAAGCTTCATAAATCTCTTTACGGGTTGAAACAAGCTCCCCGTGCCTGGTTTAATCGACTGTCTACTGCTCTTTTGGCTCTTGATTTTCAAAGTTCACAAGTTGATCCCTCACTATTTATCTGTCATCGTGACAATGTCCATGCATTCTTCTTAGTTTATGTGGATGACATTCTGGTTACCTCAAATGATCAGAATTTTATTACCACTCTTATATCTCAATTACAACTTGAGTTTGCTATGAAGGATCTTGGTCAGTTGACATATTTTCTGGGAATTGAAGCCATACGTAATTCTTCAGGGTTACATCTTCGACAAACAAGGTATATAATTGATCTTCTGGACCGTGTGCAGCTTACTGGTATCCGTCCATACCGTGCACCTTGTGTCTCCGGGTCTAAGCTATCCAAGTTTGATGGAGAAAGTATTCCAGACCCATCTGAATATAGGCAAACAGTGGGGGCTTTACAGTATGTAACTCTCACACGCCCGGACATTGCATACTCAGTCAATCAACTCTGTCAACACATGCAAGCGCCTACTTCAGCTCACTGGACAGCAGCCAAACGCGTGCTACGATACTTAAAACAAACACTTGATTATGGTCTCTTCTACAGACCTGGTTCCTTTGCAATCAATGCCTATTGTGACTCTGATTGGGCCGGTGATCCTGACGACAGACGCTCCACCTGTGGCTATGGTGTTTTTGTTGGGTCCAATCTCATATCTTGGTCTGCTAAGAAACAACCTGTAATGTCAAAATCCAGTACTGAAGCTGAATACAGGTGTTTAGCTCTAGTTACAGCTGAGGTGTATTGGCTAAGAATGTTGTTGCGTGAGTTGCAGGTTTCTCTTGCTTCTGCTCCAGTCTTATGGTGTGACAATATAAGTGCCTTAGCTCTTGCCTCCAATCCTATTTTCCATGCCCGATCGAAACACATTGAAGTGGATTACCACTTTGTCAGAGAAAAGGTGGCAAATAAAGATATACTACTTCAACATGTTCCCACCTCTCTGCAACCTGTAGATATTTTTACCAAGGGACACACGGCTGATCGGTTCTGTTACCTCCGGGATAAACTTTCTGTGACAGATGTCCCTGCCAGTTTATAGGGGAATGATAAGGATAAAGTTCACAATATTAAGATTGACGATAAACACTGACATCTTTATCCTAGAGTTTCAATGTTCCTAGTTCTCTGTTTGTTCCTGTCTCTGCAATTCCCATCCCTCTGCAACTACAACTCTTATAAAGAGTTCTCATTGTAACAGACTTTACGTGTATATATATGGCTGAGTAAACACAGTTTTACTCAAGCAATTTCAGTTGTAATTTAATTATTTCACAAATAACCACAAAACATGGCCCAATGAAAAGGGAGGACACAAAGGAAGAGTAAGTTTCCCTTCAAACAAAGGGTTTTCATCACTATTTATTTTTGTTTATTGCATATGCTCTTAAAAATACTTGATAGATACTAAAAAATTCAAGAAAAATGTTTATATCTTAGATAATTAATTAATTTTTTGGTTTTGAAAATTTGATTTATTCTTCTTTAGAGATGGATGGAGTGCTTGATATTTGTAAAAAATTCTTATTTGATAATTTTTTAAGATTATCTAATAATTCTTATTTGATATTTGTGGGAGGTCCGGTGTACTGGATGCGTTCAAGCCAAGGGTGGTGGCATGGCTTTTTTTAGGTGTGGATACAAAGTGTTTCAATGTATTTTAGAGCTAAATATTCAAAAGTGCTTCTTGGGTATGCGAATTTAGTTTCAAAAGTTAAATTATTCTTGAGTTACAATAAATCCAACACCTAAGACTAAATCCAATATCATAGTTGGAGAAATAAAGCTCAATATATTGAGCAATAGAGCCAACAAGATGTATTATCATTAAAAAAAGAAAATTATACTTGATAACCTCTGTCAATTGCTCCATCTAGTTGGAGATTTGCTTTGCTTGATATGGTTGCCTAATGCTTGTGGGAGTTGTCACTGGTTACATGTTGTTTTGGAGAACTAAGCGATGCAGTGGATGGATTGAACAACTTTTTAATGCAAATAAATGGTAGAAAAAGGTACAAAATTGAAGATGAATAATATTTGCAATAGGAACTATGATGAAGAACTGTAGAGATTGAATGGCAGAACGAAAAACGACTGGAAATATGAAGTTTCTTATTCATTACAATTGTTTGGTGATCACTATTAAGATTTACTACAAGAATGGAGAATTACAGGAAACTTGGTGCAGACTTTTGAAAAGAGACAGACAGGGACAAATTTTAACTAAATATATGAAGTTCCAATCCCTCGCGAATCCTTTAGAAACTTTGCTTTGATCTTTTTGAGAGCAGTGAGAGCATCTTCAATATCTATCCTCTCCTCAGGCTGTTCTGCAGAACATTGCAGGGCCAATTCCAGAATGGATGATAGACAATCTTTTTTAGCAGCAGGATATTGTCCATGATCTTTCAAGTTAGCATCTGCAATTTGAGCTACTGCACCAGGTAGTGACTCTTTGACCCAAAGTTTCAAGTTCGTTTCTCCTGTAAACATTTCATCGGTGGGCTTTCTCCTCGTAAAAGTTTCCATCAGCACAATACCGTAGCTATACACATCACCCTTGACAGAAACAATCCCTTCGGATCCATACTCTACATGCAAATTATATTCAGTCATTAGTATCAATGAAAAGGGGGATTTAGGGAGAAGAGGAATGTGTGATTTAGTCATTAGTTCCTAACTTCTTTTTTTGTGTGATTTTTGATGAAACTAACAACAAAAATGGAGCATTACCTGGTGCCATGTAGCCAACAGTAGCTAGTGTCATTGTTTGTGTGATGGAGTGCCCTTCGCCGAGGAGTTTAGAAATGCCAAAATCACTCACATGAGCGACCATATTCTCATCAAGCAGGATATTGCTAGGCTTCAAATCACAGTGGACCACGAGTGTTGCATTGCCATGATGAAGGTATTCAAGCGCCAACGCAACATCAATCATAATGTTCAACCTCTGTAGGAGATCCAAGAAATAGTTGTGGGAATACAGCCACTTTTCAAGGCTCCAATTAGGCATGAACTCAAGCACCAAGGCTTTGAAGTCAATGTTGCAGCAACTTGTGATGATTTTCACAAGATTTCGATGGCGGATGCTGCGCAACACCTCACACTCAACATCAAAACTCTTGAATGCTCCCTCTAGCTGCGAATGAAAAACCTTTACAGCAACGTTCACTCCATCTGAGAACAACCCCTTGTAAACTGAGCCAAAGCTCCCCGTACCTAGCAAGTTGACCTCGTCAAATCCATCGGTTGCTCTCTCAAGCTCTTGAAATGAAACTCTTCTCCATGTTGCTAAATCTGGAAAATCTCCTTGTTTTTGCTTCTCATTCCTTCTGCCACGCATTACGTAGAGGACAGTAAAGGCCGTAGCCATTACTACAGCTCCAATCGCTGGTAAAATATACTTGAATACATTTGCAGTTGCTTTCTTCGATTGATGACGACCTCTAGTCTTACATGGCTGGACTTGCATCTGAGGAGAGCCACACAATGCTTCATTCCCCAAAAATGATCGAGCTGAGAACTTTTTAAATGGTCCTCCACCAGGTATCTCCCCTTGAAGTCCATTGAAAGACACATTGAAATATTTAAGATATGTAAGTTTCTCCATGTCCTTGGGAATTTCTCCTGAGAGATTATTTCTTGATAAATCTAAGAATTCCAAGCTTACCATGTCACCAAATGATCGAGAAATAGGCCCCTGCAATCTATTATTGGAGAAAGAGAGATAAGCTAGATCATTGAGGTCCCCGATGCTAGATGGGATTTCACCTGATAATTGATTTCCTGATATATCTAAATGCCTTACAACCTTCAGATTGCTGATATCTAGTGGGAGAGAGCCACTTAAAGAATTTGATGATAACTGTAGTAGCTGGATATCTTTTAGTCTCCATAAGGTCGAAGGTATTGTGGATGTAAGATTGTTGGCGCCCATTGATAACTCTCTTAGAGAACTGACATTGCCTAAACATGAAGGGATTGATCCAACTAGCTTATTCTCCCCAAGATATAAGAAAGCCAAACTCTCTATATCACACAAATCAGATGGGGCGGACCCTTCTAAATTATTTCCTGAAAATGATAAAGATTGGAGCTTCCTTAATCTTCCAATTGTAGTTGGAATGGTTCCCTTTAGATCATTGTCTTGTAGACTCAATTGTACCAAGTTACTCAAGTTGCCAATTCCTTCGGGTATACTGCCTTTAATCTGGCAACTCTCAGCAACAAAGTTTTCGAGGGAAGAAGAGAGGTTTCCTACTGGAATCGGAATAGTCCCCTTCAATGGATTATCGCTCAGGAGTACTTTTCTCAAATTCTTGGAATTTGTCAAAGACGTTAAGAAATTCAACTCTGAAGATAGAGAGTTGCTGGTAAAATTATTATACCCCAGATTGAGATCTCTTAGGCTCCTTAAACCATCGCCAAATGCATCAGGAATAGGACCAGAGAAAAAGTTTGAACTCAATTCCAGAATAAGGAGTTCAGAAGCGTTGGAGAGAGAGACAGGGAATGGACCACTGAGTTCGTTTGCTCCTACGATAAGTCGCTCAAGATTTGGAAGCTGGAGACTTATGCTTGATGGAAGATGGCCTGAGAGATAATTTCCCGTCATTTGGATAAATCTCAATGTTGAGATGTTAAAGATTCTGACGGGAATAGGGCCACCAATCCTGTTAACTGACAAAGAGATTATCTCTAGATTCACCAGATTACCAATCTCCGGTGGAATTGTCCCTGCCACGGTTAAAACACTTGTAATCATAAGTCACTTGAAGTTTTACTATTTTAATGGTGAAAAGTGGTGATAACACAAAACAGAAAGAAGGGTACCATACCTGTGAGGTTGTTTTCCATTAGGCCAATATTCAATAGAAGGGTCAGATTTCCAATAGCAGAGGGAATTGGACCAGTTAGGCCACTATTTCTTAGGTTAAGTACCTCCAAACTGCGAACATCGCTGATGGACGACAGCATTTCTGCATCTGCAACATAAAACTTCTACTTAGACCTCTACATCTACAAAGCAGAAGTAACATATAAATATTTATGCTTTTCTTCTCGGTTAGTTTGGTGGTGAGGTTAAAGAGCAGACTAAAGACTCATAGATCCAAAATACTTGGCGATGAAAAAGCTAAAATATCTCCATTTGGTAACATTTACAAACAAATAACTAAAGTTTAGCTGTTCAAAAGTCCTGGACAAAGAATAGATTCTGATTAAAGTGTTGTTCATATCATTTCCATTGCAAGGCCAATAGAGAAGACTTACCATTGAATTTGTTGTAGCCAAGATATAGCTGTTCAAGCACTGTCAAATTTCTGATATCTTTGTGTATCTTTCCTTCAAAATTGTTATGAGACAAAGAGAGATCTTTCAGTTGTTTGCATCCAAATAAAGCTGCAGGAATTTGGCCATGAAATAGGTTCCTACTCAAGTACAATCCTTCCAGATTTGGAAGATTGTTGAACAAATTTGATGGCAAGCTACCAGTTAGATTATTGGAACCAAAGTCAAGAATCCGAAGTGAGGACATGGTGACATTAGCTGAGGGCAAGGAACCTGAGAGCATGTTTCCAGTAAGAACAATGACCTGCAATGAAGAAATGTTGAAGACTGCGGAGGGGATGGAACCTGAAAGGCCAGTATGACTCAAATACAGTATCCTCAACTTGGGAAGCTTGCCAATCTCTCCTGGAATGTGCCCTTGAAGATCATTGTTGGACAAGTCCAAGGCATCTAGCTCTGAGAGGTGGAACAATGACGGTGGAATCGCACCAGTGAAACTGTTATTAGCTAGAGACAACATGTGGAGCCTCGTAAAGGACCCAAACCATGATGGGATCTCCCCGCCGAAGTAGTTATTTTCTAAGTTGAAGTATTCTAGCCTACGTAACTTAGCCAACTCGTCCGGGACAGAGCCACGGAAACTATTATTATAGAAGGAGGCAAAAAGTAGAAAGGACAAGTTTCCCAAATGTGGAGGTATGGTACCTGTAAGATCCATGTCAGAGAGTTTCAAGGCTCTGACCCTACGGTGGCGAGTTCCACAAGTGACACCAACCCAGTCGCAAACAGAGGTGGTAGCAGTCCAGTTGGTGGTCAGCAGGTTTTGAGGGTCATTAACGATGTGGTCTTTCAAGGCAAGAAGAGCATCTTGATCAGTGGTAATGCTGGTTACTCTATCAGCCACCAAGGTCGCAACAAAACTGCTCCATAGTATCACTGTGAAAGGGATCAGGAAGCAACCGTTCCGCATAGCTGTGAGAGGGTATCGTAACTTCAGAAATGAGAGTTGTTTGTATATTTGGTTCATAACTTCTGCATTTCCGTGCATTGGACAGATATTTTATAGGCCTTTACAGTCAATAAGAGATAAAAATCGAAGTAGACGGAGAAATTTACAATCTGTAAAAAAAAACAGAGTATGAACATAGGACTTAATTCCAGCTTCTTTTGCACGGCTAGAATAAATTTTGTGGCCTGGAATTCCAAGAGTAAGACTGTCTTTTTCTTTTTAGTTTCTCCACGGATGTGGATGGCTGAGACTTCATCGATGGTCTGAGTTAGTAAAGGGAGTTGAATAGTATAAAAAAGATGGAAATGGAGCTGTCCCATTCCAACGTCTATGACCCGCTCTCAGCGTCTCTCTTTCATCATTTTAAGACTGGTAAAAAGAGTTGATGATGCAAAGAACAAGGCTATGACCAGTAGAAATCGACTTTTTGTCTATGCCCTTTTTTCATTCGGTTATGCGACTTTACAGGGTCAATTTTCACACTGTTAACCAAAGCAAAAAACACTAATTATTCAGGCTAAATCGAGCTAAGTAATTTGTGACTGAAATATTACTGGCTTCATAAAAAGGGAAAATTACACTTTATATTATATAATTTAGTCATTTTATTTTATCTCCGTTGATTACACTTTTATTAATAAGAGAAAATTACACTTTATTTTATATTATAATTCACTTTACCAATGTGAATCAGTCATCTTGGTCAGCACAGAGCACAAAGACAAACCAGTCAATGGTAAATAAAAAATATAGGGATAAAATTGATAGAAAAAAAAGCTCATAACCCAACTCTTTATTTAACCTAGATTAAAAATTAAATTATATAAAAGTTGTTCCAACACAACGCAATCAACTTGGTTAGCTCAAAGACAACTCGACAGACTAGTAAAAACAGTATGAGGATTAAATTGAAAAAACAATGAATAAAATTAACAAAAACAAATTATTAAGCTAAACTTCTTATCTAACACAGGTTTAAAACTAAAATTTATGGGAGTTGCTCGGTGTAATCTAGTTGATTTTGACGGTCCAAACGATGCCAAAATATTAAAAAACTATTTTTTAAAAAATAATTTTTTTATGAAATGCCATTTAGAATACAATACCAAACAGCTTCTCAAAAGTGTTTGTAATTGTGATACAAAATGCTTATCAAAATAGTTTATTGCCTGAAAATATATCAAAATGAATTATTTTTTAATTTTTTATATCAGCACATCAAAATCATTAAAAAAATATTAATTTAATAATTTTTTTAATTAAAAATATTTTAAAAAATACTTCAAAGATACAAGCATAAATATAAAAACATATGTCAAACAACCTAAAAAAGATTTCGACCATTTCTTATCATGTGTGTTTGTGTAAGTTTCTATTTTTTATGTTTATTGTGTAGGATTATAGTTTTATAACCCGGTTTGACAGGTCGACTTGGGGTTGGAATCGGACCAAGTTTATGAAAAAATATGGGTAGTTAAAAATTCAGTTGACCCGGCAACACCCGGTCAAAAACCCGGTTGCAATCTGTTAATTATTTTTTTATTTTTTTTATCAAAATAACATCATTTTGATTTATAAAAAAAAATTAAAATTGATTATAGTGATTTGATCAGACTCATTACCCGGGTGTCGAACAAAATCATCCATCAAGGTAGGTTTAAAAACACTGTGTAGGACAACTCTCGAGAACACAAAATACAAGAACAAAAGTATTAAAATCAAACCTTTACAGGTGCATTTTTTTTGTTTATAGTAGTTGCCCCCACATCTAAAAACAAAAATGAAAACTTGACAAATGCTCACATTTCCGCACCGACAAAGCGCGACCTTTGTCCTATACGAACAGAGAAAAAAGCATGGCCACTTGCATCGTTTTTTCAATTCAACAACGGCTGGTGATGAGGTGACTTTGCTGGATTTCCCGGCTACTCGATTTCTTGGATTTTCAATTAGAATCCTGTAAATCTAGAAGTTAATTTAATTTAAAAATAATTAGAAAAAACAAAAAACAAAATAACACATCTTATTTTTCAAAATGACTAAAAACTTTTTTAAAAATTGAAAAATAATAATAAAATATTAGATGATGAAAGAAAAAGGTTAGAAAAAGAAAAAAAAAAATAGAGAAAGTTCGAGTCAACTTTATAAACCAGAGTTAATATCTTAAACTCGCAATCAGCTAAATTTAAGAATTATGTTTAACTAAAAAGTTAAACACTCAGTCAATTAAATATTGTAGGATGAAATAATAATAATAATAATAATAATTAATTTAAAAAATTTTACAAAGTAAAAAATAACAATAACAATAATAATAATAATAATAATAATAAAAGGATTATATTTGATAAGAAAAACCTCAAAAAGGATGTCATTGTAAGAAAAAAAATTCAAAAACTTTCTCAAATAAAACAAATAGTAATCAAAAGAATAATAATCATTAAAAAGATAAAAAAAATTTATTGGGGATAAAATTAAGAAAAATCTTTAATTTCATGTATTATTTAAATAAATAAAAAATATAATAAAAAGAATAGGGACAAAATCTTAAGCATAACAAACCTCCTATGCTACTTTGATTTTTTGCATAAAAATCAAGTGTGAGAAAGGAAAAAACAAAAAACAAAAGGCCTCAAGTGTGGAAGGATGTCTAGATGCTTTGGTCTCTGCTCTATAAGCAAGGTTTTGGCCACTGAACAAAGTTAAACATGATGTCTAAATCCAGCAAATATTGTTCCCACGTTTCAAGGTTTTTTTTTTTTTTTGAAGTTGCTTATTTACCAGATTACCATGCTATCTCAACTACATCCAATAATTATCAAATAATCAAATATAAAAAGATAAAGGATAAAACTTCTTAAATTCCAAGAACAAAAGCTTTTTAGATTTCGAGTGCAATGAAGAAACTTAACTCATTTAAACTTAAGGTAAAATTTAGTTTTTTTATTAAATAGTAATAACATAATTACATTGTGTAATAAAGATAAAAAAAATTATTTAATCCCTTTCATTCTTATAATGACTAACGGTTTTATAAAAAAATCCATATCCTTAAAATAAAACTAAATAATTTTTCTAAAAAATAGTAAAATTATAATTTCATCTTAGAAATACACAATGAAATGTAAGTGTGCATAGTAAATCCCTCAACTCTGTTAACTTTTGTGATAACGAGAATCTGATCTATAATATAAATTTTTATTTCCTTTGGTTTAATCTTCGACTGAAATAGGTTTTGTTTTATCTATAATATAAAAATCTTTAATAATATAAAAGATTAAAATTATTTTTTCCAACATTTTTATATTTAGTTAGTACCATAAATTTATTTTTTATTAAAATTTAATATATACTTTTTTAAGTTAATAATATAACTTCTTATGATAGTTTTTTATTTGAGTAGAGTAAAAGTAATATTCTATAACTAGAGTATCACAATAAAAATATCAAGATAACTATTAAGAGTTATGGTTTTTATTTTTTTTTATGAAAACTAGTTATATTCTTGATGCCTTTCTTATTTTTTTTTAATGGAAAAATACATCTTAACAAAAGAATGAATTTTTCTATTTTTTTTCATTGGAAAAGAAAATAAAAAAAATTGAAATGGAAAAAAAAAAATCTATTACTTAACACACCCTTATAAAATGCATTTATTTACGCATGTTTTGGGAGTGTAGTTGCAATTGCTTTTCAAAGTACTTTTTACTTTAAAATATATTAAAATAATATATTTTTTTATTATTTTTTAAAAATCAATTTTGAAATCAGTGTATAAAAATGATTTAAAAAAATAAAAAAAAATATTAATTTAAAGCAAAAAAAATAAATAAAAAAATTTTAACTTTTTTTTTTTATATTTTTAAAATACAAAAATAAATAGAAACTAGTCCATTTAGTCATTGGTTAATCAAATTATCCGAGAGAAAAAAAGGTAAAAAAAGAAGAAACATTTCAATAATTTGAAGGGAAAAAAGATATGCCATGGCAAGGCCCAAAAAATAAACAGCATGGGGTCCTTGAAGACGAACTATGCTGACACATTAGACATCTTGCAGTCTGTCACAAATAATCATATTTCATTCTTCAAGATTCCATGACATGATATGATAAGATATATTTTATTCTAACCATATAGTAGGCAGGCAACGGGTAGGAATTTGGTATCTCGATATTTTTTTTTATTTTAAATTTAAATAATATAATTATTAATATGATGATTAATATAAATTTATATAGTTATTAATTTTATAGTCCGTGAAATTAATCGAGTTGCGTGTAAGTTAATGCAGACACTCACACGTTAATTAAAAAAATATATTTTATTCTCTAATAATTCTTTCTTTTTAAATAAAAATTATTTATGCTTTAAACTATTTTACCTATACTATTTTTAAAATATATTTTATTTTATTTTTTTAAAGTGATAATTATTTAAATATGAAATTTATATAGATCTGTATTATATTTTAAAATATAATTTATTTTATTTTTTAATATTTTTTTTTTGAATAAAAAGTTTTTTAATTTGAGTTTCAAAATTATATAAATCTACATTACTTCTCTTTTTCTTCTTCCAGATATAATTTATTTTATTATTTAAATAAAAAATTTAAATTTAAAACTTTATAGTTAATATTATATTATGTTAATAATTAGATTTTAAATAAAAATAATAAAATTCAAACCTATAACTATACCTTTTCAATAATAAAATAAAATAAAATATTAAACAAAACTAAAATATAAATTATATTATTCTCCACCCTTCAATCATACAACCCTAAAAAATCTGCCGTAACCTACTCACTCCAGCCTTTTCCAACTATAAATACTCTTATTTCGATACTGCCAGAACACAACCTCATCTGTATCCCAAGAAAACAAAGCAAAAGAACCTTAACTTGCAACATCTTCTTTTTCACTTCAAGAATGGCTAGTGATCAAGTGACCCTGTTGGATTTCTGGCCAAGTCCATTTGGTATGAGAGTGAGATTAGCGTTGGCTGAAAAGGGCGTCAAGTATGAGTACACTGAAGAAGATTTGAGGAACAAAAGTGCTTTGCTCCTTCAAATGAATCCTGTTAACAAGCAAATCCCAGTTCTTGTCCATAATGGGAAACCTGTCTGTGAGTCACTTATTATTGTTCAATATATTGATGAGGTGTGGAAGGACAGCGCTCCTTTGTTGCCTTCTGATCCGTACCAGAAAGCTCAGGCTAGGTTCTGGGCTGATTTTGT
Source organism: Populus alba (assembly GCF_005239225.2). NCBI lineage: Eukaryota > Viridiplantae > Streptophyta > Magnoliopsida > Malpighiales > Salicaceae > Populus > Populus alba. Next base: position 20,917,882 of record NC_133294.1, on the reverse strand, counting down.
TGACAAGAAGGTGTGTTTCTTTGCACTTAAAGAGTTCCATCTTTTTTGTTCTTGAATTTTTTAGATTTGAGCTATGATCTGATTAAACCTATTTTGAAATTTGATCAGCTTGAAAGGAGTAGAATCGCATCAAACAAAAATTAAAATTGTACAGCCCTTAAGATTAATATCAAAGGAAGAAATTAGGCATCATGATATGGATTGGTGGAAATTCTGTTTATGTTCATCTCAATTGTTGTTGGCGGTGATTTTTCTTTTGTTGAAAAAAAAATTGGTCTTTAAGGTTTCTAATTGATGAACTATATTTTTATAATGGCGAATTCATGAGAATTAAAGTAGAGGTTGTCAGGATGTTTTTGTACAAGGATTACCAAGTTGGGTGTATCCAACTGCTTTAAAGATTCAACAGGAAAACATAAAAAAATGTCATAGAAGGTTGCAACGAAGATAAGAATTTGGACTCAGGTGATGATATTTCTTGATATTTCTGTCTGTATGAGTTATTGGCCACAGGTGGGTTGTCCGTACTCAGTGGCCACCCACTCACCCTCAAGTATCAAAAAAATATATCATTGACAGTGACACTAGAGGTTAATTTCCTGTTGATCAAGCTTTCCTTTATTGTGGTGGGAAAAAAAGTCCAGAGCCTTCTAATTTGGTTGGTTGGTTTTTGCTCTCAAAGATTTGATTTTTTACTCTGTCACTTTCAAAACTTAGTAAAAGAGAAGACTCTGGGCACCATCACTGTTCCTCAATTTAGTTGCGTTAGATTTGTTCACTCTGTGACAGTGATTTATTTTGCTTTACCCTGTAAACAGGTATTAATTACTGTAGTTAACAAGGAAATCTCAACGAGGACTTTGGGTTTGGGGCTACTTTTGGCTTTTGTGATTCCAAAGAGTCTTTGATTTTTTTAATTTTTTTTCACCTTTGTGTGATGGTATGAATCTGCAGATATATGACCTTGGGAGGAAGATATGGTCGAAAAAAGGAGAAGAACAGGAGGCAGCCAAGAAGGACTTCATTGACAGCCTCAAGTTGATGGAAGGAGAGCTCGGAGACAAGCCTTACTTTGGGGGCGAGACCATCGGCTACGTTGATATAGCACTTGTTCCTTTCTATTCCTGGTTTTATGCCTATGAGACCATCGGAAACTTCAACATAGAGGCCGAGTGTCCGAAGCTGATTGCTTACTGTAAGAGGTGCTTGCAGAAAGAGACTGTATCCAAGGCTCTTGAAGATCCACAAAAGGTCTATGATTTCGTTCTGATGCTGATGAAGAAGTTTGGTCTTTAGTAGTAGAAGAAAGAACAACATGCAGAGGCATGTACCCTTTCCTGTTAAGAAGATGTTCTTGTGTTCTGAGTGATTTATGTTTTAAATAAGGAGGGCAGACAGTTGTGTCTGCCTTGTGTTTCTAGTCTGAGAGGCCACTTAGCTGTGCCTGCCTCGTGCTTGTAGTCTGAGAGGGCACCTCGTCGTGCCTGACCTGGGATGTGGTTTTCTCCCTGTAAAGTTGAACTTCAAGTCGGTGATTATGATATAATATGTATTAATTAATGAAACTTGTGTCAAGAACTGGTTGGCGGTGAACAACTTCCTGCAACTTTTATTCTTTTTCTCCAAGCTGCATTCATGATCATTGATCACTGATCATCCTGCAAAGGAGCTGCAGGCTGTGACTCATCAGGCCTTGTGTATTTTGGTCAAAGGTCCATTGACTTGGGCTGCCTGCCAATGCTGCACATGCTAGCAAGTTTTGAGCATCTGGTATTGTGGCTGCAGGTAATCCTCACCTGCAGCCACAAATATTGTTATCAGATAATGCTTTAAAAACAATTTTTTACTAGTAGGGTCCACTACCAATCATGACCGTGCCACAGGTTTACAAGAAGCTTTGTTGTTTTTTGTGCTGTGAAAATTTAGTGGGTTCCACTGTTCATGGTTTTTCGATGAAAATTAGAGTATATTTTTACTGTTATGGCCAACTCTGGTTCAAAACTAAAAATACATTACACTAGAAAGTTTTGGATATTCAATGAATATTTATTATGTATTATTATTTATTAATCAATAACAAAAAAAATAGTTATTATATATATTTGAAGCATGTATAACATATATTAAATGATAAAATAATAAATATTATTCATATATATATATATTATGCCAATATTAAAGTGTGTATATATTATATTAAAAAAAGTTAAATATTCTACCACCATATTTATATAATTTAAATATATGATTAAAAAAATTAAGTTGAGACGAATTTTAAAATTGTGTTTTTATAATATTCTATCTTATTTATTATTTATTAAATCCAGAAAATATCCATCAATTTCATATAAATATTCATCTATTTCATTATATTAAATCATAATTTTTAAACCCCGCTCGGTTCAAGGCCTGAGTTTTTGACTGCGTTATTGAGTTGCTTGAGTCAAATTTTTTTTAAATCAAACCAGCATCATTTTGATAAAAAAAACAATTTAACGGATTGCAATCGGGTTTTTAACTGGATCTTGCCAGGCTAACCTGCCAGATCACATCGGATTTTTTTTTTCTTTTCAACCCAACTCAATTTTAATTCTAGATAGGCTAGGTTTGACCCACCAAACCAGACCGGATTTCACAATAATAGATTAAATTATCTTCGATGTCCAGAAAAACTGATAAATGCCCCTAACATACTATCCCGAACGCTACAACCATAGACAGCTCGAAAAAAAAAATCAACAATGTAGTGCGTGGCAACCCAGAAGCCGCTCAATCAACGAGTGTCAATCAATCCACCACGTTGATCTTTGGCAAACTTTAATTATACCTATTCATTTGATTGTTATTAAATCCGGTGTAATAGCTTAATTTAAGAAACCGAAACTTAATTTATATTGGGTTTAAAAATACACTGAAAAAAGGAGTTAATTTAATGATTCCTAAATTAATCTAATAATTTAGTAACTTAGATTTATTTTTAAATTACCAAAAGCTAAACACGAAACCAAAAAAAAGAAAAAAAAAAAACTGTAAACCGTAAGTTTAAAACATTTTTCACATAAATAATGTTTTCACGGTATTAGCCTTCCCTCTAAAAAGCTTTAAACTAGTCATAAGAATTAAATTTTTTTTGCAATACTTATTAATCATTATCAAATTAATCAAGCATAAAAAAAAAATATTTTTCATTTAAAAAAACACAATAAAATAATCAAAATACTTTTAAAAATAAAAAAATTTAAAATTGTTGTCATGGAGTTTTTTTTAATCTTTTCACCATGTTTTTTTTTTTTTGTATTATCAGGTCATATTAGAGGCAATATGGTATTTAAATAAATATTAAAAAAATTGTTGGCTCGCATGGCGCCTTTTGGAAGCCAAAATCCTCCTTTTTCTGAGTTATTGAAAGTGTGGTTGTATCCTTTTTCTTTTGAAGCAGCACATATGGTCATTGGTAGCATAGTTTGTCATTGACACTTTTTTTTCTCTTTTCTCTTTTTCTCTCTTCTACGGTCAAAGTTTGCGATGGTCATGCAAAGTTTTAGAGTTGTCCTTCAATTTATGAGGATTTTCACTTTAATTCTTATTCTTTTGATTTTTAATTTTTGTTTTTGGTCTTTTTAAAAAAAATTGATTTGTTTTCAATTTCATTCTTTAATAAAATTTATTGTGTTTCAATTTGATCCTTATTCTTTTAATTGCAATTTTTTAATCCTTTTGTATAATTAAAATTATATTTTTGAATGTTATCATTCATAATTTGATTGGTTGAAAAATTAAATTTCATGGTTTTTACCAGATTTGTTGTTTTCGGTATAATATTCAGGTCATAAATTTGAAAAGTTAATATGGTTTAATATTTTTTTTTTTAAAAAATAAGATTTGTGATTTTTTTTTATTAAGTTATCTTGATCTCATAATTTAGATTATAAGTTTGATGAGATAATCCAAGAAAGATCATTGCATGAATGTTATTCTAAAGACAAGAAATAGAATCCTAGGAAAGGACTAGACTTGACAAATGTTTGATAAATTTGAACCAGATTAAGATCCTGCTTGGGATTTGGTTATAAGTTTGAGCTAATAATACACAATGGAGAACAAAGTTTGATTAAGTAAAAGGAAGATTAGAATACATAATAGAAACAGTTCAGAGTTGTCAAAAGAAACAAATACGATATGTGAAGAAATGAAAAAGAGGACTTGAAGTCACATATCCTTAGAATAAAAAAGAATAAAGAAGATGGGTGATTACCATACAATTTACTATATATTTTTCTATTTAAAAAAAATGGAAGAAAGAAGAAAACACATAACAACAACTTAACAAATCAACATCAATGCATTATAGTTTTGATTAAGTTTGTAATAACTTCAAAACCTATTTACTAGTAGATAGTTACTAGCAGGCAGTAACTAATAGGTAGTAATTTGTATGCAAGTAACCAATAGACAATAAATAGAAGGCTTGTAATCCAATTTTTTATTATCAAAAGAAAACAAGAAAACAACAAAAATATAAATTCATATTCTTTTATCAAGACATTCAAATATGTGGTTATAATTAAAATAAAGATCATCCAATGAATCTAAATCTTATAATTTTTAAATATTAATTTTTTTATTTACATTCAATATGTTAAATTAATATTTAATTACTTCTTGAGTATTAAATTATATTTAAGCATTATTATAAATCTAGGTTCGTCGTGAAAATCTAAAATTTTAAGTTTTTATTTGCGCTATAAAATTGATGAGACAAACACAAAATAAAATCTTATTTTTATCTTTCTTGTGCATTGTATAACAATCATTATCAAATTAAATAGACGTTGTTTGAATAGAAAGTTCTTTTCAAAAAAAAAAAAAACATCAAATCAAAGTTTTGGAACCACTTCAATTGATTTTTAAGATCCAGGGTCATTTTCATTTAACATCGTAAAATTTAAATAATTTTAATTACAAAGGTTTTTTAATTAAAATTTAATTGATGGTTTCGTATTTCCTTGATTGAATCAAATTTTAATTATATAAGTTGTGCCTTAATAAATAAATAAAAGAAATATGAGGTTCTGGTTGTTAATTAACAAAACGTTCAACTCTCAAGGAGTGAATTGTAATTTATCCTATGCCTTCTATTCATTATACATTATTTATTATACAATAAACATAAAAAGAAAGCGTAATTTCACGTTATTGTTTACTCTATAAACATTAAAATAATATTTCATTTTTTTAATATGATATTAAATGTGTGTATGTTTGCATGTTGAAAAGGAAAAAGTTGATATGGATTTTAAAAAAAATACTTCCAAAATAATCCTAATATATTATACTTGAAATTTAACCTCTTAGATGGTAAACTTAGTTTTCATTTTAGATCTTGTTTGTTTGCGGGAAAAAATTTTCTTTTGAAAAGTGATTTGCTGAAAAATAAATTAGTTTTGGATATTTGGTAGTGTTATAAAAAAAAAAAATTGGAAAACACTTTCTAGTATTTGGTTATGTCATAAAAAATAAGTTGGAAAATAACTTATTAATTTTTTTTCAAGTTTACTAAAATAATGAGAAACAAATCTTACAAATTAAAAAATTGAATGTGAATAAAATTGAAAGAAAAATATAATTTCATAAATTATCTTAAATAAAATAAATAACAATCAAAATAATAGAGATTAATTAAATCTAACAATAAAAAAGTCGAAAGACGATAAAATTAAAATAATAATAATTATTATAATTTTATAAATGATTTCAAATTAAATAAATATAAAAAGAATAAGAATAAGAAAAAAAATTTGATAGATAAAAAAATTTCAATTAAAAAAATATTAAGAGAAAAGTAAATAACAATCATAAAAATGAGAACTAAAGTTAATATAAAATCAAATTAAATCAAATTTTAAGGGATGAAATTGAAAAATATATTAAAAAAAAATATATAGCAATCAAAAGTTTGAGAATCAAATTTGATATAATTAACAAATAATATGATATTTTTAATTTTTTCACAACTTCTGAAAAATATTTTCTGCCCAAAATAAAAAAAAATATTTTTTGAAAAACCAAGTTAAATTATTTTAACTAAACAATATTTTTCATTAATTAATTTTTTTAAATAATAAACAAACATAAAAAAATATAAAAAATAATTTTCAAAAAACTCACTTTACACAAACCGGCCTTGATAACTAGGTGGAATACTTTCGGTCGTGAATGTCTTTTCATGCTATGAAACATTATTCTAAATATAAATATTTTTGCTCACTTATTTACTAATATCCTTGATTAGCCTATAGCTTAGCAACTTATTCCACGATTTATCACAACCACATACACTCTGCAGATGAAGATAGCAAGTCTGATATAAAGTCTTGCTTTCTACTATTTATGATCTTAATTGCCATATTTGTTTTCACTTCAACCATGGCTGATGAGGTGACACTGTTGAATTTCTGGGCAAGTATTAGTGCAGTGAACAGGACTTGAGCAACGGAAAGAGTGATTTGCTTCTGCAGATGAACCCAGTCTACAAGAAGATTGCAGTTCTCGTCCACAGAGGAAAACCAGTTTGTGAATCCCATATTATTGTTCAGTATATTGATGATGTGTGGAGGGACAAGGCTCCTTTGCTGCCTTCTGATCCTTATGAAAGAGCTCAGTCCATGTTCTTGGCTGATTTTATTGATAAAAGGGTATGGAGATATACCTTTAGTCTTGCTAAATCTTTGGTCCCCCTTCGATACATGTATCCATGCCTGCGTGAGGACAAATATATATTCCTTTGCTACTGCTATATATGTTAACTGTAATATCAATTATGTGCTGTAAAAATGAATTCTCAGATATTATTTCAAAATATTTTTATTTACTTTTACATAATTAGGACTTAAAACACTTAAACCTGCTGGATTTTCTTGTTATTATTTTTCTTGTTGTTTCTGCATCCCTCCTTTGAGGAAGAACCTATTGAATCCTGATGGACAATTTTATGTGGGTAAATATCTTTAAGGAACTTTACGTGAGCAAATATCCTTAAGGACATTGTTTGTGCATGCACACACTTAAGTTTTGGGTTCTACTATATTCCGTTTAGTCCCATTTCAATTTAGTCCTAGATTTTAAATAATTGTTTTTATTTGGTCCCAATTCTTTGATAAGTCTTCAATTTAGTCCCAAATGTTATCCTATATATTCAAGTGAATATTAATTATTACGAAACTGAATTAACAATAACATCATTTTATTATATATTTTTTAATTTCTTGTTATTATTAATCATATCTGTGATTAATCCTTAATTCGAGTCAAATAACGGAATCGATCAGCATTCATTGTGTAGTAGAGTATAACGCAAATTCTAATTTCCCTAAAACAAAATTCGAGTAAAAAGGTTTATTTATCCCACGTAAAAGGAAACAATGGCCAAACAAATGAAAATCCCAACTGGAGTCTCCTCTGTACCAACCTACAATGCCAAGCTTTCTGGGCAGAAGCAGCTGTAAAGTCTAAGAACTTTTTGTCCACAGAGAAAAATTAACCAGTTTGTGAATCCATTATTATTCTTCAGTACATTGATGATGTGTGGAGGGGCAAGGCTCCTTTGCTACCTTCTGATCCTCATGAAAGAGCTCGGTCCATGTTCTTGGCTGATTTTATTGATGAAAAGGTATGGACATATGCCTTTAATCTTGCTAAATCTCTGGCCCCCCTTCGATACAATGCATCCATGCTTTGCGTGAGGACAAATATTATATTCCTTTGGCTACTGCTATGTTACAGTAATATCAATTAGGTGCTGTAAAAATGAATTCCCAGATATTATTTCAAAATGTTTTTATTCTATATTCACAGCACTTCTTGTTATTTTCCTTGTTGTTTTTGCATCCATGTAAAAGGAATTAAACAATGGCCACACAAATGAAATTGCAACTGGAGTCTTCCTCTGTACGCCCGACAATGCCAAGCTTTCTGGGCAGAAGCAGCTGTAAAGTCTAAGAACTTTTAGTTTTTTTGTCAGAGTAAAAAGAACACAAGATATTAGTTTCAAAGCTTTAATTTCATGGGAAGCACATTAATTATCATAGGCTTCGTTATGCTACACAGTGTAAACTGTAAACTGTGCTTCGTGTGAATTAAAAAATATATTAGTTCTAAAGCTTTTTCATGCGAAGAACCATTTGCATCACAGAAGCACTGCGTAGTACTGTTCTCCACTAGCAATCTGGTCTTGGTTTAAGAAAAGACCATCAACAAATAGAGAATTGAAAATCTGCATTTTATTTATGCTTTAATAAAACTAAGCCACTCTCAATTCCAACCCTTCCATCTGGAAGGAGTCTCCACCTTCCTAGGCATACCCCACCCAAAGAAACCGTAGCCATAAATGTTGGTGTGAGAAACCACTGGTGGTGGCTTTGAAACACTCAAAGGGGATAAAACACAAAGTTTTATTACAAAAAACAAAAGCTATAATTAACAAAAGCTTAACACAATACACGCCCTCTCTCTCTATATTCTCTTTGTAGTGTTTCTCTCAATTCTCTCCACACACATTAAACATAAACTGAGCACTCTATTTATATACGAATTCAGAACAAGAAAATTCAACTGTTCCAGGTGTGAAGGCGGCTGGCGGCTGGGGGTTGGTCGGCGGCTGTGGCGGCTGGTGGCTGGTCGGCGGCTGTGGCGGCTGGTGGCCAGTTGCCTTCCTTGACCTTCTGGATGTTGAGTTTAAAATTCAACAAATCTCCCCCTTAAACTCAATCGAGGGATGTCATGCCAAGCATGAACTCTTCTCCTTTCAATGGCTTCTCTTTGTTTGTAGCCTTTATCCACTAATTTGGCTTTCGTCTTGTAGACCCTTTTGACACCTATTGCTTTTTTCTTTTCTGGTGGGTCCTTATCTGCATGGAAACAAAACAAAGTTGTATCTTCCATGACTTGAGTGGCATCGTACAGCTCTTCAAGGTTTCTCATCCTTCTTGGTCCTTCTGATGAGGATGCTGATGGTGGTGTTGATGATGTTGCTCCTGGTGTGTTCCTCCTGTTGAATACAGGGAATCTGTGTATCGGACTTTGTGGTTCAGCTGATGGTACAATCGGTTCTTCTACAAGTACTGTTGGTACTTCTTCTACAAGTACTGTTGGTACTTCTTCATCTTCAAGGATCAAATCAGTGTTGATCCATCTGACTGCTTCTTGATCATCATTCCATTCCCAAGATTTATCTTCTTCAAAGATAACATCTCTACTCATGATTACTTTCTTCGTGATGGGATTATACAGCTTGTATCCCATCCTTCTTTCACCATATCCGACAAAGATGCATTTCTCGCTTTTATCATCGAGCTTTGTCCTTCTTGCATCTGGGATCTTTGCATATGCCACACAACCAAAGACTCGTAGATGAGTTACACTAGGTTTGTGACCACTCCATGCTTCTTCTGGAATGACACCTTGCAAACTTCTGGTTGGGCAGCGATTCAGTAGATACACTGCACATGATACAGCTTCAGCCCAGTATTGCTTGGGCAACTTCTTTGCTTTGAGCAGACTTCTTGCCATGTCAAGAATCGTGGATTCTTCCTTTCAGCTACACCGTTCAGCTGTGGTGTATAAGCTGGTGTTGTCTGATGTCTGATGCCTTGTTGTGTACAAAAGGCTTCAAAGTCATTTGCTGTATATTCTCCTCCTTGATCAGATCTCACAGTTCTGATCATGTAGCCAGTTTGCTTCTCCACAATTGCTTTAAAGTCTTTAAAACAATTGAATACTTCTGACTTCCTCTTTAGAAAGTATATCCACGTTTTCCTGCTAAAATCATCAATAAAGGTGAGGAAGTACCTATTTTGTCCAGTCGACATAAGCGTTATTGGGCCACACACATCTGTGTGTACTAACTCCAGTGGCCTCTTTGCTTTCTAGTTGACTTCTTTGGCAAAACTGGATCTGTGATGTTTGCTATGACACAACTTTCACAGACTTCATCTGGATGATCAATGTGAGGAAAACCTTTGACCATCTTCTTGCTTGCTAGCATCTTCAGACTTGTGAAATTCAGATGTCCAAGCCTCAGGTGCCAAAGCCATTCTTCACTGTTGGTGATGGCACTCAAACACCTTGCTGCATCATACTGGATGTTCAAAGGAAACATCCTATTCTTGAACATTTTCACATAGGCAACCAATCTCCAATTGTTGTCTCTAATTGTCAGATGACAATTCTTCGAGTAAAAAGTATATCCTCTCTCCAACAGTTGACCTAAGCTGATCAGGTTCTGCTTTATGGCTGGGACAAAATACACATCGGCAATGTAGCTGGAATCGCCGTTCTTTAACTTGATTGGGATGTTGCCTTTACCTTTGAATGGAACCTTTGTGGTATCTCCAAAAGTAACTAGACCTTGCTTGGTCTCATCTAGATCACCAAATAACTCTCGGTAGCCGCACATGTGATTGCTGGCTCCAGTATCTAGATACCATATATCCTCCTGCTTCTCACCAAGTCCTTGTTGGACAAGTAATGCAGCTGCTCCTTTGTCATCCTTTTCTGCAAAGTTGGAATGCTCACGTATCTCTAACGGAGCGTTCCTTCGGCATTCAGTGCTATAGTGCCCAAATTGATTGCAACTATAACATTGGATATTCCTCTTGTCACGGTTATTGTAACCGCCTCCTCTTCCTGTAGGAGTGAATGCCTGTTGTCCTCGACCTTCTCTGGTGGTATTTCTACCACCTCTTCCTCTAAAGCTTGTATTCCAAGATCCTCTTCCTTGGAATCTCTGAAATCCTCCTCTGGATTGTTGACTTCCTACTTAAGTGGTATATCCACTTGTTGAAGTCTCCCCTTGCTCATATCTGTCATTGAGAGACAGCTTTGCTTGTAAGGCATGTTCAATAGCCTTATCTCCATTTCGCTTTACAATCTTCTGCTCATGAGCTTGCAAAGAACTCATAAGCTCATCTACTGTCAACTTGTCCACTTCTTTGGACTCTTCAATTGCGACAACAACAAAATCAAATTTTGGATCTAGGGATCTCAAAATTTTCTCAGTAATTCGAGAATCGATGATGGCTTCTCCATTTCTCCTCATCTGGTTGACTATCACCATAATCCTTGTGCGATAATTAGAAATAGATTCTGAGGACTTCATTTGCAATAACTCAAATTCTCCTCGTAAAGATTGAAGACGAATCTTCTTGATTCTGTCAGCACCTTTGTATTTCTGTTGGAGAGCCTCCCATATATCTTTTGATGTTTCAGCGGAAGCTATGATCTCAAATGTATCTTCATCGAGACCTTGGTAGATGATGGTCTTTGCTTTGTTGTCCTTCTTTCTGTTGACTTTCAGGGCTTGCTTATGTGCCTCTTGTAAAACATCTTCTACTTCTTTGGACTCTGGTTCCTCAAAACCATGTTGTATAACATATAAACACTCTTGTGAATCAAGGAATGCCTTCAATCTGATGCACCAACTATCATAGTTGTCTTTGGTCAGCTTCGGGATGAGTGTATGTGTACCCTCTGTAGTCATTTTTCTCTTTGAATGACTATATCACCTTTCTGGGAGCCGAATTTGGCCAAACAGATATTGTAGATCGATCCGGAATGGTCCAAATAGTAGGGAACCGGTCTGACTTTGAAGAAATCGGGTCAGAAAATGGGTGAACAGGTCAAAAAACCAATTTTGTACGGCGGGCGGTTCGCTGGGTTGAACCGGGAATATTCTGTGGAATATTAGGGGAATATTCTGGGGAATATTCTCTCGACGCGCTGGCGGCTCGGCGCGTTGTACGGCGCGACTTGTGGCTCGGCTGGACTCGGCTTGAATATGGCGCGCGTGGACGTCAGTCGTCGTCTACCTCTGGGCGCATGGGCTGTGCGTGGGCGAACAGTTCAGAATCTTCAGTCGGTGCGTGTGGGATACCGTGGGCTCCGATCAGGTTGATTCTTGCGACAGTGAGTTCGTATTGATGAGCTCTACACTGTGAAATGATCAAAACTTGTTTTTGACAACTTTGAAAATTCAGATATACCCCAAAACATTTCTGTTTTCTGACGAACGGGGCTCTGATACCAATTGTTGGGCGGAATCCGGGACCGGTGATGAACTGATCTTTGCTCATAGGAGGGGTAAGCACACTGAAACAATATTTAACGTGGTTCGGCAAATCGCCTACATCCACGGGAGAGAGTCCATATTATTTAGAGATAGAAAAAGAATACAACACATGGAGGAGGATCACATTCACTCAACTCCCATCTCTCATTGTTGCATAGGGCAGCAGCTGCATAACGCAGCAAGGCTGTTGGTGGCAGCCCTTCTCTTTCTTTCTCTCTTCTTCTCTCTACATGTCTCACTTCTCTCACATTTACTCTCTAAAATCATGCCTCTTTTATAGGCATTAATGGCAGCTCCTCTTGCTCCTTTGTCAGCAATGGTGGCTGCCAAACTCCATCTCTTCTTCAACAATGGTGGCTGCCAAAGTCAAGGTTGGTGGCTGCCACCAACAAGCCACCATTGTAGCCTCCTTCTTTGACAATGTCAACATAATTGGCAATATTCCAACAATAAACTCTGCAAGCTCTTCTTTGGCTTCATCAAGAACAATAATTTGATGTTCGGAAATATGTTGTTGACACGTGAATAGTCAGTTCTCAAGAACAATAATTTGATGTTAAAAAATGATTGCAAGTTTTTTTTTTAAAAAAAAAACATTTCGAGCCCTGATTTGGTTGTTTCCACATTCGAGCTTCCCGTAACTCTGACACATGGACCCATGGCAAAAACAAATCGTGTATAAATTGACTTGAAATTACCAAAGCTATCCTTAGTTTTCTTTGGGCAAAACCTGATAAAGTTTCAAATCTAAGGACACAACCTCGATTAGGTTTCTAATATTTTCATTTTCTCAATTTGGTTTCCAATATATCTATAAATTTTTAATTTGAATAAATTGAAGTAGATTGAAAACAAAATTTATATATTAAATAATTGATTAATTTTATTATTTAGATAATCTAATTCATTACCTCTAACTAAGATAATTGGTAGTAAGGATCTAGTATCCGCAAAAAGTTACAATGATATTTTAAAGAAAACCTCAAAAAAATATTTATATACATGGACTTTGTGTTTGGTTTAGTCTAAAAAAGTTGAGTTTAATAAATCATCAGACCAATCTATAATTAGGTTTAATGCTTGAGAAAGCTTGGAAGAACTGGTCTGATAAATTATTATACTCTTTTCATGTAGTAAAGTAATTTTAAATTGTGAACCCTAAATATTAAGGAAAGGAAATTAAGAAAGTAAATGGTTTTTTATAGGAAAGAGAAATCACCAATTTCATGAAATGAATATTAAATAGTTTTATTAACTAGAAAATGATGAAAGGATATAATTTAGAATCCATTGATATATATGTTGAAAAACTAATTTAGATGAGAAATAGATTGGATATCTAATTAAGATTTTTCATATAAGTTAGGGATTTAATTTACAAGGTTTGCACTCTCCCTTATATATGCTCTTAACCAATTTACCAACATAATAATTTCAATTTCTTTTGATATATATTTTTGAACTAAAAGTATAAAAAGATTAAATACAATCCTAATCAAAGATAGTTTGTTGGCAAGATTATTGCTTTAAATAATAATAATACTAATAATAAAATCACATAAGAAATACTCTCGTTCCCAACACAATCCCCTTAATAAAATTGATCGTACATAATATGATTTCCGGTGATAATTTCTCAAATTTATGAATAATTATCTCATTTTGTCAGGGGTAATTAACTCTGAGATTTCCTTGTCTATTTTTCAGGAATCATTGACTGGATGGCGTGATTTAGTTGAAGACGTAGAAAGGAACAAACATGAAACTGTGATATGGTATCTAATTGCCCCCTGGGCAGTACGAGCACAGCACATTTTCCACTTGTTCATTTCTACCACATCTTTTTTTGCAAAATAGATATGCTATAAAGATTCTACTCTCCACTATCAAGAGCAGAGCCATTCTGAAAGGCGAGAAAAAACTATCTGTGGTTCAGTTTTACTCCTTTTCACAACAACAATGGCTGATAAGGTGACACTAGCGCTGGAACATTTTGCAGGCTCCCCTCTTGGTGTAAGAGTGAGAATAGCATTGGCAGAGAAGGGAGTCAAGTATGAGTACTGTGATGAGAACTCGAGGGTCGATAGTGCATCGCTTCTTGAGATGAACCCAGTCTACAAGAAGCGCCCACTTCTCATCCACAATGGAAAAGCAGTCTGTGAGTCCCTGATTATTGTTCAGTATGTTGACGAAGCATGGAAGGGAAAGGCCCCTCTTCTGCCTTCCGATCCTTACCAGAGAGCCCAGTCCAGAATCTGGGCAGATTTTATTGACAAGAAGGTACGTACGTATGCATGGGAACTGGACTCTGCAAGGTCTTTTGTTCTAGGTGCTGTTTAGTCCGCTTTACAATATACTGTGCTATGAATCTTTTTTTTTTTTTTTTTGTTAATAGTCGAAATTTTATTAAAAGGAAAAAGCTACAAAGATAGTAGCCTAACTTACATCAGAAGAACAAGCAGAGGAAAGGGAAGCACAAAAACTGTTGCAAGAAACAGGGGAAAGCAACAAAAAGAGAACAGATAAATCAAAAGAAACTAACTCCTCCCGACTAAACATTCTCTATATTAAGCTTGAAAGAGTTGGAGTCAAGCCTCAGCCATAAAGCAATACTTTGGCGCACCATGGAGAAACAGATTTGAAGGTTAGGGGCAGCGTCATTAAAAATAACATCATTTCGATGAAGCCAAAGATTCCAAACAACGCATGAGAAAAGAAGTTGCCATGAGAGATTTTGTTGCTTGCCTTTAACCATAGAAGACCATTGGTAGCACATATCATCAACAGATTTTGGAAAAACACTGCAAAAGCCCCGATTAGAAAGCAGTTTCATCCATATATTCCAAGAGAAGTGGCAGTGAATGAAGAGGTGACTTGAAGATTCCAAGCTTTTATTGCAGAAAGCACATCTTGACTCCTGAAGAGAGAGGTAGTCGCGTTGAAATAGAAAATCTCTTGTGGTTACTTTATCTTGGACAAGGAGCCAAAGGAAAAGCTGCACTTTTGGTGGGGTTAGTTTTATCCAAACAGAAGATTGGAATGGTTTGGCTCCACCGTAGAGTAACTGGTCCATCAATTTGGAGCAAGATTTTACACTGAAGAGGCCATCATTGTTGAGGGTCCAGATTTTCTTATCCATCTTGTGGCAGAACATTGGCTTGGATTCCAGCAAGGATGATAAAAGTGATAGTTGTTCTTGTTCAAAATAAAAAAGAGGTCTGCGCCATTGTAAGGACCAGAGCCAGATTTCATTGCTCCATCTACCCATGTCAGCCACCAAAGCATATTTAGAGGAAGACAAAAGATATAGCCTTGGAAAGGCTGTTTTGAGAGGGTCGTCACCAATCCAGCTGGAATCTTAATTTCAGGTATATGAGACTACTTGGAAGATATGGACAACGAAAGGAGAAGAACTGGAGCGAGCAAAAAAGGAATTTATCGAGTGCCTCCAGCTGCTGGAAGGAGAGCTCGGAGACAAGTCTTATTACGGCGGAGAGAAGCTTGGGTATGTGGATGGGGCGTTCGTTCCTTTCTACTGCTGGTTTTATGCCTATGAGAAATGTGGAAACTTCAGCATAGAGAAAGAGTGCCCCAGGATCATTGCATGGGCTAAGAGATGCATGCAAAAGGAGAGTGTATCCAAGTCTCTTGAAGACCCCAAAAAGGTGTACGAGTACGTCTTGGAGCGCAGGAAGACGCTTCGGGTGGATTAAGAGGAAACACAAATGCATCCCTGAGCAGACGATCAGTATGATTTCCTCATGGTGGAGTTGTTTTTTCTTTCGAATAAAGCGAGCTCTTCGTGGCTGTGCCTTCTCTTCTGTTGTTTCTATTGTGATGCTGGAGCATAGGAGCACATCGTTGTGACTCGGCCTGGCAGCGTTTGTGTTGTTTTCGGCTCTATGCCCTGTCTTGTCGTACTGTTTTCACTATTTATTAAAATAATGTGTTGAGATTATTTTACTGGTAGATGATTATGATATCTTTAGAACACGGTTGTTTCATTAAAAAAATTTTAAAAAAATTATTTAAATTTTATTTTTTTAATTTTTTAGATTATTTTAATATATTAGTATTAAAAATAATTTTTAAAAATTACTATTACTGTATTTTTAAATGCACTCTATAACAAAAGAGATGCCCTCTCAAGCAATTCAACACCCAATAATTGTTTTTTAATAAATAGGAAAGACAAAGGACAAGTACACAATGGTAATCAATTACTAATTCTATCCAATTAATTTTGCCTTTTCAAATGAATTTTTTTAATTTTTTTAAGTTTATAAATTGTTTAAACATACTAATATTAAAGATAAAATTTAAATTATAAAATAAAAATATTATTTATATATTTTTAAATAAATAAAAATTTAAAAAATAATATTTATCACATGAGTAATAGTTTCGATAACTTTCGGTGAGATGTGATAATTGAGTTGAGAATATTAATTATAACTTGATTAAATATATTATATTTTTTAATATGTTTTTGTTTATGTAATTTTACTAGAAATTTAGTTTTATGTTGCACTTCATAAATTTAAGAATTTTTAAATATAAATTCGTAATTTTTAAAATATTAAAATTTTTATTTACATTAATTTAGTATGTTAAATTAATATTTAATTACTTTTTGAGTATTGAATTATATTGTAAACATTATTATAAATCTAGATTCGTGGTGAAAATCTAAAATTTTAATTTTTTTATGTATGTTATAAAATCCTCTTATAAATTAGACAAACACAAAATAAAACCTTATTTTTATCATCTTTGTACACTGGATAACAATCATTATCAAATCAACTAAACTTAGCTTAATTTAAGATAAGTTTTAAGGTGGGAGTTAGAGATTTTTATTTTTATTTTTTCCTAGAGCCCATTAAGGATTGGAGGATAATTAGAGATAAACTAGATGGTGTGATGTTACGGATTTGTGATATGTTTGTGCGTTGTTATGGGTTTGTTGAAAAAATAAAAAAAATATTATATGGAGAAAAACTATTACAATCCATAATATTTTTAAAGAAAAAATTACAAAGCTAAATTCTTAATTATATTAATATTTAAAAATTAAAATGAACAAAAGAAATTTTTTAAAAAAAATTATAACAAAAAAAACCTAAAGGAAAAAAAAAATCATGCAGGAAAACATTATAGCAATTTATAGTGTTTCATGAGAAAATCTACAGTTGTAATTCTCAACCAGCTCAATATTAAAAATAATAAAATTGATAAAGATAATTTTTAAAAAAATCATAATAAAAAAAATTATGTGGAGAAACATTGTCGCAATTCACAGTGGTTTAAAGAAAAAAAAACTATAAAGCTAAATTCTTAACTAGCTCAATGTGAAAAAAATAATTGACAAAGACAATTCTGGAAAAAAAATCATAAAAAAAAGAGAAAAAAAATCATGTATAGGAACACTATAGCAATCCACAGTGTTGGAAAAGAAAGAAAAACTACAAAACTAAAATTTCAACCAGTTTCATATTAAAAAAAATAAAATCAATAAAAACAATTCTGAAAAGAAAACATTAAAAAAATGGAAAAGAAAAAAGAAAAAAATTTTGGGAAAAAAAATGAAGAAAAAAAACATGTGGGGAAATCTACAGTTGTAATTATCAACCAACTCAATATTAAAAATAAATCGACAAAAATAATTTTGAAAAAAAAAACATATGGGAAACACTGTAGAAAAACAAAAACTATTTTGAAGAAATATTATAACAATCCAATGTTTTTAAAAAAAAAAACTACAATACAAAATCAATAAAAATTATTTTGAAAAAAAAAAGTCATGTAGATAACCATTATTGCAATTTATAATATTTTAAATAAAAAAAACTATAAAATTAAATTTTTAACTAGTTTAATATTAAAAAAAAACCGACAAAAATAACTATGGTTGAATGCTTTTGGTCGTGAATATCTTTTCATGCTCTGAAACATTATTCCAAATATAATGTTTGCTTACTTTTTTATTAATATCATTGATTAGCCTATAGCTTAGTAACTTTTTCCACGATTTATCACAACCACATACACTCTGCAGATGAAGATAGCAAGTCTGATATAAAGTCTTGCTTCTGCAGATGAACCCAGTCTACAAGAAGATTCCAGTTCTCGTCCACAGAGGAAAACTAACCAGTTTGTGAATCCCTTGTTATTCTTCAGTACATTGATGATGTGTGGAGGGACAAGGCTCCTTAATTTGCTACCTTCTGATCCTCATGAAAGAGCTCGGTCCATGTTCTTGGCTGATTTTATTGATAAAAAGGTATGGACATATGCCTTTAATCTTGCTAAATCTCGGACCCCCCTTCGATACATGCATCTATGCTTGCGTGAGCACTTCTTGTTATTTTCCTTCTTGTTTCTGCATCCCTCCTTTCGAGGAAGAACCTAGCTATTGAATCCTGGTGGATAATAATTTTATGTGGGTAAATATATTGTTTGTGTATGCTAGAGAAATAATATAAATTATATTTTGAGATTTTATTTAATAGTTTAAGTTATTAAGTTGAGATGGTTTTTTGATATGATATTAGAATCTTGATGACCAAGCGGTCATGAGTTTAAATCTCACCATCTTTATTTTTTTGATAAAAATTAAGCACAAGATAATATGAGTCTATGCAAGTTTCAAGCCCTAAAAGCTTTCACTTGAAGGGGTGTGTTAGATAATTAATATAAATCATATCCTGGAACTTCACCTAATAATTTAAGCTATTGGGTTGAGATGGTTATTTAACAGTGCACACCCTTAAGTTTTGTGTTCTACTATATTCTGTTTATTATATTTCCAATATTATTCTGTGATATTTTTGGCATTTTACTTACTTTTACATAATTAGGACTACAATTTTGTTATGAAGTGCTGTGAATCTTCAGGTAAATGATCTTCCTAGGAAGATATGGACAACAAAAGGAGAAGAAGTACTGGAGGCGGCAAAGAAGGGTTTCTTTGAATGCCTTGAGTGATATATTGGAGGGTTTATTTATCCCATGTAAAAGGAATTAAACAATGGCCAAACAAATGAAAATTGCAACTAGAGTCTCCTCTGTACCCCCCGACAATGCCAAGCTTTCTGGGCAGAAGCAGCTGTAAAGTCTAAGAACTTTTAGTTTTTTTTGTCAGAGTAAAAAGAACACAAGATATTAGTTTCAAAGCTTTAATTTCATGGGAAGCACATTAATTATCATAGACTTCGTTATGCTACACAGTGTTCTAGTACTGTTTTCCACCGACAAATAGAGAATTGAAAATCTCCAGTTTATTTATGCTTTAATAAAACTAAGCCACTCTCAATTCCAACAATCCTTCCATCTGCATTCTCCTGCATGGATATTGATCCTGTCTTGTCAGTGGAAGGAGCCCCCACCTTCCTCGTCATACCGTAGCCATTAGGTGCCATAAAGTCTGTAAACTCTTCTTTGGCTACATCAAGAACTCCTTTTTAAGTGTCAGAGTCTGATGCACGGTCACCTCAATGTTAGTGTTTGTTTACCGTCTAAAAAAGTGAAAAATTATATTTACAGCTCACAAGTCATATGAATCAAGGTTGTCAATACCGTTTCGACAGGTATTTTATTCTTTCAATTAGAATGGAATGTTTCGATTTCAAAACGTTTTGGCGTGTAGTTTCAGAGTTATATTGTTCATATATATATATATATATAAAACTCAAACTAATAATTTTTAAAAAAATAAATTTAAAATAAACTAATTAAATTATATTTTTCATGGCTTCATCCTTTCGGCTTATAATTAAGTGATAATTAATGACATTAATTTTGAAGTTGTTCGATACCACAACAAATTAATTAATCACTACCACTGACAATGAGATGACAATAATTAGGAACTTTCTTGTGTGTAATTAAAGAATATAATTCTGCCTGCTATGTGTAGAATTCAAAGCTTTGGCGTGGTTAACAATCAAGAACTTTATTTATTTATTTTCAAAGTTTCAAATTAAAACGACAAGGATCAGAGGCTTTGCAATTTAAAATTAGTGTGTCATCATCCTCCCATTTGGAGATTAATAATTTAATATTGCTAATTGTCCAAGAAACGACAAGCACTAGAGTATTATTTGTTGACCGATGATAAACAATAATTTATCTGCACAAAGGGTTAGTGCTGGAAGGACATTTTTATAGTTTATTGATTTGAACTTGAACAGAGAAAAGAGAAAAGAGAAAAGAGATCGCACCTTAGCTCTGGGTGTACTGTGCAGTTAATGAAAAGGAACCGGGTTTAATTTCGAGTCTTTGACTCGATGGCTTTAACCCGAAACGGAACACCTGTATTTCGGCTGGAACGTTCCGGCCGAAATTTGACCGGAATTTCCGGATCAACCCGAGATTTTAAGCGGGGTGAAACTTATTCCATTTTATTTCGTTTTTTTAACTGGTATGAGACATTCCTGGCATTTCGGTCGAAACGGAACGATATTAACAACCCTAATATGAATACATTACCATCTACAACTTTCCATGTTATTTTTAAAAATATTTTCATTGATGTATTATTTTACTAAATTTTAATTTTTATTGTGCTAGAGTCGATAGTTGCTCTAAAGAACTAGACATATTTCCAAGGTAAACAAGAATACGGTCGTTGACATTGAATAGTCATTTCTCAAGAAAATGACAATAATTTGATGTTTTCAAGAAAATGATTGCAAGTTTATTTCAAAAAAGTTTCAAGCCCGTATGTGGTGGTTTCCACATTCGAGCTTCCCGCGACACCGACATATGGAACCATGGCAAAAACAAATCGTATTTAAACTGACTTGAAATTACCAAAGCTATTCTTAGTTTTCTTCATGCAAAACCTGAAAAAGTTTCAAATCCAAGGACACAACCTCGATTTGATTTCCAATTTGATGATATCTCTGCAAATTCAAATAGCTTGAAAACAAATTTTATATATAGAATAATTGATTAATTTCATGATTTAGACAATTTAATTCAATCTCTTTAACTAAGATGGTTGGTAACTAGAATCTAGTATCTACCAAAAAAATTTCTAATGAATTTAAGGATTTTATAATGTTTAAATAAATATTTTTTAAAAAAATACAATAATATTTTAAAAATAAACTTTGAAAATAAATATATTATGAAGAACCTCCCATTCTAAAAATTTCAATTGGTCTTTATAACTCATCATCTTCTTTGTCAAAGAGAAAAGATCAAAGAAAAATATCATTTACTTGATCATGGGAGAAAATAAAATTTTATACACTTGAATTATGTGATTGGTTGAGCCAGACAAGCTGAGTCTAACATATCATTAGACTGATACATGATTGAAAACAATGTTTGGCTAAACCTAAAAGAATTGGGCCTAAGAGATTGTCATTCCCAATATCTAGACTCATCAGACTTATTAAAAGATGGGTTTAACAGATCACCAAATTATCATACTCTTTAGTGTATTGTTTTGACATATTTAACAATATTAGTCTACTAAATTTAACCTTCTGAAATATTATGTTTCCTAACTCTATTTGACCTGAAAATTTACTACAATATATTTTTATATATCTAATATTTCCTTGTAAAATTTTAGTTTTATCTAATATACGATTTCAAAAATATGTTTAATCTCGCAAAACTAATTAGCAGACATTTTAAGATCAAATTTGAACGTGATTTGAATCATATCATAAATTTAATAAACTCATAAAATCAAATCAAGTTTATTAATTTTCCTTATTTTTACACGAGTTAAGTCCGATTTAGCACGTTAAAACTTGCAACTGGTAATTAACTCTGAGATTTCCTTGTCTATTTTTCAGGAGTCATTGACTGGTTGGTGTGATGAGTTGAAGACATAGAAAGGCACAAACATGAAAATGCGATATGGTATTCAATTGCCCACTGGGCACTAGCACAGTACATTTTCCACTTATTTAATTAATTCGCCACAATAATTTTTTAAAATAATAAATTTAAATTTTATTAAAATTCTAGTATAAACACAGTCCGAAACAATGTTTTAAGCACCGTTTGGAAAATTGCGTTTCATAACAATTTAACTTTTTATAAAAACAAATTAAATTTTTTTATATGTTTTAGATTGTTTTGATAAACTAATTTTAAAAATAATTTTTAAAAAATAAAAAAAATATTTTTAATATATTTTAACATAAAAAAATATTTTTAAAAAATAATAATAACTAAACTCCCAAAGATTGAGTAAATGTTAATAGTATACTCAATAAAAAGCACACACTTTCAAAAGGCCGAAGAAGAAATAACCAGCCCTCAAAAGCCTACTAAAAAATTTTATTCCTCTCTTTCTTTTTTCTTTCTTTTTTGGTACTTCTCTGGATCAACTTGGCTACTTAGCTAATTCAAATAGAATGGATTTGATATTGTTTTATAAACTTTGATTAATTAAACGGATTTGACTTGAGATTCGAAGACAAAACTGTGAATTGTAAATTCTCAGGAAAATGACAATAATTTGATGTTCATAAGAAAATGATTGCAAGTTTTTTTTTTTTTTTTTTGAAGTTTCGAGCCCAGATTTAGTGTTTCCACATTCGAGCTTCCCATGACACTGACATATGGAACCATGGCAAAAACAAATCGTATATAAATTGACTTGAAATTACCAAAGCTATCGTTAGTTTTCTTCAGGCAAAAACTGAAAAAGTTTGTTGGCAAGATTATTGCTTAATTTGAATAATAATAAAAAACATACTCTCGTTATCATATATTTTACTTTCCCTACACAATCCCCGTAATAAAATATATATTGATCGTACATAATATGAATTCCGGTGATAATTTCTCAAATTTATGAATAATTATCTCATTTTGCCATGGTAATTAACTCTGAGATTTCAGGAATCATTGACCGGTTGGTGTGATGCAGTTGAAGACATAGAAAGGAACAAACATGAAAATGCGTTATGGTATCCAATTGCCCACTGGGCACTAGCACAGCACATTTTCCACTTATTTATTTCCGCAACATCTTTCTGCAAGGATAGATTTGCTATAAAGATTTCTACTCTCCACTGTCAAGAGCACAGCCATTCTGAAACGCGAGAAAAAACTATCTGCGATTCAGTTTTACTCTTTTTCACAACAACAATGGCTGATGAGGTGACACTGCTGGATTTCTGGGCAAGCCCTTTTGGCATGAGAGTCAGAATAGCACTGGCAGAGAAGGGAGTCAAGTATGAGTACAGTGAACAGGACTCGAGGGACAAGAGTGCATTGCTTCTGCAGATGAACCCAGTCTACAAGAAGATTCCAGTTCTCGTCCACAGAGAAAAATTAACCAGTTTGTGAATCCATTATTATTCTTCAGTACATTGATGATGTGTGGAGGGACAAGGCTCCTTAATTTGCTACCTTCTGATCCTCATGAAAGAGCTCGGTCCATGTTCTGGGCTGATTTTATTGATAAAAAGGTACGGATATATACCTTTAATCTTGCTAAATCTTTGGTCCCCCTTCGATACATGCATCCATGCTTGCGTGAGGACAAATATATTTTCCTTTGCTACTGCTATGTTACAGTAATATCATGTGCTGTAAAAATGAATTCCCAGATATTATTTCAAGATATTTTTATTATATATTCACAGCACTTCTTGTTATTTTCCTTCTTGTTTTTGCATCCCATGTAAAAGGAATTAAACAATGGCCACACAAATGAAAATTGCAACTGGAGTCTCCTCTGTACCGCCCGACAATGCCAAGCTTTCTGGGCAGAAGCAGCTGTAAAGTCTAAGAACTTTTAGTTTTTTTGTCAGAGTAAAAGGAACACAAGATATTAGTTTCAAAGCTTTAATTTCATGGGAAGCACATTAATTATCATAGGCTTCGTTATGCTACACAGTGTAAACTGTAAACTGTGCTTCGTGTGAATTAAAAAATATATTAGTTCTAAAGCTTTTTCATGCGAAGAACCATTTGCATCACAGAAGCACTGCGTAGTACTGTTCTCCACTAGCAATCTGGTCTTGGTTTAAGAAAAGACCATCAACAAATAGAGAATTGAAAATCTGCATTTTATTTATGCTTTAATAAAACTAAGCCACTCTCAATTCCAACCCTTCCATCTGCATTCTCCTGTCTTATCAATGGAAGGAGTCTCCACCTTCCTAGGCATACCCCACCCAAAGAAACCGCAGCCATAAACTCTGCAAGCTCTTCTTTGGCTTCATCAAGAACAATAATTTGATGTTCAGAAATATGTTGTTGACACGTGAATAGTCAGTTCTCAAGAACAATAATTTGATGTTCAAAAATGATTGCAAGTTTTTTTTGAAAAAACGTTTCGAGCCCAGCTTTGGTTGTTTCCACATTCGAGCTTCCCGTGACTCTGACACATGGACCCATGGCAAAAACAAATCGTGTATAAATTGTCTTGAAATTACCAAAGCTATCCTTAGTTTTCTTTAGGCAAAACCTGATAAAGTTTCAAATCTAAGGACACAACCTCGATTAGGTTTCCAATATTTTCATTTTTCTCAATTTAGTTTTCAATATATCAATAAATTTTTAATTTGAATAAATTCAAGTAGCTTGAAAACAAAATTTATATATTAAATAATTTATTAATTTTATTATTTAGAAAATTTAATTTATTCTCTCTAACTAAGATAGTTGGTAGTTAAGATCTAGTATCTGCAAAAAGTTTTTTTAGTGAATTAATGAATTTTTTTATATTTAAATTAAAAAAAATTACAGTGAAATTTTAAAGAAAACCT
The DNA here is from genome assembly GCF_005239225.2 of Populus alba. Lineage (NCBI taxonomy): Eukaryota > Viridiplantae > Streptophyta > Magnoliopsida > Malpighiales > Salicaceae > Populus > Populus alba. The sequence continues at coordinate 20,893,009 of NC_133294.1, read as the reverse complement.
CAAAAAATAAATATCCAGTGGAGAAACAAAGACTCAAAACCTCCTTTTTTAAGAATTTTAAGTGGTCTTTATAACTCATCATCTTCTTTGTTAAAGAGAAAAAATATTTGACTTGATCAAAGAAAAATATCCTTGATTTGATCAGAGAAAAAAAATATTTATACACATCAACTTTGTGTTTGATTTAGCCCTAGAATAGTTGAGTTTAACAAATCATCAAACCAATATATAATTGGGTTCAACGCTTAACTAAGCTTGGAAGAACTGGTATGATAAATTGTTATACTTTTTTCATTCTCTTAAATTGTGAACCCTAAATATAAAGGAAAGGAAATTAAGAAACTAGATGGTTTTTATAGGAAAGAGAAATCACCAGTTTCATGAAATGAATATTAAATAGTTTTATTAACTAGAAAATGATGAAAGGGTATAATTTAGAATCCATTGATATATATATATATATATATATATATATGTTTGAAAAACTAATTTAGATGAGAAATAGATTGGATATCTAATTAAGATTTTTCATATAAGTTAGGGATTTAATTTTACAAGGTTTGCAATTTCCTTTATTTATGCTCTTAACCAATTTACCAACATAATAATTTTTAATTTCTTTTTATATATATTTTTGAACTAAAAGTATAAATATAATTCTTGCATGCATATTCGATATCAAATCATCAACTACATTTATGTACCAACTGGTAACCACATTAATAATATAAATCCATATACGAGGGCTTAATTATTAAAAAAGAAAAGATCAAAGACAATCATAATAAAAGATAGTTTGTTGGCAAGATTATTGCTTTAAATAATAATAAAAATCACATAAGAAATACTCTCGTTATCATATATATTTTATTTTCCCAACACAATCCCCTTAATAAAATTGATCGTACATAATATGAATTCCGGTGATAATTTCTCAAATTTATGAATAATTATCTCATTTTGTCAGGGGCAATTAACTCTGAGATTTCCTTGTCTATTTTTCAGGAATCATTGACTGGATGGCGTGATTTAGTTGAAGACATAGAAAGGAACAAACATGAAACTGTGATATGGTATCTAATTGCCCCCTGGGCAGTACGAGCACAGCACATTTTCCACTTCTTTATTTCTACCACATCTTTCTGCAAAGATAGATATGCTATAAAGATTTCTACTCTCCACTATCAAGAGCACAGCCATTCTGAAAGGCGAGAAAAAACTATCTGTGATTCAGTTTTACTCCTTTTCACAACAACAATGGCTGATGAGGTGGCACTAGCGCCGGAACATTTTGCAGGCTCCCCTTTTGGTGTAAGAGTGAGAATAGCATTGGCAGAGAAGCGAGTCAATTATGAGTACTGTGATGAGAACTCGAGGGACTATAGTGCATTGCTTCTTGAGATGAACCCAGTCTGCAAGAAGCGCCCAATTCTCTTCCACAATGGAAAAGCAGTCTGTGATTCCCTGATTATTGTTCAGTACGTTGACGAAGCATGGATGGGAAATGCCCCTCTTCTGCCTTCTGATCCTTACCAGAGAGCCCAGTCCAGATTCTGGGCAGATTTTATTGACAAGAAGGTACGTACGTATGCATGGGAACTGGACTTTGCAAGGTCTTTTGTTCTAGGTGCTGTTTAGTCCGCTTTACAATATACTGTGCTATGAATCTTAATTTCAGGTGTATGAGATTACTAGGAAGATATGGACAACGAAAGGAGAAGAACTGGAGGGAGCAAAAAAGGATTTTATCGAGTGCCTCAAGCTGCTGGAAGGAGAGCTCGGAGACAAGCGTTATTACGGCGGAGAGAAGCTTGGGTATGTGGATGTGGCGTTCGTTCCTTTCTACTGCTGGTTTTATGCCTATGAGAAATGTGGAAACTTCAACATAGAGAAAGAGTGCCCCAAGATCATTGCATGGGCTAAGAGATGCATGCAAAAGGAGAGTGTATCCAAGTCTCTTGAAGACCCCAAAAAGGTGTACGAGTACGTCTTGGAGCGCAGGAAGACGCTTCGGGTGGATTAAGAGGAAACACAAATGCATCCGTGAGCAGACGATCAGTATGATTTCCTCATGGTGGAGTTGTTTTTTCTTTCGAATAAAGCGAGCTCTTCGTGGCTGTGCCTTCTCTTCTGTTGTTCTATTATGATGCTGGAGCATAGGAGCACATCGTTGTGACTCGGCCTGGCAGAGTTTGTGTTGTCTTCGGCTCTTTGCCCTGTCTTGTCGTACTGTTTTCACTATTTATTAAAATAATGTGTTGAGATTATTTTACTCGTAGATGATTATGATATCTTTAGAACACGGTTGTTTCATTAAAAAATTTTAAAAAAATTATTTAAAAAATTATTCCTGGTTTTATGCCTATGAGACCATCGGAAACTTCAACATATATAGAGGCCGAGTGTCCGAAGCTGATTGCTTACTGTAAGAGGTGCTTGCAGAAAGAGACTGTATCCAAGGCCCTTGAAGATCCACAAAAGGTCTATGATTTCGTTCTGATGCTGATGAAGACGTTTGGTCTTTAGTAGAAGAAAGAACAACATGCAGAGGCATGTGCCCTTTCCTGCTAAGAAGTTGTTCTTATGTTCTGAGTGATTTATGTTTTAAATAAGGAGGGCAGACAGTTAATGTGCCTGCCTTGTGTTTCCATGCATACGTACGTACCCTATTCGAATGTGGAAACCACCAAATCTGGGCTCCTCGTGCCTGACATGGGATTTGGTTTTCTCCCCATAAAGTTGAACTTCAAGTCGGTGATTATGGTTGGCAGTGAACAACTTCCTGCAACTTTTGTTCTTTTTCTCCAAGCTGCATTCATGATCACTGATCATCCTGCAAAGGAGCTGCAGGCTGTGACTCATCAGGCCTTGTGTATTTTGGTCAAGGTCCATTGACTTGGGCTACCTGCTAATGCTGCACATGCCAGGAAGTTTTGAGCATCTGGTATTGTGGCTGCGCAGCCACAAATATTGTTATTTCAAATATTGTTGTTTGGTAATGGTTTAAAAACAATTTTTTACTGGTAGGGTCTATTACCAACTCTGGATATGCTACATGTTTAAGCAGCATTTTGCTGTTTCTGATAAAACTCATGAACAGTGAAGCATCGCTTTGATATTTATGGTTTTTTTTTAATAAACAGTGGAGCATGCCTTTATTATTCCAGCTGGATCAGTTCGATTCAAAACTAAAAATACATTATACCATGTTTTGACTCAACAAAATAAAAAATATTTTTTTTTATTTTTAATTATGTTTTATTTTGAAAAACTAGTATTAAATATTATTCAATGACTCTACATAAATTAGACAAAGATTGCTTGATGACGTAGCATTTGAAGAATTTGATCGTAATTTCAATTTTGTTCCTGATTATATTTTACCTGATACTGTTGTGCTCTTAAGAAATTTGTGAAAATTATAGTTCTTGTCGGATGTATTTCATACGTGATGGAATTGTAGATACTTTTAATTGAAAAATAAAAAATATTTTATATAAACTATTATTTATTTCATGATATAATAACAATAGTCAAATCAACAATATTTAAATTAAAAACCATCAATATTAATATATATTTTTTTAAAAATTATTTTATAACATCAATTTCAAAAGCATTCTTAACCAAACATATTAAACTATTTTTTGTTCAACCTCAATTTCAACTATAGTTTTAATCAAACATATATTTTTTCAAACTAATCTCAACTAAAAGTACTTTTTATAAAAATAATTTTTTTCAAACCACAACCACAATAATTACCGCAATACCAAAAACACCCGAACTTCAAGGCACTGCAGGTAGGGCAACCCTATGGAGCATATCTGGAACGCGGTGCAAATCATGTTCTCTTAAAATTTAATTTTAATTTTAATTTTTTGCATAAAATAAATTTGTTTTAATACATGTTTTTATATTATTTTGATATGTCGATATTAAAAAATAAAAAATACAATAATAATATATTTTCTAACCGAAAATTAACTTTTAAACCGTATTGCTATTATAATAATATATAGACGCATAGTTTTCTTCCGAATCTCATTTTCTTGTCGAGAAGCCATTTCTACTTCGTATATGAAATCTTTGAATTTTAGCAATCTAATTCTTCCAGCAAAACTTGCAGGTTATCATCCATGGAAATTATTTGCATGAAAACTAGACAAATTTAATGTCTTTAGATGTAATTAAATTCCTTAACTTTTTTTTTTAATAAAAAATAGACGCATGGCAAAAACATTAAAGCTTGAGTAAAGAATATAAAGTATAGTTCATACTATTTACTAATATCCTTGATTAGCCTATAGCTTAGCAACTTATTCCACGATTTATCACAACCACATACACTCTGCAGATGAAGATAGCAAGTCTGCTATAAAGTCTTGCTTTCTACTATTTATGATCTTAATTGCCATATTTTTTTTCACTTCAACAATCGCTGATGAGGTGACACTGTTGAATTTCTGGGCAAGTATGAGTGTAGTGAACAGGACTTGAGCAACGGAAAGAGTGATTTGCTTCTGCAGATGAACCCAGTCTACAAGAAGATTCCAGTTCTCGTCAGCAGAGGAAAACTAACCAGTTTGTGAAAAGGTATGGACATATGCCTTTAATCTTGCTAAATCTCTGGCCCCCCTTCGATACATGCATCTATGCTTGCGTGAGGAAAAATATATATATTCCTTTGCTACTGCTATGTTACAGTAATATCAATTATGTGCTGTAAAAATGAATTCCCAGATATTATTTCAAAATATTTTTATTTTATATTCACAGCACTTCTTGTTATTTTCCTTGTTGTTTTTGCATCCCATGTAAAAGGAATTAAACAATGGCCACACAAATGAACATTGCAACTGGAGTCTCCTCTGTACCGCCCGACAATGCCAAGCTTTCAAGGCAGAAGCAGCTGTAAAGTCTAAGAACTTTTAGTTTTTTTTGTCAGAGTAAAAAGAACACAACATATTAGTTTCAAAGCTTTAATTTCATGGGAAGTGGTGTAATTGCTCTCTGCTGCAACCTCTCGTTGCTTACAATGAAAACAATGAACTAATGCAGAATCTCTCTGTAGAGGAATCACTCCTGAATTTGTATTTAAGAATAGCAAATTGCTTGATTACAAAAACTGTCGTTTCTTATGTTATGTTCCCCTCTTAAATACCCTCTATTTAATGAATTATAATCTAATACGTAATTGAACTCTAATCCTAGTCTAACTAGGAAACTGCCAGCTAACTAAAATAATAACTACAGCTAGACTAAGAAATAATAACTACAGCTAGTAAGCTTTCACGGTTCCTTGGTTTCCCATGTTTCTGTCTTCCAGTAGTCTTTGTGTGTTACAAGGTTCCTTCCTCTGTCTCCTCCTGATTTGCATCAATTGCTAACTCCTTTGAAGAACTTGACTCTGGCAAGTTATGGTGAACATAGGCAGTAAATAATTCTGGGTGCAGACGCTGAAGCTCAGTACCTTTGACCCATGCAGAGTCGGATAGGGGTCGATGTCGCCAGTGGACCAAAAATTTGTAATATCCCCCGCGATGCGTAGAAACGAACTGGTGATCCATGATTGAGGCAATGTCCTCTTGTGGTGTGGTGGTTGTAGAGACTTTAGGGAGGTACGCTGGCATTTCCTCTGTTCTGGAAGTATGACTTGAAACATCTTCATCACTTTTAAAGGCAGTAATGTCTTCAATGTTGAAAACTGGACTAATGCCAAATTCAGAAGGTAGGTCTATGACATAGGCATTGTTGCCTAATTTCTTAATAATACGAAAAGGACCCGCACGACGTGCGTGTAGTTTAGAGAAACTTCCTGAAGGAAATCTTTCTGGTTTGAGACGAACCAGCACCATGTCACCACTGTGAAATTGTCTGTCCTTGCACCTAACATTGGCAGAGGCGGCGTATGCTTCAGTATTAAGTGGCAGGCGTCTTTTGACCTCTATATGAACATCTCTTATGTATTCTGAAAAATCCAAGCCAGCTTCACTTGGTCTTGGAGGCAAGGGTAGTGGTTTGAGATCCATGGGGGTGTAGGGTCGTCTCCCATATACTGCTTCAAATGGTGTGTGTCCTGTAGATTTATTAACAGAATTATTAATAGCAAACTCTGCTTGTGGGAGCACAAGGTCCCAGCTGGTTGCATGATCTGCAATGAGGCAACGTAGCAGGTTTCCCAAACTTCTGTTGAGGACTTCAGTCTGGCCATCTGTCTGCGGGTGGAATGCGCTGGAAAACTTTAACTTTGTCTCCATTTTGGACCATAAAGTCTTCCAAAAATAGCTAACAAATTTGACATCTCTGTCAGACACAATGGAGAGGGGTACACCATGTAGTCTGATCACCTCTTGTAAGAATAAAACTGCTACTTTGGATGCATCAAAGGTCTTGTTGCAGGGGATGAAATGAGCCATTTTTTAGAATCTATCAACTACTACCATAACTAAATCATTTTGTCGCACAGTCCTGGGCAATCCGAGAACAAAATCCACGCTAATATGCTGTCATGGGTGGTCTGGGATTGGGAGGGGTGTGTAGAGTCCGGCTTGGTTTTTGGTTCCTTTGTTTAGTTGACAAATCCTGCACCTATCAACCACTTTGTGCACATCTTTACGCATTCGAGGCCAGTAGAACCGATCAGCAACTATGGCAAATGTCTTGTCATAGCCAAAATGTCCGGCCCATCCACCACTATGGAGTTCGGTTATGATGAAGTCACGTAGTGAGCCTTTGGGGATGCAGAGCTTAGTACCACAAAATAAGTAATCATCCTTCAGTGAATAGTCTCCTCCAGTGATCGTGATTTTGGCTTGTAAATTGCTCCATATTGTGCAAAAATCATTGTCATCAGTGTATTGAGTCTTAATTTCTTCGAAGCCAGTAGTATGAGCTGAGAACATTTGTAGCAGGTGGGGTCGTCGACTTAGTGCATCTGCCACTTTGTTTTCTGTCCCTGCTTTGTGTTTGATGATGAAATCAAATTGTTGCAGATATGTTGTCCAACGAGAATGCCTTGGGTTGAGTTTGCTTTGAGAGCCAAGGTGTTTCAAAGAGTCATGATTTGTGTAAAGGATAAATTCTCTATGGATCAGGTAAGGACGCCAATGTTTAATTGTCTGAATCAAGGTATAAAATTCCATGTCGTATGTTGAATATCTCTGACGAGTATCATTGAGCTTTTCGCTGTAAAAAGCGATTGGATGTCCTTCTTGACTTAGAACCCCCCCCCCCCCGATTCCTATATGTGAAGCATCACAGGCGACTTCAAAGAGTTTGGAGAAATCAGGGAGTCTTAGTACTGGTGCATTCCCTAGCTTATCCTTGATGTCAGCAAAGGCTTTGTTTGCTGCTGTTGTCCATTTGAAATTGGTACCCTTTAGGCATTCGGTTATTGGGGCCATGATAGTGCTGAAATTACGGATAAAACGTCAATAAAATGTAGCTAGGCCATGAAAGCTACGGACCTCAGAGACATTTTGAGGTGTTGGCCAATTCTGAATGGCTTGTATTTTTGCGGGATCCACTTCAACACCTTTGCTGGAAATGATAAAGCCTAGAAAATAGACTTTCTTCTTCAGGAATGAACATTTGGCATGATTAATATAGAGTTGCTCTGCTTGTAATGTTGTTAAGACTTGCTCCACATGTGCTAAGTGATCCTGCAAACAGTTGCTGAAAATTAAGATATCATCAAAGTATACCACAACACATTTTCCCAGGAATGGTTTGAGAATTTGTGTCATAACACGCATTAAGGTGCTTGGTGCATTGGTTAATCCGAAGGGCATGACTAGCCATTCAAATAGCCCCTCTTTTGTTTTGAATGCTGTCTTCCATTCGTCTCCAGGACGAATGCGAATTTGATGATATCCGCTACGTAGATCAATTTTGGTAAAAATAGAGGCGCCGTTTAGTAAGTCCAACATGTCATCCAGCCAGGGGATTGGGAATCGGTATTTGACTGTTATTTTACTAATTGCTCGACTGTCAACACACATCCTCCAGCTTCCATCTTTTTTTGGTGTGAGCAGTACTGGAACTGCGCAGGGACTAAGGCTCTCTCGGATGAATCCTCTGTCCATTAGCTGCTGGACCTGTCAGTTGAGCTCCTCATTCTCCGCAGGGCTCATCCTGTAATGGGGTAAATTGGGTAAAGATGACCCTGGGATGAGATCAATTGTGTGTTGTACATCCCGCATTGGTGGCAGTTGGTGGGGCATCTCATCTGGCATGATGTCTTGGAATTTTTTCAGTATGGATGCTAGCTCCTTGGGCACTAGGCCATCAGTTTGTTTCACTTCACGCCTTACTACAAACAACAACATTTGTTCGCCATTGACAGCTTGAGAGAACTGCCTCATATTTAATACTGGCACCTGTTTTTGTGTTGTTTCAAATTCTACAATCGGTAGTGGGACTAAGACTAGCCTATTGCCTTTAAACTGGAAAGAGTAGGTATTGGTGTAACCATTATAAGAGACTCTTCTGTCGTAAAGCCATGGGCGTCCCAATAACATGTGGCAGACGGTCATTGGAATGATATCGCACCATGCTTCATCTACATACTCTCTTTCTAATGAGAACTGTACTAGGCAACGGTGTTTGACTAAGACTGAGTTGTGTTCATTAACCCAACTTATTCGGTAGGGAGATGGGTGTGTCTCGGTCTTCAAATGTAGTCGTTCTACTGCGGTTTCAGAGATTACATTCATACCACTGCCGTTATCGATTATCACATTGAGTGCTCTGCCCCCATGTTCTAGTCGCGTATGGAAGATGTTGGTGCGCAACCAGTCCTGATTTGTTCTGAGTTCAGTTTTATTTCCTGTTAATATTCGATGAATAACACAGCTTGGAAGATCAGAAGCGTCCAGGTGTTCCTCCTTCTCAGTTGCAAGGTCTTCAATTTTCTCTCCTTCCGCCTCCCCCATTACTGTTAGCTCTTTTTCACATATAAAGGCAAGCTTCTTATCTCTGGTGGGGCACACCACAGCATAGTATCCGAATCCTTTGCATTTGTAGCACTGTGGACCATCACTTGTAACCTTTGCTTTTCCTCTTTGTTCTCCCAGTATTGAGCCACTTGATCTGTCATATGGTAAGTGCGGTTTTTGGATGGAAAAGTTTGTCGAATGTCATGGTTTTCCCTCCATTGGCATGACTTTCTTTCCGGTTGTGATCCCTAATTGTTTCTCAATACGCAGTGCTAGTTGGTATGCTTCTTCCACCGTGATGAGTCTTGCGATTAGCATTTCTTTGTATAGTTCCCTACGTAGGCCATTGCGATATCGGGCTAGTGTCTGTTGATCGGTCTCTGTAATCCTGCTACGAACCGTCAATTCATGGAACCTATCTGTATATTGATCTACTATTAAGGCCCCTTGCCTTAGTTGCAGCATTTCTTCAAACATCATTTGTTCATAATCAATTGGTAAATATTTCTCTTTCAATCGTTCCTTCATCTCCTCCCAGTTTGAGATTGGTGGGCGTTGAGTTCGTCGCAGTTGTTCTTCTACGCTTCCCCACCAGACACGAGCATGTCCCTTTAATTTCATCCTGATATACCGGACTTTTCGGTCTTCCGATACATCAAACCAATCAAAGTAGTCTTCAATGGTAATTAGCCAATCTTCGAAAGCATGTGATTCCAGTTTTCCATAGAAGTCAGGCACATCCACCTTCATTCGCTTGGTGAGTTCATCGATTGGTTGAGTCTCCAGTCCTCGCCTGTTACGGTGTCGTGGAAGTTCTTCTCTATTATGGTGCAGGTGCTGTGGAACCTCTTCTCTGTGATGTTGTAGTCGGTGGTGTTGGGGTTCAACATCTCTATATTCAGCGTCCAGATTTTCCCTTGGTGCCTCTTCACGAAATTGTCCACGCCCCCTTCTATTGGGAGACCTTGCTCTACGTTCATCCACAGCATCCATTCGGTTAGCAAGTTGTTCTAACATAGTGGTGATATGGATGATTTGTTGTTGTAAGTTTGTATGTCCGCATGGGGAATTAGTAGGGGCTGAGCTGTTTGACATTGGATAGGAATTACCACTCCGGGTTACAGTCATGAACCGCTCTGATACCAATTTGGTGTAATTGCTCTCTGCTGCAACCTCTAGTTGCTTACAATGAAAACAATGAACTAATGCAGAATCTCTCTGTAGAGGAATCACTCCTGAATTTGTATTTAAGAATAGCAAATTGCTTGATTACAAAAACTGTCGTTTCTTATGTTATGTTCCCCTCTTAAATACCCTCTATTTAATGAATTATAATCTAATACGTAATTGAACTCTAATCCTAGTCTAACTAGGAAACTGCCAGCTAACTAAAATAATAACTACAGCTAGACTAAGAAATAATAACTACAGCTAGTAAGCTTTCACGGTTCCTTGGTTTCCCATGTTTATGTCTTCCAGTAGTCTTTGTGTGTTACAAGGTTCCTTCCTCTGTCTCCTCCTGATTTGCATCAGGAAGCACATTAATTATCATAGGCTTCGTTATGCTACACAGTGTTCTAGTACTGTTCTCCGTAAACTCTTCTTTGGCTACATCAAGAACTCCTTTTTAAGTATCAGAGTCTGATGCACGGTCACCTCAATGTTAGTGTTTGTTTGCTTTGGGTAGCTTTTGGAGCCCATTCTAGTAATTATTGTTGATGTTCTCTGGTATTGTTTTTTTTATTAATTTGTTTTTAATAATAATATTAATAATGTTATTATTAGATATTTGGTTTTTTTTTTTGTTATGTTCTTGTTTTTTTTTCTTTTTCTTTTTATTATAAATTATATTTACAGCTCACAAGTCATGAATACATTACCATCTACAACTTTCCATGTTATTTTTTAAAAATGTTTTCATTGATGTATTATTTTACTAAATTTTAATTTTTACTGTGCTAGAGTCGGAAGATGCTCTAAAAAACTAGACATATTTCCAAGGTAGACAAGAATAGGGTCGTTGACACGTGAGTAGTCATTTCTCAAGAAAATGACAATAATTTGATGTTTTCAAGAAAAATGATTGCAAGTTTATTTCAAAAAAAGTTTCGAGCCCGTATTTTGGTGGTTTCCAATATCCGAGCTTCCCGTGACACTGACAGATGGACCCATGGCAAAAACAAATCGTATTTAAATTGACTTGAAATTACCAAAGCTATCCTTAGTTTTCTTCATGCAAAACCTGAAAAAGTTTCAAATCCAAGGACAACAACCTCGATTTTTGATTTCCAATTTGATGATATCTCAGCAAATTCAAATAGCTTGAAAACAAATTTTATATATAGAATAATTTATTAATTTCATGATTTAGACAATTTAATTCAATTTCTTTAACTAAGATAATGTTTGTTTCCTGGAAAATAGTTTTCAAGAAACTATTTTCCAAACTTTCCTATGTTTGTTTGACATTAAAAAAAATTGGTCAACATAAAACACTTTCCGGTCAACGGAGTCAATGAAAAACACTTTTAGTCAAAGAAAAATTTGGCTTGGTTTTCAGGAAAGTGTTTTTCCCTTTAACTGTGTTTGTTTTCCGAAAAAGTGGTTTCTAGAAAATCACTTTCTAAAATTTTTTGTGTTTGTTTTGCCATTAGGAAAATTGGTCAATGAAAAACACTTTCCAATAAAAGGAAAAATTTGGCTTGGTTTTCAGGAAAGTGTTTTCCTAAAAAAATTTAGGGGGAAAACACTTTCCAAGAAATTGTGAAAAATTTAGAAATATCATTATTTACTGATTATATCAAATTTAATCCTCAAACTTTGATTGTTATATATATATATTTTTAAATATTTATTTTCAATTTTATCTCTTAAAATTTTATTTTTATATTAACTTTGGTCCTTATTTTTATAATTCTATTTGCTTTTTCCTTATCATTTTTTTATTGAAATTTTTTATTTATCAAATTTGGTCCTCATTCTTTTGATTATTACTTATTTTATTTGAAATAATTTAATGAAATATTGATTATTATTATTTTCATTTCTTCATCATTCATTTGTTTTTTTAATTTTTTAGATTTGATCTCTATTATTTTTGATTATTATTTATTTTATTTGAGATAATTTATGAAATTATATTTTTTTTTCAATTTCATTCTCATTCAACTTTTTAATTTGTAAGATTTGTTCCTTATTATTTTAATAAACTTGAGAAAAAATAAAATATTAATAAGTTATTTCCAGCTCATTTTCCATGACATGACCAAATACTGGAAAGTGTTTTTCAACTTATTTTTCATTACACTATCAAACATCGGAAAATACTTCTCCAGAATTCACTTTCCCCAGAATTCACTTTCCAGAAAACTACTTTTCAGCAAACAAAACGGCACCTAAAATGGTTTGGTAACTAGGATCTAGTATCTACCAAAAATCTTTTCTAGTGAATTTAAGGATTTTATGATGTTTAAATAAATATTTTTTAAAAAAATACAATAATATTTTAAAAATAAACTTTGAAAATAAATATATTATGAAGAACCTCCCTTTCTAAAAATTTCAATTGGTCTTTATAACTCATCACCTTCTTTGTCAAAGAGAAAAGATCAAAGAAAAATATCCTTTACTTGATCATAGGAGAAAATAAAATTTTATAAACTTGAATTATTGAGCCTAGAAAAGCCGAGTCTAACATATTATTAGACTGATACATGATTTGGAAATAGCGTTTAGCTAAACCTAAAAGAACTGGGCCTAACAGATTGTTATACCCAATATCTAGGCTCAACACTTGATCGAGCCCAAAAGATTTAAGTCTATCAGACTTATTAAAAGATGAGTTTAATAAATCACTAAATTGTAAAATATTATGTTTCTTATCTCTATTTGACCTGAAAATTTACTACAATATATTTTTTTATATATAATATTTCCTTGTAAAATTTTAATTTTATCTAATGTACGATTTCAAAAATATGTTTAATCTCACAAAACTAATTAGCAGACATTTTAAGATCAATTTAAACATAATTTAAATTCATATCATTAAATTTAATAAACTCATAAAATCAGATCAAATTTTATTAATTTTATTGATTTTACACGAGTTAAGTCCGATTTAGCATGTTAAAACTCTCAACTCGTAATTTCCGATTATAATTTCTCATATTTATGAATAATTATTTCATTCATTTTGTGAGGGGTAACTAACTCTGAGATTTCCTTGTCTATTTTTCAGGAGTCATTGACTGGTTGGTGTGATGATCAGTTGAAGACATAGAAAGGCACAAACATGAAAATGCGATGTGGTATCCAATTGCCCACTGGGCACTAGCACAGTACATTTTCCACTTATTTAATTAATTCGCCACAATAATTTTTTAAAATAATAAATTTAAATTTTATTAAAATTCTAGTATAAACACAGTACGAAACAATGTTTTAGGCACCCTTTGGAAACATAATGTTAATTGCGTTGCACAACAATTTAACTTTTTTAAAAAAAAAATGAATTTTTTTATATATTTTAGATTGTTTTAATACGTTAATTTTAAAAATAATTTTTAAAAATAATAATAACTAAACTCCCAAAGATTGAGTACATGTTAATAGTATATACTCAATAAAAAGCACACACTTTCAAAACGCCGAAGAAGAAATAACCAGCCCTCAAAAGCCTACTAAAAAATTCTATTCCTCTCTTTCTTTTTTTCTTTCTTTTTTGGTACTTCTCTGGATCAACTTGGCTACTTAGCTAATTCAAATAGAATGGATTTGATATTGTTTTATAAACTTTGATTAATTAAACGGATTTGACTTGAGATTCGAAGACAAAACTGTGAATTGTAAATTCTCAGGAAAATGACAATAATTTGATGTTCATAAGAAAATGATTGCAAGTTTTTTTTTCTTTTTTGAAGTTTCGAGCCCAGATTTGGTGGTTTCCACATTCGATCGAGCTTCCCATGACACTGACATATGGAACCATGGCAAAAACAAATCGTATGTAAATTGACTTGAAATTACCAAAGCTATCGTAAGTTTTCTTCTGGCAAAAACTGAAAAGGTTTGTTGGCAAGATTATTGCTTAATTTGAATAATAATAACAAACATACTCTCGTTATCATATATTTTACTTTCCCTACACAATCCCCCTAATAAAATATATATTGATCGTACATAATATGAATTCCGGTGATAATTTCTCAAATTTATGAATAATTATCTCATTTTTCCAGGGTAATTAACTCTGAGATTTCGGGAATCATTGACCGGTTGGTGTGATGCAGTTGAAGACATAGAAAGGAACAAACATGAAAATGATATGCTATAAAGATTTCTACTCTCCACTGTCAAGAGCACAGCCATTCTGAAAGGCGAGAAAAAACTATCTGTGATTCAGTTTTACTCCTTTTCACAACAACAATGGCTGATGAGGTGACACTGCTGGATTTCTGGGCAAGCCCTTTTGGCATGAGAGTCAGAATAGCACTGGCAGAGAAGGGAGTCAAGTATGAGTACAGTGAACAGGACTTGAGGGACAAGAGTGCATTGCTTCTTCAGATGAACCCAGTCTACAAGAAGATTCCAGTTCTCGTCCACAGAGGAAAACCAGTTTGCGAGTCCCTTATTATTGTTCAGTATATTGATGATGTGTGGAGGGACAAGGCTCCTTTGCTACCTTCTGATCCTTATGAAAGAGCTCAGTCCATGTTCTGGGCTGATTTTATTGATAAAAAGGTATGGATATATATATATACACACACCTTTTATGATTTTGTTGATATGTTTTTACTGTAATATCATTTTTGTGCTGTAAAAATGAATTCTTTGAGGTCATTTCAAAATGTTTTTATTTTATATTGGAAAGCGTTTTCAGAGATTATTTCAAAATGTTTTTATTTCTTATCAGAAATAAAAATATTTTTACATCCCATGTTAGAAAAACACAAAATATCACTGAACTTAAAACACTTAAACTTACTGGATTTTCTAGCTGGTATTTTCCTTGTTGTTTTTGCATCCCTCCTTTCGAGGAAGAACCTATTGAATCCTGGTGGATAGTAATTTTATGTGGGTAAATATCCTTAAGGACATTGGTTGTGGACGTCTAATTAGGTTTTGTGTTCTGCTATATTATTTTTGTGATGAAGTGCTGTGAATCTCCAGATACATGATCTTTCTAGGAAGATATGGACAACAAAAGGAGAAGAACTGGAGGCGGCAAAGAAGGGTTTCTTTGAATGCCTTGAGTTATTGGAGGGAGAACTAGGAGAGAAGCCTTATTTTGGAGGTCAGACTCTGGGGTATGTGGATATTGCCTTTCTTCCTTTCTGTTGCGGGTTTTCTACTTATGAGACCATCGGAAACTTCAGCATCGAAGCTCAATGCCCCAAGATCATTGCATGGGCTAACAGGTGCCTGAAAAAAGAGAGTGTAGCCAAGTCTCTTGCAGAACCTGGAAAGGTCCACGAGTTGGTTTTGGAGATAAGGAAGAGCCTTGGGTTTGATTGATTACAAGGATATGGTCAAGGCAGTATGTTGTTTTTTTTTGGTTTTAATTAGTAGTTCATGTTGGAGTTGTTTCTGTTACGAATAATATTGAACTTTCTGTAATTCTGTGGCACTTGGCTTTGCTCCTTGGTTGACTAGGAACTGGATATGTCCAGACCAGCTTCAATCTTATTTGTTTGTGATGTGTGCTTTGCACGCTTTTCCTTGAATCTGAACTAGCTGCCATTTCCTTGGATCTGAACTAGTTGGTATTTGTATTTGATTTGCTAATTTTTGCTCGGAAAAGGGAAGGTTTGAGAATTTATTAGATTAATTTGGCACTCAACGCACACAAAGCCTCATGTTAATATGGAAAGATTTGGCATTCAATGATATATATTTATATATATCCTCAAGTTAATTTTCTTATACCAAGTTTTAAGTAGTTCAATCACATTACAATACAAAATAAACTACAACTCATGGGTTCTCTGTTTTCTGTTGATGCTCGAAAATCAAAGAAGGGAAGAACACTAGAGCAGCAAGGGTAGGCAAAGCATATATTTTTTTAATTTCTTGTTATTATGATCAATCATATATCTGATCAATCCTTAATTCGAGTCAAATAACGGGATTGATCATCGTTTATTGTGTCACTGTATAACGCAAATTCTAATGTCCCTAAATTAGCAGAATACTTAGAGGGCTCAATCAAAACAAAATTCGAGTAAAAGGGTTTGTTTATCTATCTCATGTAAAAGGAAACAATGGCCAAACAAATGAAAATTCCAAGTGGAGTGATCTCTTCTGTACCAACCGACAATGCCAAGCTTTCTGGGAAGAAGCAGCTGTAAAATCTAAGAACTTTCAGTTTTTTTGTCACAGTACAAATAACACAAGATATTAGTTTCAAAGCTTCGTTTTGCTACACAGTGTAAATTGTGTTTCGCGTGATGAAAAAAAAATTATTAGTTTTAAAGCTTTTTCATGCGAATCACAACTTGCATCACAGAAGCACTGCGTAGTACTGTTCTCCACTAGCAATCTGGTCGTGGTTTGAGACCAGACCATCGACAAATAGAGAATTGAAAATTAATCTCCATTTTATGCTTTAATAAAACTAAGCCAGTCTCAATGTCAACCCTTCCATCTGCATGGATATTGATCCTGTCTTATCAATGGAAGGAGTCTCCACCTTCCTAGGCATATCCAACCAAAGAAACCGTAGCCATTAGTGTGCCAGGCCTGATAGCCATGAATTCTGCCAACTTTTCTTTGGCTACATCAAGAACTCCTTTCAAGTATGGCTACGCGAGTCATCTAAATGTGTTAGTGTTTGTTTGTTTTTGAATGGCTTGTGTAGTTCCTTCCAGGTATTGTTAATGACGTTTCTTAGAATCGTTGGATTTTTCCTATGATATTAATGATGTTATTATTAGATCTTTAATCTGACTGCATGGTCTTAATTTCTCTTCTTCTTCTTTTTTTCTTTTTTTTATTGAAAATTATTTCAGTCTATTTTATTTTTGAGAGGACTAGAAATGATATTTATATCTCACAAGTTATAAATATCATCCGCAACTCTCCATGTTATTTTTAAAAATATTTTCTACTAAATTTTAGTTTTTACTGTGCTAGAGTCCGAAAATACTCTAAAAAACTAAACATATTTCAAGTCAGACAAGAATAGGGTTGTTGACACGTGAATGGTCAATTCCGAAGAAAATGACAATAATCTGATGTTCACAAGAAAATTCTTGCATGCATATTCGTTATCAAATCATTTATGCACCTGCTAACAACTAACTATGAGATTTCCTTGTCTATTTTTCAGGAATCATTGACTGGTTGGTGTGATGTAGTTGAAGACATAGAAAGGAACAAACATGAAAATGCGATATGGTATCTACTTAATTGCCCACAGGGCAGTACTAGCACAGCACATTTTCCACTTATTTATTTCCGCCACATCTTTCTGCAAAGATACATATGCTATAAAGATTCCTACTCTCCACTGTCAAGAGCACAGCCATTCTGAAAGGCGAGAAAGAACTATCTGTGATTCAGTTTTACTCTTTTTCACAGCAACAATGGCTGATGAGGTGACACTGCTGGATTTTTGGGCAAGCCCTTTTGGTATAAGAGTGAGAATAGCGTTGGCAGAGAAGGGAGTCAAGTATGAGTACAGTGAACAGAACTTGAGGGACAAGAGTGCATTGCTTCTTCAGATGAACCCAGTCTACAAGAAGATTCCAGTTCTCGTCCACAATGGAAGATCAGTCTGTGAGTCCCTGATTATTGTTCAGTATGTTGACGATGCATGGAAGGGCAAGGCCCCTCTTCTGCCTTCTGATCCTTACCAGAGAGCCCAGTCCAGATTCTGGGCAGATTTTATTGACAAGAAGGTACGTATGCATGGGAACTGGACTTCGCAAGGTCTTTTGTTCTAGCTAGGTGCTGTTTAATTAGTCCGCTTTACAATATGAGCTGTGCTATGAATCTTAATTTCAGGTATTTGAGATTACTAAGAAGATATGGACAACGAAAGGAGAAGAACTGGAGGGAGCAAAAAAGGATTTTATCGAGTGCCTCAAGCTGCTGGAAGGAGAGCTCGGAGACAAGCCTTATTACGGCGGAGAGAACCTTGGGTATGTGGATGTGGCGTTCGTTCCTTTCTACTGCTGGTTTTATGCCTATGAGACCTGTGGAAGCTTCAGTATAGAGGCAGAGTGTCCCAAGATCATTGCATGGGCTGAGAGATGCATGCAAAAAGAGAGTGTATCCAGGTCTCTCGAAGACCCCAAAAAGGTGTACGAGTTCGTCTTGGAGCTCAGGAAGAGGTTTGGGGTGGATTAAGAGGAAACACAAATGCATCCGTGAGCAGACGATCAGTATGATTTCCTCATGGTGGAGTTGTTTTTCTTTCGAATAATGGGAGCTCTTCGTGGCTGTGCCTTCTCTTCTGTTGTTTCTATTATGATGCTGGAGCATGGAGCATGGAGCATGGGAGCACTTCGTTGTGACTCGGCCTGGCAGAGTTTGTGGAGTTGTCTTCGGCTCTTTTGCCTCTCTTGTCGTTCTGTTAATTTTCACTATTTATTAAAATAATGTGTTGAGATTATTTTACTGGCACAGGATTATTACTGAAACTCGTTCAAATCGTATTTTATTAAAATTTAAAAATTATTTTTGCTTAAATTTAATATTTTTAAATAAAAAATATTTTAATGGTGCTAAGTTTAGAAAAGATTCTAGTAATCACTCTCGGGTTTTGTTCTTTGTAAATTTGAGAATTGAAGAATTACAATTTAATTTTTTTGAAGTACTAGTTATTATTTCGTTAAATCTTTGAATATTTTTTTAAAAAAAAAACATCTTAATAAGTTTTTTAAATTCATTAAATAATCTCATGGTTCATGCTTTGATTTTCATAATGTATAATGGAACAAACTAATTACATAAAAAAATCCTCCAGTACAAATAGAATAATTAGAAGACATGCGTTTTCTAACTCTACTGCTCAAAATAGGGCGTTAGATGATGGATCTCCTAACAAACAAGGTGATTGACATAGCAGAACTTACGAGGGATTCTTGATTTTTTGTAGTTGTCCCTCAAAATTATTTGACATTACTGCTTTTATACTCCCTCGTAATTCTGATTTGAATCACCCTGAGAAGTTGTGAGTTAGAAACGATTACTGATTATTAGTTGATTTTTGCAACGAATATTTTGTCATGTCTGCTAAAAAACACATGAATGATCTTGTTTCCCTTCCCGAATTCAACATTAATTGAAAAAAGCATCCTCATTGCATATCTGGCCATCACGAATCTGTTGGCCTAGCAACATGATAAAGCTAGCAAACTTCAATGATTGATTGATATCCCTTTGGGTTTTGGGATACTGGAAAATCTGTGGTGCAAACTAAACGAAGGCATTTTCTCTGCTGAAGTTGATGAGAATTACCAAGGGCAACTGGTAGGCAGGTGACAAACAGCAATCACAGAGGGAACTTGTAAGAATAGCACAGTTACCAGTGCCCGTGCCAACAGAAGAACATTCAAATACTCCATCAGTTGGTAAAGACTAAAGAACACCATGCCCGTAACCAATGGGACAATTAGCTAGACTTTTGAAATCATGATCATCCTTAGAAATGCCTGCAATAATAACAGGGGATTTGATTGCAGGTAATATCTATGGATCTGCCAAAAGCTTGTGACTCTTCTAAAACGCATGTCAATTTGATTTTCATGACAACTATGCTATCTGAATCTCTACTTTGACTGATCTTGAAGCTGCACTCACCTACCATTGATTGACAACAGCATACTTTTAATGGTGCAATTGACAACTTAACACTGCCTCTTGACATCAAATCCAAACATTTTCAAGAAAACATGAGTTTCCAAATTAGAAGAAGATATTGAGGCAATTGACATGATATTCACATGTCTGTTGCCTCAGATGTTAAAACAAATGGCTTTGAGCCTGTGAATTTTGTGAAATCTCCATCTCTTCCACAGAAATCATCATTTTCCACCAACCCCATTTTCTTTTTGATTAGTCTCTTGCATTAGTAAGAAAACACAAATATTTGCTTGCTGATTTTCATACATCAAGGCAACACCAAACAATGCCCTGAAACCTATCTACATATTTGAATTAGGAGGATCAATCAAATTGCCTTTTAGTAGATGCATGTAGCTACAAGAACCGGATGCATATGACATGATTCCAAATATCAAAATTTACAATAAGAAACTGCCTCGTCCTAGAGAGAAGTTGGAAAGATCACTACGAAAATTAATCCATCAAGTCTATTGCTGAGAAAATTTGAAGGCATAACAATAAGTTAACCAAATCCATCCATGAACATTCTTTCCTTGGGACCTTCATGGGAATGCAGATTGATCCGTGAGAAAGTACATTGACACAAAGTTTCAAGATGAATCAATGAGTTCTCTACACATTCAAAACAAGACACATTCAAATCAATGAGTTTTCTGCGTATCAATTACTGGATAACAGAATTTCCAAAACTCCAGACTGATATTTCAACCCTGGACTGGCACCTACTCAGCCATAATGGTATAAGAGCTGCCAATGAAGCATCAAAGTGATGCTGACAACCTAGTTGTAATGGACAGCAAACAAGCCAACAATTTCCCAATATTGGTGATCAACTACAATCCATCTCAAGTAAAGTCAAAAGCTCAACCAATATGCTAAACCAACAACAAATCCATAATTCTCTAACATTCTTGGTGTTCATTTTAATTAGATTGCTATGATGTAGTGGAACATTACTTCTATTTTCTTTCACTTTCCACCCTTTTCTCAGCAACCAAAAAGAAAACTAAAAATAAAAGAAAAGGAAAACTACATGGATTCCTCGAGCTGTTTCAACTCCTCTTTCTTCTTCAATTCCTTTTCATACTCTCTCAATCTCTCCTTCATCTTTTCCTGTTACAAAACAAACAAAAACAAGCAAACCCCATGTTACTAAAATCATAACTTTTTCACTTTAACAACTTTGAATTCCAAAAAGTTCCATCTTTCTCAGTAAACAAACAGAAGCTCAAAAGATAGAAAAAGAAGTTTTAACCTTGTAGCTGACTTCCACCCGGTGCATAACATAGAACCCAAGAGCCCCACCAAGAATTGTTCCAGTTATGATCCTTACATAACCCCATTTCTGTGAATTCAACGCCATTTTCTTTTCTCTTGCTTTCTCTGTAACCAAACACAGGTCTTCTTGGTCACTGCTTTTGTATTCTCTTTGCGATAAAAGCGCACCGTTTAGGAAAGGAGATGTCAGAGGCTATCGATGTGGAGCAGACGCGGTGGGGGTGGGGGTGGGAGTGACGGTGCTGATTTATTTGGCGGTGGTCCGGTGGTGGCAGAAGCGGTGGTCTTAGTGGATGATCTCTGTTTATAGATTAGAAAAAGTTGGTAGGCCTAACATACAATGCGCTCAGAGCCCTTTACAACCAATATGGGCCTATAAGAGGCCCAAAGTGAATAAATTATTTAGGATATAGAGGTGGAAATGACGTTCTCCAATTCAATGGATCTCCTGGATTTACTTGTATGTATATATATATATATATATATATATGTGTGTGTGTGTGTGTGTGTGTGTGTGTGTGTGTGTGTGGTTTTTTCTAAGATTATATTTATTTATTAAATATAAACTATTTTATTTTTGTATGGCCTATGTATGTATTTAATGAAAATTGATCTTGAAGAAAAATAAAGTAAACTTTTAATTGAGATTTATGAAAATTGACTTTCTTATAAGTTTAGACTAGTATAAAGTTTATAAGAGAGTTTTTGTTTTTATAATTTAACTTGTTTTTTGAAAGTGTTTTCCAAATTATTTTTTTAATCTAAAAAAGCATTAAATTAATTTTTTTATATTTTTTTATTCTCTTGATGTAAAAAAACACATGAAAAAACATCATTTAAAAACATTTTTAATTTAAAATCACTATTATAAAACATTTTGAACTGCATTACCAAGCATACACTAAAACCTTCATAAATAAAGAGGTGGAAGATGTATCCTTTATTTTTATATTCATAAGTAAATTAATAGAGAAAAAAAATATTCATTTTTTCAAACAATTAATTAAACAACCTATAACTATCATAATCTAATAAAGGTTATAACTAACTAGTTAAACAAGGATTTTACTTAATTGGTCTAACACATAAAAAAAATTATCAAGGATTCCTCCTTGCACTAGGATTTTAATTAATATAAAAGATGAAAAACATTAGTAAGAAACTAAAAGAAATCAGGATTTTGCATGGCGTATATGTGCTATGCAAATACCTTAATTCAATATGGACTTTAACAATCCTTTTTTTTTTGTTTTAGGTTATCGATCTTCCAATTGTAGTTTCATTTTCCCCTAACAAGAAAGTCTTTTAAGGTCAATTGGTAGCCAATTGCATATAATTTGTTAACAAAGGGCAAGATTAAAACATGGGGGATCAAAGTGAAAACAATAATGAACATAGGTGGCGGTTTCATAATTAGTACACAAACTTTTCTTTGGTTCTTCATACTTTTCAAAGTATCAGGTTTTCAATCCCTTTTCTTTTTGAATTTTTTATTTTGGTCCGAAAAAATATGTTTTCTATTTTTAGTCCCTGATATGAGTAATGAGAGAGAAATTCACTGGATTTTAATGGTAGGTAGAGAAAACCATCATTGACGCCAATTTCAATGTCATTCTTAATTAGTGTCAATAAATTCTATTCAATTGGAAAGTTTCACTTAGATGTTCTTTGGCATTTCAATTACCCAGGATAAAAGATTTGTACTCAATTGATTTAGGTTTTTGGATTGATTTTAGGGTTATTTAAAATGGGTTTAACAAGGTTTATAAAGTATTTTCTAGGTATTTGGGACAATAATTTGGTTGAAAAATAAATTTTTAGGAACAAAATATCCATGACATGATTTTTCAACAACCTCATGGTCGTCGTAAACCGAGTCAGTAAACAACACATTATCTGTGATATTGTTTTAGGCTAGCACACAACGCGTTGTTGGCATCATATAAGAGGCTAATCGCATGGGTCTGAAATCATAGCCTTTTTTTTTGTTTAGCTTGGAAAAAAAACATCAATCTTTATTTTTTTTCAATCCAACTTGCATGTCAAATTTTTATTTCGTTAAGAAAAAATGTTATTTGATACAAAAAAAAAAAAAAAGAGTCTCCTGCACCTAGCTATCTTGTGATTAAACAAAGAATAAATTAAGAGAAAAAAGTTATTAAATATAGTGGGGTGCATGACTAAGATCACGAGTTTGAAAAGTTAACCCGAGTTCACCTGGTATTTGTTTTTCTTTTTCTTTTTATTGATTTTTTTTTATTTTCAGTTTCTTCCTTCAATGTTAAGTTAATTAGGATTTAAGTACCATAATTTTTTTGATTTTATTTTCATAAGATTTTCATAGTCTTAGAATCCGGATCATGAGTTTGGTTGATTAACCAAATCTAACTCATGTCGATCCAATATATTTTCGTTTCAATTTGTCACCATCTCAATATTTAAAAAATATATCATTCAATATGGATCATATTTTGAATTTATAATTAAAAATAAATATGTCACTATCACAAAATTTACAAGAAAAAAATATTATCTCGAAATCATTTTTTATCAAACCATTTCTTTCATCAATCTTTTGTGTTTCTTCTAAATTAACCTAACAAGTAGATTTGATCATATTAAGTCCGCCCTTTTGGCTAGGCATGAATTTGAATTGGAAGATTTCAATGATTACTAAGAGTGTCATGGCACATGCATGGGTGCTTTTTGATAATGTGTAAGGCGTTTTATTATTCATATATTTTTAAATAAATTTATATTAAAAAAATATAAATGAAAAAATAATTTGAATTAAATTTTTATGAACAATTTATTACTAGTAGATCAGATATATAATAATTGGATTTTTTTATTAAAATAAAAATAAAAAATTATAATATTATTATTATTATTATTATTATTATTATTATTATTATTATTATTATTATTTGCAATTTATCCTTTCTCTTTCGATGTTACGGTGTCTGCCATAACCAAATCAGGCAATGTATCTTCCTTACGCAAATGATTCCCTAGTGAAGTCAAGATGCTTTTGGTATTATTTATTGATGTTACACTTGCTCAACTCACGACAGGAGCAAGTGGAATAGACTTCTGCTTGGTTTTTGACAATGGAGGAGGTGACATTCTTCTCTAGTTTTATCTCGAAACTCCATTAATTCTAATGATAGATCTCCATGCTCATAGCTCCACATCATTTTAATTTATTAACATTTACTATTGAATTGAAAAGGAATACATCAACCTTGAGCCTAGCTACATAGGTTCGTGTAGTGTGCATTAGTTATTGAAAAAGTTGAATTTCTGACAGAAATTAGTTACGAAATTAATTCCATCACTAAATATAAAAAAAAAATTATTGATATGATATAAATATACAAAAAAAAATAATTTTAAATAAAAAAAAGGGTAAAAATATTGATGCATTAAGCAATATTTGCCTCGAAAAAGATTTTCGATTTTTTTCGTGATGCCCACAGAAAGCTACGCTCAACTTTGATTACTAAGGTCCACATTGATCAATTCATTACAATGCTTTGTAATTGTATAAAGAACTTAAAATAAAAGCAATTTTTAATGCTCAACATGCAAGATAAGATATGGCACATTAATCACTTGAATATATCAGCTACTTGCATTGCTTGTGGAGAAAGAGAGGAGAGTAGGATGTTCATGCACTTTGGTACGTGTGATAGATAGAGAAAGGGAGCTGCTATCCATGCACTTAGGTATGTGTGATCAGCTTTGATGACATTGAATGCACGTCACCCACTTCACCTAATCTTCTTAAATGATCACTCCCTTATCATGAGCAGCTACACCTCTTCTTCACTGCGTTGCGCAGCACACCAACTTGCAAAGCTTTTTTGACAGAGAGAGAGAGAGACGATGGAGAAGAGGGACAAGGGAAGTTCTCCCGTGGCAACGACGATGGGGTCAAGAGATGAGAATGAAGATGTGGAAAACACCACGCGAACAGCCGAGACTATGCTGCGTTTGGTGCCAATGGCTTTGTGTGTCTCTGCACTTGTGGTCATGCTCAAGAATACTCAAACTAATGACTATGGCTCGCTTTCTTATTCAGATCTTGGAGCTTTCAGGTCTATATTTTATGCATATTAATCTCCATACTCTTTACAGTTTAGTTCTGTACTGTTTGACTTGGAAACTTTTCTTTTTTTAAAAAAAATGGAGATCGATATATATATATAATATATATATATATATATATATATATATATTCTGGGCTTTTTAATTTTGAGTGAACCATAATGCTAAGTTTAAAAATATTTTTTCTGATAATCATATTTTGAATAATCCCGTGCATTAAACTATTAATTAGATCATACAAAGGGAACTCATAAATCCAATAGTTGAGGTTTTTTCAGAAGAATTTCTGTCATAAGCCAATCACAGAGTCTTGGTCCTAAGAAATTAAAAAGCTCCCTTCACTTAAGACAGGAAACAATGTTTTACTCAATTAACAAAAGGGATTAATTTATGATGCAGGTATTTGGTGCACGTCAATGGCATTTGTGCTGGTTATTCCCTTCTTTCAGCGGTCATTGTAGCCATGCCTCGAGCGTCCACCATGCCTCGAGCATGGACCTTTTTCTTGCTTGACCAGGTAACTAATAATTTCATCAAAATCAATCAACCTTAATTACAAAAATTCAGTAATTAATCAATTTATTCTTAATTATGCACCTAGGTGTTAACCTATGTGATTCTGGCCGCCGGCACGGTGTCGACGGAGGTGCTGTACTTGGCAAGCAAGGGCGACACAGCCATAACTTGGAGCGAGGCTTGTGTGTCGTTTGGTGGATTTTGTCACAAGGCCTTGATATCTACAGTCATTACATTTGTTGTAGTGATTTGCTATGCAGCTCTTTCACTCTTATCGTCCTACAAGCTTTTCAGCAAATATGATTCCCCGGTCCTGACCTATCAAGGCAAGGGTATTGAGATTGCCACCTTCCATGGCTGACTGCGGCGGCGGCCGCCACCACTATTAATATCTTCTCCATGTTCATAAGCAGCTAGCATGCACTGGCCACAACAACCACCCAAATTAGAACGTGGTTGATATTGGTCTATATATAGGAGATGTTGATTTGTTTTCCACTACAAGCACTTCACTGCCTTTGTGTGGTTCTTTACATGTGATATGCTTTCCTGTATCTCTCAAGAAACCATGTTTTATTGAATACCAAGATGGATCAAGATTTAATGGTAGTTTTCAAAGCAAAATTTTTTAAATTTATTGCATTCAAAAATAAGATTTTTGAATAACTAAGAATTCAGGCTCAAGTAACATGTCTAGGTTCTAAGCTCAATGCCACAGTGCTACTGGCATTGCTAGGCATTGAGCCAATTGCCTTGCATGTAAATACTTCATAAATCATCCAAGTAAATGAATAATAATCTTTTTATTTTTTAATATTTTGCTAATTAATTTTTTTAAAAAAAAATTCTAAAATATCATTGTATCTTTTTTTTTATATAAAAATACTTACTAAGAGTTCTAATATCTATTAAAGATGATATTTTACAAATAATTAGCTTCTTCCTTCAAGCCACCAATCACTTTGATTTTTCACACCTAGCTAGTAATCATCTTGACTTTTTATATGAAGCTACTACTCACCTTAGTTAAAGAGAGAATGAATTGTAATAACTAAATGATTAATTTATTATCCTACCGTGTAAGTCTTATTACTAATTATCTTATATTTTGGATCATCGTCGGATCATCGTCACCGTGCACAAGCAAATAAGAATTATCTTTGTATCTTTAATTACATTACATTTGTATCTTATTTTATAAGAAAAAATGCTTTGAAGAAATAATATGTAAATAATAAAAACTATAATAGAAGGGTGGTTTAGAATAGTATAAAGACATTGTCTACCCACTTACAACTCATCGAGCAAGATTTGTACAGATCAGTGGCCCAAAGATACCATAGGTTACAAATATCCAGCCCAACTGAATTAGAAGCACATAATAATCTCAGCCTGGATTTTATCGGATGTGAAAATGGGATCATGTTGTTAATTGGAATTTCTGTGATGTTTTCATGTTGTTAACTTTGTATGCTTTGTCCCTTTGATGATGAAATTTCTTATTTGTCAAAAAAGAAAAGAAAAGAAGTTTTGGGTCCATCTCTGCATCCCATGACTATATATTTAATATAATTTTTCGGGTTAGTTTGTGTATACTTTAACTAATTTTATGGTTTTAAAATTAACAATTACATAAATTTTTAATAATCTTAAAATTTATAAAAACTCAAATTAATAATCTTTAAAGACCAAACTCAAATACATACCTTATATATATATATATATATATATATATATATATATATATCGTCTACACTACTAGTTTTATCATTATAAAACATGGTTTGTCTTATAATTCTATTGGAATTCCAAGTGAGTTAAGCAAGTGGATATATCTAAAATAAATTTTATTTATTCTTTTCAAAAAATATCAAAATAATAGTGTCAAAAAAAAATTAAAAAGATAGTTTTGAAAAAAAATTAAACAAACATGATTTTATCTAGATTTTAACCGATTCAATTTTCATCTAATTTTACATAAAACTTATTTTAGATAAGATTTTGTTATGCTAAATTTCTTGTTAGTGAACTATTGAATTAATTTGTCAAGCCAAACTAGATTTTACATATAGTCGTTGCTTTCCTTCGATCATGTATCCTTCTAGTCTTCTCAACTCAATTTATTTTTCAATAAAAAATCTCTCTATCTTGATTTTCTAAAATCAAGACTCTTTAAGTTTTTCTAAAAACAAACTCAAGTGGGATGCTCAAATTATAGAAACAATAGTTCTCTTTCCTCAGATATTAAAGAAAAAACACATCAATGCATTTAGTTGAAATTTTAAATTATATTTAGCCTTGTTTATTTATTAAAAAATAATTTTTTTAAAAGTAGTTTTTTTAGAAAATAAATTATTTTTTTGATATTTAATAATATTATAAAAAAATTAGAAAATACTTTCAAGTATTTGACTATACCATGAAAAATGAATTGAAAAATAATTTATTAATTTTTTTTCAAGTTTATTAAAAGAATATGAACCAAATTCAACAAATAAAAAAGTTGAAAGAGAATAAAATTTTAAAAAAATATAATTTTATAAATTATTTTAAATAATAAAAAAAAAATATGATTAAATCTGATAGATAAAAAAATTTTAATTTAAAAAAATAATAAGAGAAAAATAAATAACAATCAAAATTGATATATATATATATAGGATCAAACTTGGTATAATTAACAAACAATAATGTATTTTTTATTTTTTCATAATTTCTAAAAGTATTTTTCGTCTAAAATCTTTCTTTTCATAATTGTTTTTCATTAACTAACTTTTTTAATATTAAATGAACCTATTAAAATTTTAAAAAAATAATTTTAAAGTTATATTTTCCATCAAATAAATGGACTTAAATTCTCAGTGCAAAAAAAAAAAAACTCTATCACAAAAATAAATAAATAATTTAAGGATGGAAAAAGCAACATTCTATGTCAGATCAATCACGATTTTAACTTGTTTATTTATTGAAAAATAATTTTTTTAAAGTAGTTTTTTTAGAAAATAAATTATTTTTTGATATTTAATAATATTATAAAAAGTTGGAAAATATTTTCAAGTATTTGACTATACCATGAAAAATGAATTGAAAAAATAATTTATTAAAGTTTTTTTTTCAAGTTTATTAAAAGAATATGAACCAAAATTCAACAAATAAAAAAGTTGAAAGAGAATAAAATTAAAAATATATAATTTTATAAATTATTTTAAATAATAAAAAATAATAAAAAGAATACAATTAAATCTGATAAATAAAAAATTTTAATTTAAAAAAATAATAAGAGAAAAATAAATAATAATCAAAATAATAAGAATCAAAATTGTTATAAAAAATCAAATTAAATCAAACTCTAATATATATATATATATATATATATATATATATATATAAGGATCAAACTTGATATAATTAACAAATAATAATATATTTTTATTTTTTTCATAATTTCTAAAAGTATTTTTTGTCTAAAATCTTTCTTTGATCATAATTGTTTTTTATTAATTAACTTTTTTTAATATTAAATGAACATATAAAAATTTAAAAAAATAATTTTAAAGTTATATTTTCCATTAATAAATGGGACTTAAATTCTCAGGGCAAAAAAAAAACTCTATCACAAAAATAAATAAATAATTTAAGGATAGAAAAAGCAACGTTCTATGTCAGATCAATCACGATTTTAACCTGTTTATTTAAAATCTTGAGTTTTTTTTTTCTACCAAAAACATGAAAAAAAAACTGATTTTAAATTTACTTTTTATTACTTTGGAAAAGAAAATAAATAAGAAACAATGACCCAAATTTTTTTATTAAATCAATTGTTTTTTTTTAAATAATAAAACAAGAATAAAAAAAACCATGAAAACCTTCAAAGCCTTATCGGAAAGGAAATTTTGACAGGCAGAGAAACAGCCACACAAGTGCCAATTTTGTAGCTTAGTCCATCACCACCAAGAACATAATATCATCCATTCTTCTCCTTCACTCTCTAACGTATTTGTTCTCTCGCTTTCTCTTTTTCCAAACACAATACTAAACCCATTTCACTCCTTCAAATTCCCCACCTTCCCTTCCCATTTTCTCATTAAGGTAAGCACTAATTATTCACTTTCTTATTAATTAAAGATTTCAATTTTGTAAGAAATCTTGAAACTTTTTGTCCAACTTATACAATTTACTCGATATGGTATCATAAGGGGTGTTTTTAGGTTTCTTGTTGGTTTTTGTGAATGGGGTCTATGGTGGTTTTAGTAGGTAGCGTGCCATCTATGGCTTCCCTTATGAGTTTAGGGAGCTTGAGTGTGTCTACAGCTAGCTCTAGCTGTGTCGAATCTTCTTCATATTCAGTTTTAAAGAAAGTTTCTTTATCAAAAAGGAGTCTTAGGAGGGCTAAAAGATGGGATTGTGTGTGTAAATATTCAGTTACTACCACTGATTTCATTGCTGAGCAAGGCAATGCTGTGTCACTTGATTCTAGTAGTAGTACAATTAGAGGAGGAAGTGATGGTGATAGTGAGGTTGTACTTAAGCCTGCTCCAAAGCCTGTGTTAAAATCTCCAGCTGGTTCTAAGGATGAAACCTCTTTGAGTATGAATTCTGTTGGGTGGGGTTCTTCAAGTGCTGGTGGGGATTCTGATGGTGAAAGGTCGGATGAGGAGGAAGGAGAGAGGAATAAGGTGATCGAGTCACTTGATGAGGTTTTGGAGAAAGCTGAAAAGCTTGAAACTTCAAAACTGAGCCAAGTGGGTGGTAGTGCTAGTAGTAGTAGGAAACAGAATGGGGTTGTAAATAAAATGACTTCACCTAATTTGGGTAATGATTCGAGAAATGTTAATTCATCGGCTGCTAATATGAAAACTAAAACTTTAAGAAGTGTGTGGCGGAAAGGAGACTCTGTGGCTGCATTGCCGAAGGTTGTCAAGGAAGTTCCAAAGGCTAGTAATAGGGTTATCAAAGGGGAACCTAAAACAGTAGAAGGAGCAAAGCTAGAATCTCAATCAACTGTACCATTGAAACCTCCTCAGCCACCTCTAAGACCTCAACCAAAGTTACAGGGCAAGCCATCTGTAGCTCCTCCACCTATGATAAAGAAACCTGTTATATTGAAGGATGTGGGGGCTGCTCCAAAGTCTCCAGTTAAAGATGAAACTGGCTCAAGAGCTCCGCAAAGTAAAGGACAGCCAATTTTGGTTGACAAATTTGCACGCAAGAAGCCGGTTGTTGACCCTGTGATTGCACAGGCTGTATTAGCCCCTATAAAACCAGGAAAGGGCCCTGCTACTGGGAAGTACAGAGACCGAAAGAAAAGTGTTTCATCTGGAACACCAAGAAGGCGGATGGTGGATGATGATGTTGAGATTCCTGATGAGGAGCTCAATGTTTCTATTCCCGGTGCAGCTACCGGGAGAAAAGGGAGGAAATGGACTAAAGCCAGTAGGAAGGCAGCTAAACTCCAGGCTGCTAGAGATGCAGCTCCTGTCAAAGTAGCGATTTTAGAGGTTGGGGAAAAAGGTATGTCAATTGAAGAGCTAGCCTACAATTTGACAATCAGTGAAGGTGAAATTCTTGGGTTTCTGTACTCAAAGGGGATTAAGCCTGATGGGGTGCAAACTTTGGACAAAGACATGGTAAAGATGATATGCAAGGAGCATGAGGTGGAGGTCATAGATGCTGATCCAGTAAAATTTGAAGAAATGGCAAAAAAGAATGAAATTCTTGATGAAGACGACCTGGACAAACTACAAGAGAGGCCTCCTGTCCTTACTATAATGGGTCATGTAGACCATGGCAAGGCAAGCAGCAACATTCTCTGTCTCTTCATCTTAAAAATCAGATGTGTCTGCATTATCTTCTCTGTCTCATTCTTGGTTTTGATTTGAATCTTAAAAGAATGGTGGTATTTTTAAAGACTTTTCTAATGTATCTGGTGTTATCCTCATGACAGACAACCCTGTTGGATCATATTCGTAAAAGCAAGGTATGTTAAGCTTCTTCATTGAAGGTCTTATGGATTTAAGTTATGACACGTTTTCCGTGCTATTTCCCACTTCCATTGCAATAAAGGTTTTTTTTTTTTTTTTTGCGGTGTACTTGTGATAGGAGGAAGATGTAGGATGTCTAACCTGTAAACTTCAAATTGATTTGGGATTGATTGGTTTCTGAAGCTATATGTCCACTGTTCTAACATGGCATGCACATAATTTAACTGTAGCCTGACAGATGGAAATTTACAGGTGGCTGCCTCAGAAGCTGGTGGGATTACACAAGGAATTGGAGCATATAAAGTTACGATACCTGTGGATGGCAAGTTGCAACCATGTGTTTTCCTTGATACTCCTGGGCACGAGGCAAGCATGTTATCCAATTACTGTTAGTTACAATTGCTTATTGCCAAATAGGTAGATGCTTTGCTGATCATGTATGATGTCCACTAATGTTTGTTTACTCAGCTAATGATCTTCTTAGATGATTTTATAAACTTAACTGTAAACTGAACACGCTGCCTTTTATTTAGATAGTTTCTATTTTATCTGCTGCTGCAGGCATTTGGAGCAATGAGAGCCCGTGGAGCGAGGGTGACTGACATTGCTATTATTGTGGTGGCTGCTGATGATGGGATTCGTCCTCAGACTAAGGAGGCCATAGCTCATGCCAAAGCAGCTGGAGTGCCCATTGTAATCACAATAAATAAGGTATGTCAGAAAAAAAGTGGGTTTTGTTGCTTTCAGAAAGAAACAAAGGAAGAAACACTTGCCCAGCTGCATTTGGAAATACCTTTGGTTTGCGTGGTGTTGGCCTGAGGACTTTCTGACTCTGTTTTTTCTTCGATTCAACCAGATAGATAAAGATGGAGCCAATCCAGAAAGGGTCATGCAAGAGCTCTCTTCTATTGGTCTCATGCCAGAGGACTGGGGTGGTGATGTCCCAATGGTTCAGGTATTTTTAATTTATTGCAACTTTCTTTTTTGCTTTATCCTTCTGCTGATGCTTATATTTTTGTGACTCCTTTTAACAGATCAGTGCTCTCAAGGGGGAAAATATAGATGATTTGTTGGAAACTGTTATGCTTGTGGCAGAGGTCAGTTAAATTTATTGGCGCTCCTACTAGTTCTTCCAATTTTTTTTTTTCTTGTGCAGTGAAATAATCATAGTCCACTGGCCATTTGGGTGGTCAAAATTGGATCCATGAACTTCTTTTCCAGATGATTGTAGTTCTCTCTCTCTCTCTCTGCTAGGAATACTGTTAAGTGATATCTTGCATTATATATTTAATTAGTTGAGTAGCTTGCAGTAGCTATTTAATCAGGGCAGAGAGAGAAAATGTGTGATCCCTGTCTGCTTGGCTTGTCAAACAAATGTTTCATCAATCTAATTAATTGCTAGGAATGTAGTAGTAGTAGTTGCAGTATATGTAATGAGAAGAATAACTTTTGTTCCCCAATAAATGTGATATCTTGTAACTGTCCCTTGAAATTTCTCATGCTGGATCCTTTAGAAAATTGAATATGAAGTGTGTGTGATTTAACAAGCACAAAGGGGACAGTCAAAGGTGCATGCATGCATATTAATATGTACTCTCTCCCAAAGCTATATTAGATATCAGCCACAAAATCTAGAAACACAATACAATTCATAAATTCAAAGCCATCATGATTCCCTGGAATGAATGGGATGTAGCATACATTTAACAGCATGCTATTTATGATTTCTGACTTCATCCATAATTGTTTCAGTTACAAGAATTGAAGGCTAATCCAGATAGAAATGCAAAGGGCACTGTTATTGAGGCAGGTCTTGATAAATCTAAAGGGCCAGTAGCAACTTTTATTGTACAGAATGGCACCCTGAAAAGAGGGGATGTAGTGGTTTGTGGACAAGCCTTTGGAAAGGTTTGTTAGTTAGAGTTTGAATTTCAAAAGAAAAACTCAGAATGTTCTTTAAGAAAATACCTGCAGCCTAATGTGCTTTAAATGTTAATTTTGAAATGCTCACCCACCCTGGAGGATTTCTTTG
Organism: Populus alba; assembly: GCF_005239225.2. Classification (NCBI taxonomy): domain Eukaryota; kingdom Viridiplantae; phylum Streptophyta; class Magnoliopsida; order Malpighiales; family Salicaceae; genus Populus; species Populus alba. The sequence goes on along the minus strand of NC_133294.1, from coordinate 20,859,302 downwards.
TTATGCCATTTTCAGGTGCGGGCTTTATTTGATGATGGTGGAAAACGAGTTGATGAAGCTGGACCATCTATACCTGTACAGGTTTGCTGTTATTCTTTTTCCCTGTTTATCTTTTTTTGCGTACATGCTGTATTATATGTCACTTATTTTTGTGTGCGCCTTTTTCTTAAAAAAAGAATGTAGCTGTGATTCGTTTTTCTTGTTTCTTTCATTATTGTTGGAATATTCAAGATCTAAAACCATTATAATACTCCTTCGCCATGCATAAACTAAACTAGTAATTAGGATAAGCATGAAAATTTAATTGACTATAAATACAGAAACCCCCTGTATATTGGTATTATTGAAACAATTAGAATTCTGGGGATCCAGCTCAATTCCCATTTGGAAAAGTACATTTTAGAAGGTTGTACATAGTTTGCTCAGGTGATTACAACAATAAACTAATCCCCAATTTTTTCTTTTTATATTATGTTTTATGGGTAATGGATCCCTATCTATTTGTGTGATTCTTTCTCACATGACATATTCATACAAGTCTTCATTTGAAAATAATCTTGCAAACATGTTACACTTTTCTTTACAGGTTATTGGTTTGAGTAATGTACCAATTGCTGGTGATGAATTTGAGGTTGTTGCCTCCCTTGATATTGCTCGTGAAAAGGCAGAGAAACGTGCAGAATCATTATGGAATGAACACATATCGGCCAAGGCTGGAGATGGGAAGGTGACCCTTTCTTCCTTAGCTTCAGCTGTCTCAGCAGGAAAGCTATCCGGATTAGACTTGCACCAGCTGAATATAATATTGAAAGTCGATCTTCAGGTATTTGCATTTGCTTTGCATTTTATCATATCATATAAAAGCAATTCTCATGACGTTTTCTTTTTCACTATTGCGTCTTTTGTTGAAATCAAGTTGTGTTGGAAAATTTGTGATATTGACTTTTATATTTTACTAGCTTTCACTCATGTGATGCATTTCAAATCTAGGTATTAATTCTCTAGATCCATTTCATGAATAGATCATTGAATAGGTGGTTATATAGATGCACAAAAACAAATTTGAATCTATCAAATAATAAAGAATGTGAAAGATGCTCCAAGAAGCCATTTGGTTTGACTGTATGACTTTGTTTTATAACTAAAAAGGTGCTTTCCACAAGTTACTTTGGTAAAATTCTTTTAAGTTGAACAAATGTATGTCTCTGATTCTATTAAAAAAATATGCTTCAACTCTCTCTTCATGTCCCTCTGATTGAATATGTTTTGAGTGAAAGTTAGTAAGTAAAGGTGTTCTGACTTCTGTTTGAAGCAGAATTTGGATCAATTTTTATGAGTTACGTATAGATAAACTTTTTATTTTTAATTCCAGAATTAAAAGGTAAAAATAAGTTTATAGCTGTACCAAATGCCCTCGAAATCAATGATGATTACTTGTAATTGGGCTTTGAAGTTATGTATTGATCACCAATCACCAACTTCTACGGAAAATTGATATGTATGGGAAAAATTGGGTATTTAAAAATGTGCAGTGAAAATCATTTTACTCATACTAGGAAATGCTGCTGGATCTTGCTATTGGCAAAATCAAAATTTCTCAATAATAGCAATGCATTTTTTTGCTTGATTGCTTCACGGGGATGGCTAAACACAGCTGCGCATGTATGCACATTCATGCCTTCATCAAAATATTGTTCAATTGCTCTGAGGTTTTTTGACAAAATTCATGGCATGTGATCATAGTATGGTTTAAACTTCATACTTTAAGTGCAAGTAAAATTAAATTCTCTTTATTATAAATAGGGATCTATTGAAGCTATCAGGCAAGCTTTACAAGTGCTCCCTCGAGACAACATCACTTTGAAGTTCCTCTTGCAAGCTACAGGGGATGTAAGTAACAGTGATGTTGATCTTGCTGTTGCTAGTGAAGCTATAATTTTAGGATTCAATGTCAAAGCTCCAGGTTCTGTCAAAAGCTACGCAGAAAAAAAAGGTGTTGAAATTCGGCTATATAGAGTTATCTACGAACTCATTGATGATGTGCGAAATGCAATGGAAGGACTTCTGGAGCCTGCGGAGGTTAATTCTAATGCATCACTTGTTTCTTTCTATCAAACTTCGCTTGCTGATACTATTTAAACTCCATGTATATCCTGTATTCCATTGTGCATGATTGGGAATATATGCATGGCAAAAACATTTCCACCTATGGCTTTCGTTCTTTTTTTCTGAGGGGGGGGGGGGGGGCAGGTGTTGAATAAAAGGCAGATTGGTTTCCGTTTTTTGAATCCTTTTTTTCTGTTGAGCTACACGTCCTTACCTTGCTGGGAATTGTTAATTTTCTGTCGTATATGCTTGTTCATCATATCATAGTACAGGCATGCTGTTGTTTCATACTCATACAATTACTGTTGAGCATTTGACATGAATGTCTCTTCTGAGGAAAAAGTTTCCATGAAGCATATAATATTTATCCAAGGCAGGAAACCCTCTCAGCCATTCTACTATGCTGATGTGTCCATGTTTAATTTATCCTGTTCTGGGGCATGAGGTTGGTGGATCGAATCAATTGTTTAGTTCATTGGTTCCAGGTTAGGACAATGCTTGTGTTTATTCTCCATTCCTCTTTTTTTAAGGACTGCCTTCAAAAACACTTATCACTGGAATACATGTTTATTTGAGTCAGGAATATGTTTTACTTGTGAGAATATGCTGCTTTTGCTTTAATGTTGTGAAATATCTGCTGCAGCATATTTACTGTTTTGCTACTTGTGTATTGATAGGAGCAAGAGATAATTGGCTCAGCAGAAGTCCGGGCAGTATTTAGCAGCGGCAGTGGTCGTGTTGCCGGATGCATGGTAACAGAAGGCAAAGTAGTAAAAGGCTGTGGAATTAGGGTTGTCCGAAATAGAAAAACAGTCCATGTTGGTGTCCTTGATTCACTGAAACGTGTTAAGGAAATAGTGAAGGAGGTAAGATTTTTATGCCAGTAACTTTGCTTTGTTATAGGGTGTCAAATTTATGGTCTACTTTCAGTATTACAGTATCAACAAACTTGTAAATTTAGTTGATCCTGGTGCTCTATCACACCCTCCAGAGATCTGCTTTTCTGTTGAGCATTGTGCAGCATGGTTACACCTCATGAAGTGTATTTATGCATTACTTGCTTACAGACTTGGTTTATACAGAGCTTTTAGTGAGTTGTCCATCAAATATCTATAACTGCTTTGCTTTTCCTTTCCTTTGGAATTCCTTATGATATTTTATAGAGGCATGTTTAATCCATTGACTTGATGTCCTTAATAACTTAGCTATTCTGTGAGGATGATGTTGAAGGTTGAATGATATGCATAATGTGATTTCGCAATTCGGTCTCTTTTAGGGGATATTCTTGCATTATTCATGAATTAGCTCGATTGCAATATGGGAGACTTCTTTAAACTTTTATGCTTTGCTTTCTTGGGTCAATTTGTGTAATCTAATTATGAGAAATGCAGCCTCTTCTCTACCTCCGTATTAATGTTATTTGTTGAATTACTCTGCCTTCTATTTTTATTGGTGAATTTTCTTATGCTGTTTAAGATTGCAAAATGGCTTCCCTAGTGGCTGTAACATGCTGTCCTCTAACTTGATGCCTAGTAAATACCTGGTCTTACTCCGATATGCTTTTCTTTATCAACTATCAATCCGTAACATCTATTAACTTGCAATTCTCCGATTCATTAGGCTTGAAGATCTTTTCAGACACCTCCATGTTTTTCATTTGCATCTATCTTAACTCGACAAATTTTATCTTTTCCTGACAGGTAAATGCCGGACTAGAATGTGGTATTGGGGCGGAAGATTATGATGATTGGGAGGAAGGTGATTCTATAGAGGCCTTCAACACGGTAGAGAAGAAGCGAACCCTTGAAGAGGCCTCAGCCTCCATGGCAGCTGCACTGGAAGAGGCAGGAATCAACTTATAGCTTGGCATGCAGCTCTATAGCTGAATATATTCGGTTCTCCTAATGGAGCTCAAAGCATTACAGGACAATAAAGGTAGCACTATCGAAGTAGTGCTCCAACATTTGCTCAGTTCGTGGAATACAGATGAGCTGCCCAACACATACAATTTATGTCAACTGCAGGGCGTGCAGGATCGGAGCTGGAGGTGATTTTGTCCACTGTTGTATGCTATTTTGTTGTATATATGGTAACAGATACCAGATCTCAGTTACTTTCTGTAAAGGAGCAATCATACAAGTTCCTCAAGATTCATTGAGCCAAGACAATGTAACATTTCTGAAAGAAATTAATTTTTTTTTGAAGGTGCTCATAATTAGGCATGCACCACCTCCTCCATTGTCTCTTAAAATTTAGTACTCAAAGTTACAGCAAAGAGAAGTATAGGAAGGCCAGACTTTGTAATTATAATCACCATTTTTTTCAGAAACTCTAATTTTCATAGTTACCCATGAAGCTATTTTGTATGTAGAGGGGGCCCGGACTCTTTAAATTGTGTGCTGCTAAAATTTTAGAAGAAAAAAAAAAAGTACTAATAGTCAATAAGTTATCGAGTATTTAACCTACAATTTTTGTTAATTTTTAGTTTAAGGGTCCAAAAACTAAAGAAATTAATGTTGGGTTAGGAAAGATTGTATGAATATTATGCTAGTTTTTATGAGAACGGTAAATCTTGCTACTTCATATTTGAAAGGCACTTAACAATTTTAATAGTGAAGCAGATTGGAAAGCCAGTTTTTTTTAGTGTTTTAAGGTTATTTCCTGCTATATTGCAACTTGGAACAAAAAAAACTTTGAATGTGAGAAAATAATATCTAGATTATAATAGATTATAAGAAATTTTTTGGTATTGTAATTAAACTGGTATAACATGTTAAACTTGAAAGTTCATTCAACTTTTTGCTTGCTCAAGTTTTAAATTAAATTATATGAGAGTTATTTTAATATGAGCATGTCCACTTGATAAATCTAAAAAATAATTAAGAAAAAAAATATATCTAGGTAACCCTTATATCTTCATATTTGTCTGTATCTAGTCCTATTGGATTTTCATTACAATTTTATTGTTTTTTTCTTAATCCATCTCTAATCAATGTTCTCCAGCTCACCTACAGCAGATAAAATTAAAAACGCATTGCAAAGTTATTTTTTTGTAATTTCAAGATAAATAACGGTTGTCAATGAAGGGAATGAAAGTAGAAGGACTAACTTACAAAATCGTTTGAAATACAGTGACTAAATTGTAATTAAATATTTAATTTAACCATGCATTATACAGACTAGAAGATTTCATGGCCCAAGCAAGCACGCAGTGAGCCCGGCTCCTATGTTTCAAAATTCAAAAAAAGGAAAGGAGCAACGGTCACCTTTCTTCATAACTCTCTCTGAGCCAAGGCAAATCATCCATCAAACAATGAATCCTATGTTTTCTTACCTTTGAATTGCCAAATCAACGTTAATATTTACAACCTCAACAACTCTCCCTTTCCCTTTTCTCCTCTCTCTCTCTCCCTCTCCCTCTCTCTAGAACAAAAGGATTGTAAAGCAGTTACCTTTTTTTCTCTGTCATTCTAATTCAAAGCACATCAATTGATTGCACATTCAAAACTGTGCCTTTTTCTTTTGAACCCTTTTAAAGAATTCAATTCAGTTTCCATGGAAGGTAGTAATAGTACTAATGAACAACCTCCTCATTGGCATGACCCCCTTCTCCTGACTGATGTACACCACCAACAACAACAACAACATAATACCAGCCCTCTCTCTAGCTCTTCAAGTAAGATCACTTCACCTTCTCTAGTGCCCAATTTTTCTTTCTTGGTTTTGTAGATATTTTTTGGGTTTTTAAACTTTCGTTTCTCTCTTTTTTCTTGTTTAGAGACTGGACTCATTTCTTCGAAGTCTCAAACTTTGGCCATGGTAGATTCAGATTCAAATGAAGGTAATGCGTGGCCTTTTTTTCCTAATTTAAAGCAAACCCATTAATTTTGTTAATTTAAATTTTGCTGGGAACACTCTGTTATCTCTTAAAGGTATGATTAACTTTTTTTTTTCTACTTTCTTGTTGTAGATATGTGTTGGCAAGAAAGCCAAAGCGTAGAATCAATTACTATGAAAAAACTGATAGACCGAGTTGAGAATGATGCGATTGATGGTAAAAAAATCTCTTCTTTTTACAATTTTGATCAAGAATTGGATGTCAAGATTGAACTTTTTATCGGGGTTATCAAGATTTAAGAATTTGATTGAATTTTGTGTTATTTTTTCAGGTAGGTCCATGTTAGGGTTTTCATTAACATCTCCTGATCTGGTCATCTGTGCTGGTTCACCTGATATATCCAGAACTGGATATGGAGATTCTCCTGAATTATTGGATGACAACAAGTGTTCAATTGAGCTTTCTCTGGAGAATGGTATTGATGGGTCTGATATGAAAGACTCTATTAAGACTCCATGTGTAAAGTTTTCTTCTGTTTTTCAAACATTCAACAAAGAGTTGTCTCCTGAATCTTCGTTTGAGCTCCTTCCACAGCAAGAAAAAGAAGAGAAATTGGTGAAAGATTTTGTTCCTGGTGTGTGCATTAATGCAGGATGCACTGATAGGGCTGTGGTTTTTGGGGGTGTAGAGTTTTTAGGGGATGATTCTTTTCTGGGTGGTGATACTGTAAGGACTGATGCTACAATTGGGGATGGACAGGATGGGGATCTTTCTCTTTACCAAACAGCACGGTATGGTAACTTCTCGTATTGTTTTCGGGCGCTAGAGCCTGGGAATTATGATGTGAGTCTGCACCTTGCAGAAATTGTATTCACTGATGGCCCTCCTGGGCTAAGAGTATTTGATGTTTTTGTACAAGAGAAGAAGGTGAGAATTCATGAAACCAAAACAAATATGAGTTTCAATGGAGGTTGCTAATGCCATCATCTTATTGTGTATGATTGATTGTTTTTGTAGGTTATGTCATGCCTCGACATATATGCACAAGTAGGCGCAAATAAACCTCTGGTTGTATCTGGCCTTAAAGCTTTCGTAGAGGGTGATGAGGGCTTATTGATTAGATTTGAAGGAGTGATGGGAAAACCGATTGTATGTGGCATTTCTGTTACAAAAGATTTTTCTGCTAGTAAGTTCAGTTTTCTATCTTCTTTTGGTTTCTGAACTTTCGTTTTTGGTTCATGTTTCAAGATAGAAATTTAGTTAAGCTTTCTAAAACTTCTTATTTCAGATACTGGAGAAGCTAGATTACTAAAACCTATAGGAATGTCTCAAGTAGCGGAGTGCGATTCACCCAAAGTAAGACCTCTTAATCCTTTTAGATTCTAATTTAGTTTGTGAGAAACATTAGATTATTGCCTCTAAAATGATGGTTAAACTGCAGGAATTAGGTCACCTTGAGGTGGAAGGGGATTATCAGAAGCTACTGAGAGATCACGAGTTTCAGAGAAGGGAATTAACAGAGATGAGGAGGGCAATGGATGAACTTAAGAGGGAAAACCGACTTAAGAGCAGGGAATGCCAAGATGCTCTGAAGTCATTACAGGAGCTCCAAAATGAGCTCATGCGCAAGTCGATGCATGTTGGGTCCTTGGGTATGGAAATCTAATGTTGTCTGTAGTAATCACATTGACTGTCCATAAATGTTGATTGTGCCGATGGTTGGTTGTATGCAGCCTTTGCCATTGAGGGACAAGTGAAAGAGAAGAGTAGGTGGTTCACATCATTGAGAGACTTGACAAGAAAACTGAAGGTACTTTTATGAGTTTTTGACATCTGTCTCATGGAATATCTGGTACTATGTTGCATTATTTTAAAAAGGTTTCATTTAACAGATTATGAAAATGGAGCACATCAAGCTATCAGAGGAGGCACTGGCATACAAGAATTGCCTTGTAGATATGGACGAGATAAGGTCTACTATTCTGTCCAAAAGTAGGTCAATGTACTGTTTATATGACCAACTCAGCTATCTTTCTTCTGCATTTTTTATTCACTTATTTTGTTCTGACAGTGAAGCAGCAAGTAGATTTGCATGAGGATCTAAAGATTAAATTTGTTGAAGGAGCCAAGGAGAGAAAGGAACTGTACAATAAGGTTCTAGAGTTGAAAGGTAGATTTATTTTTGCTTAGATATCTGGAGTTCTATATGTTAGGAATTTAAAGATGGTATACTGAATTCTGAATCTTTCTTGCAGGAAACATTAGGGTGTTTTGCCGGTGTCGGCCTCTAAGATCCGAAGAAGTTGCAGCCGGAGCTTTAATGACTATTGATTTTGAATCTGCTAAAGATGGTGAGCTAACTGTTATGTCAAATGGACTTCCAAAAAAGACCTTCAAGTTTGATGCTGTTTTTGGCCCCCAAGCAAACCAAGGTAATCACCTCGTGTGTGAAGTGCATTTTGGATCTTGTAGTTATCCACTCTGTTCCTTTCAATAATAAACCATTGCTTTTGCTTGTTTTCTCAGCTGATGTTTTTGAAGACACTGCTCCATTTGCAAGCTCGGTCTTGGATGGGTACAACGTCTGTATTTTTGCATATGGACAGACAGGGACTGGAAAAACTTTTACAATGGAGGGTACAGAAGAAGATCGTGGAGTAAATTTTAGGACTCTTGAGCAAGTTTTTCATATGATTAAGGAGAGAGAGAAGCTATTTCGATATGATGTATCTGTAAGCGTTCTTGAAGTTTATAATGAGCAAATACAAGATTTGCTGGTGTCAGACTCTCAGCCAGGAGTGGCTGCGAAGAGGTAGTATGAATTCCTTGTATTTTCTCTCCATTTTCATCTTATGTTTTCTACGATCTTTATACTTAGTGAATGGTTCTTTTCACGATCACCATTATATTCTGATAATGAATCTTACACAGTTGAGAATATCAAAATTGTATAAAGGGTAAAATCCACGAGTTCCTTGTTGCTATTCAGTATTTACTTGCAAAACCTGTTGTGGACTTGATTCTTTGTTTTGTATGATAAACTTACTTCTATACACTTTTTTATTTTTCATTATTAGCCTGAGATTTCCTTTCACTCGTTTTAAGATCCCAATATGAGATTATTTATGATATATCTCATAAGCAGTAAGAAATAGAGCAGTATTCCAGTTTTTAACCAATCTACAATTTGTCCTCTATCCTCACTTTTATGATCTTTGAGTCAGTTTAACCGAAGCATTGGAGTCTTGGCTTCTTCAACTTATTACTATATATGTTCATTATTATATGAAATGCAGGCTAGAAATAAGACAAGCTGGTGATGGACTACATCATGTTCCTGGGCTGGTTGAGGCAAAGGTACACAACATGAGTGAGGTTTGGCAAGTTCTAAGAACTGGTAGTAATGCAAGGGCAGTTGGCTCTACCAATGCTAATGAGCACAGCAGCCGATCTCACTGGTCCGTGTTACTATGCTCCATTTGAGTTTTTATCTATGCTCAATAATTGCATAATGTGTTTGAAACTGGAGTAAAGGCTAACGAATGGATTGTTCTTGATCCAGCATACACTGTGTTATGGTGAAGGGAGAGAATTTATTGAACGGGGAATGCACAAAGAGCAAGTTATGGTTGGTTGACCTAGCAGGAAGTGAGAGGATAGCGAAGACAGAAGTGCAAGGAGAGCGGTTGAAGGAAACTCAAAATATTAATAAATCATTATCTGCACTTGGTGATGTCATATCTGCTCTCGCAACTAAAAGCCCTCACATCCCATTCAGGTTATAAAAATTTTTAACCAGTCTTTGATTTGTTATTTTTCTACGTGCAAACTACCAACCAATCTGACTCTACCTTCAGTGTAAATGTTAATAACATGTTTGCTTGCTGTCCAGAAATTCAAAGCTCACGCACCTTCTTCAAGACTCCCTAGGTACTTTTCTACCTGAACCATGCAGTAAATATAAATTTGGGTTGATTTACATGAGTTATGCAGGTATAAAATGAGTAAAACTAATATCTGGATCCATATTTTTTAGGAGGAGATTCAAAGACACTCATGTTTCTACAGATCAGCCCTAATGAGAATGACCTAGGTGAGACTCTATGCTCGCTCAATTTTGCAAGCAGAGTTAGAGGGATAGAGTTGGGGCCTGCAAAGAGACAGTTGGACAATGCTGAACTTCTGAGATACAAGCAGATGGTATAGTGATAACTTATACTTTAAATGCCCTGTTCTTTATTTAGCCTTAATCTATGGTTATCACCTTTCTATTAAGTCTGTCTGACTGTTCCTACATGTCCATGGAAATGGGCTCTCCTGTCTGTTAAGGTTGAGAAATCGAAGCAAGATTTGAAAAGCAAAGATGTGCAAATAAAGAAGTTGGAGGATACAATCAATGGACTGGACTTGAAGACAAAAGAAAAGGACTTTAAATATAAGACCTTGCAAGATAAGGTAGTCTATAGGTTGTCAGAAACCATTGCAACTTCACTTATAAATCAGCTCACCAATTTTTTCATTTTTCATTATGCTGGAAGATGGATCTTTAGTTTCCCTTTTCTTTCGTTGATTTTGCAGGTAAAGGAGCTTGAGGCACAGCTCCTAGTTGAAAGGAAGCTGGCACGCCAGCATGTGGACACAAAGATTGCCGAGCAACAGCAGCAACAGCAAACGAAACAGCAGCAAGATGAGCAAATTATTGCACCACCTAGGCCTCCGCTTGCAAATCGAATATTAGGGAGTAACAAGAATTTTGATGAACCTGTGAATGGTGCGTTGAACAAAGAACAGATAAATCTGACTCTGCCACCAATTGGGAACACCAGTTACAAATCCACAATCCCCCTTCCCTCCACAGAGGGGGTTGTCAAGTTGACTGACTCTACTGAAAAAGAAAACAACCCTGCCATGGCTGATCAACCACGATTGCTGAAGAGGACTGGCAGAGCCTCAATTTGTACAACAGCAAGACGCGTCCTAGCAGCCCCAGCTCCAAGGCGGAACTCAATGATTCCACTCCCAAGTGTACCGAGTATACCAAGTTCATTTCCATTATGTCAAGTGGATATGAAAGAAGATTCTGAAGGATCTGAAACAAACTGTTTTCCTGAGCAGACACAATGCGACAGCCCTAGAGAAATCAGATATGGCTCCAAGCGGATAAGCACCATGTTGAAACGAAGTCTTCAAAAGAAAGTTAACATGAAGTCCCCACTGCAGCAACATATGAGAAGAGGTGGTATAAATGTCGGGATGGAGAAGGTTAGAGTATCTATTGGAAGTCGAGGCAGGACCGCACATCGGGTATTGCTAGGAAATGGTAGAAGAACAGGAATGAGGGAAACTCAGCAGAAGCAGATGCTAGGAGAGAAGGAAAGGAGGTGGAATAGTGGAACAGTGGCAAGAACTCCAATCTAATTGATACATTTCTCACTGATATCTGACATTACATCTGCTTCCTTCCTTCTTGTATAATAGAAGGGTGAGAAAGGACTACGGTGTGTATTTTTTTATTATGCTAATCATCTGTTTGAATCTTGTGATTGTATAATCGTCACATTTGCGAAGCCTTGGCAGATGCGTTCACATCTGTATCAGAGCCTCGTGGAAACATGAAATGGCGTTTTCTTGTACTTTCTTGTGGAAGAATCAACCGATGCAAGGGGAATGCTTGCAATCTCTTCATGCCAAACAGAAATTAGAGGAGAACACTGCAGCATGTGTATGAACCAGAAGAATGGTAATAATCCACTCACTCTATCAAAACAACTTGAACTAGGGATATGATGTTCTACACCACCATGAGATTATCCGTTGAATGGTTTGTGCAGTCATCTCAACGAAATCGTGTCTTAAGATGCCTCTTTTAGTTAAACAGCAACAAGTAAATGTTACACTAACAATTATTGTGAGGTACAGATAAATAGAAGAGGCAACTAATTACAGAGATGATTATACCACGATTTTTTTTTTATTTCTTAGGGGGTGGATTTTTTTAACCAGACAACTTAACGATGACGAAAAACATGAATCACATGAAGTGAGAAACAAAAAATGCATCAATACGTGTCGTATACTTGTTTTCTTTGTTTAAAAAGGGGAAGCATGAATATAACCAGCAACAACAGGCCCAATCAGGCAAATGTTGAGTACCACATTTAAGTGTTCAAAACCATGCCTACTCCAGACTATTTTATACCAACATTTGCGTGGGACTTGTGTTCCCGGGAAGGCTGTGTTTCTGCAAAACCCCTGACCTGACCTATTGCTCTTAAGCGATGCTTGTATGTGTAATTGTAAAGCAGCCTTCAAAATTTTTACAGCAGTGTCTAAAATGACTTGCTATGCTGATGATTTCCCTAACCTGCAATCATCGTTTCAGCATATGTTTTACCAGCTTCACTCCTTGGTACAATGAATCTTAAACAATCTAGTAGGATAAACAATTAATTACCAAAGCCGAGACAGAGACTCCCCTGCTCTCTGTCATGTACTAGCATACTTGGTTTCAGAAGGATCTGATATCTGTCTCTCCATGGTCTTCTCAATTGAAGGTCCCTGTTCACAAACATATTTGATAGATTCTGAGAGTCGACAGAGCAAATTTACCAGAGCAATCACTTCATTTCGCTGTAGTTGGAGCTGCAATGACAGCAGTTCAAGCATATATAAGACAGAGCTAACATTTGGATTTACGAATTCCATTCAGTGACCAGTCCTTTTGGAGATTTTAATGATATGCAAAGCATATGAAATCCAGAACATTCAAAAACTCACAGATTCGCTTGGCTGATTTTGACCATCAACAGAAAAGAGGATCTTCAATGCAGTACCAAGGCCAAGAACCTGAAGTTTCCCCCAGAGTCTACACTTCTCACAGCCAACACAGTCCATCAATGCACTGCAATATGTTTATATGATAAATTAATAAAGCATACAAAATAATTAAAAAAAAAAAAGTGGTATGATCAATTAGCTAGTTAAGAAAATTCAAAAAATTTAGGAGAAGAAATTGTCTTTCAGGATCACATTTTACTGTCCTTTAAAATTGCTAGAATCGAATATCAGGACCTAAAGAAAACGCATGAAGAAAATCAATTTCTCTTTATAAGAGGAGCCTTCCATTCAAGACAAAACATTAGTTGAGTCTTAAAAAGAGGACCTAATATTTCTGAATTGCTTTTGAATTTGCTGCTTCAGTTCAGGTCCACTTTGGCCTTGCCATAAATTAGCTTCATCAAATGGAAGAGGACAAGCAGCTTGGAGTTTGGGGTTGTGAAGTAACTGCCTCACCAAAGACTCCGTCTTTAGGTCCTCTGTATGGTTACCAGTGTCATACTCAGCCTGCTCCAGGTAATCTGCTGCCTGCAACAAATTTTGAATAAAATAGCACCAACGAACTCCAATATCAATGTCTGAAATTATCTACCAGACACATATTACAGTGCTCACTTTAGTCACGGCACGCAAAACAAAGAGGAATGTGAAGTACAGGTTTCTGACACGATCAGGATATCTGAGAACACGATCATACATCAATTCCGGGTTCTGACCCCACTGAAAATGTACATAAACGACATCAGTGTCCAATAAAATTAATTATAGATGGGTTGGTCTTCATTGAGTTCATTTCATGTTTGTTAAAAATTCCCCTGCATTACTCATCTAGTTATTCTAAATTACATGGACAGAGTAAAACTTCAGGAAATGATGCACTTTAGGTAGCTCTAGATGACTGTATAATGTACAAGGTTCTATCAGAAAGGACCTTCAAGAACAAAAAAGACATAGTATAAAAGAGAGATGCAGCGTGGCAAATGCCTAAAATTTTGTAAGTTATTATGTTGAGAACATTCAAAACAGGAATTATGGCAGTGTTGATAGGACAAGGCAGAAAGCAAACCTTATTGGTGCTCTCATCAAGAAGATAATCAGCAGCTATATGGGTTGAAATGGAAGAGTGGAGGCCAGATATTAATTTGTATAATACCATTTTCTCCTGGCACATCTCTCCCAGTGGAGCTACAAGAAGTTAAATTGGATTATAGTAATGAAAAGAAATCAAAATTCAGAATTAGAAGCTTTGGAGAAACATGGACATTCGTAGAGATTCACCACATATCACAGGAAAAACATGGTGACTTTCAAATTCGAGAGAAACAGCAGAAAATAAAATATCTAAGAAAAAGTGATGAATATAATCCTGTTTTTTTTCCTTTCACCTCAAGCAAGAGTTTCATGAAAGACAAGTTTGAGTTCTACATGAATGACTAGTTCAATAAAATATCTTCAACCAATATTTTGAACTCAAAAGGGAACAAAATTCAATTTCAGCTATGCAAGTAAATGCAACAGATTAACCAATTATCTCAGTCAGCAAAATTCAATTGCCTGCTCTACTAATTTCAAAGACATTTTATTATATTGATCATCTTGCACCCCATGGCAATTCCAGCAGTCAATGCATCCGCAGAGAAATTAAAAAATCAGCTTACATTTTAGGCAATTCTCTGAGTAAACAGCATCCCATATTCTTCTAGCTGATGGACCAACATAACCAGTGTAGCGTTCCGGATTCAATAAGAGATTCACATATGTCATCTCATCTACAAGATACTTCAATAGTAAGTCTCTGCAATGTTCTTTTAAGAAATAACCCCCTCACTAAAGGGAAGATAATACTTGTAACAGAAATTTGAGGTGATACTAAAATTCCAGGTTCTATAATTTATATTGGGAAACATGATAGTTCAATAATCAGTTGCAGTCTCACCAAGTTATGACTAAATGGAAGCTAACTGTATTCATGGTCTTATTAATCAAAAGTGATGCCTAAGTTATCATGTACTTTCCAATTTGTAAATACTATATCTCCTTCCATACAGTAGGAAGCTGGATACTACATGATCTTCAAGATTCAAAACCAAGAAAATTATGCAGTCTGTATTCACCAAAAAGTCAGCAGTTACCATTATCAGTCTCGTCATCATTTGTCCATGGATTATCTGTCTCTATCCATCCTTTAAAAGCTCTACTGTCTAATGTGCGATCAACAGCAGCCTGTGGCTTTCCCTCTTGACACGCCACATCATCTGCTGGAAGACCATGGAGGAATGGCTTCTTAAGAGGTTCTGGGAACTCGTTTTCTGGGCATTCACAAACACTGCAATCACGCAAGCGGCACATACCATCATCGGGCCAGAAAGGGCAGTCGCACCACAATTTAACCTCCCATAAGGAAAATGCATCTCATGTCAAAAAGGAACGGATAAAAGAATCACAGTAGTCAACTATTACAGTTGCTCAGATTTACAGCACAATGGGAAATTGAACAAAATGATGTTTATGTTTTGTTGAATATTTATTCTGGACACAAATACGATAATCACTCTTAACCCATGTCTTCCCCGATATTGAAATGGTTCCCAGGAAGTCACATTGAAACAAAATAATTTAGAAACAGCCATTTCAGCACATAAAAGGAGCTAATTCAATGAACAAGTGCCACATGAAGTCCATTTTGTAAGCCTGTACATGAACCTATTGTTTCCACTACAGCAAAATTTATAGCCAAAAAAGTTCTCCCAAAACGAATATCAGGCTAACACCAGCATCCAAACAGACTAATTTTCCTATTGCATTGATAGGTGACCACCACAACTAAGAATCATTTGCTCAGGTCTGGTTGAAATTGCAGCAAAAGCCATAATATTCATCATTTCTTTACCATGTGCAAAAATATTTCACCAAGAAACCTCACTATCACAATAAAACTAAAAGTACATGACCCCAAGATAACACAAAAACAGAAAATCCTTACCTTAAAATACCGAAAAAACGGTGTTGTAACAAGCTCTTGAAGCAAAGGATGCAACACCTCTCCATTTACACTATCTACACTCTCATAATCACAACAACAACCCTCAATCACTCCCTTATATTTCCCTGAATCCTGCGCACAAAACCAAAAAAAAATAACCAAATGATTGCCAAATCACAAACAATTAACATCCAAAACTAGAAAGAATGAATTGTACCTGAGAAGAAGGGCATTGACATGACTTGTTATTACTGTTAATCAAAGAACCAATCTTTGAAGCGGTCATTGGAGAAACAGTAACAGCTACAACAACTGCCAGAGAAACTGCCACTAATGCCCCGATCAACCCCCATGAACTCCATCTCTTTCTCTCCTTCTTGCTTTCTTGTTTGGGCTTAAAGCTCTCGTTTTTCTTCACCATTTAAAAATCTAAGACAGACCCAGGTCCTGTTTCGGTTAAACCCTCCAAACCCAGATTTTTGTTTTTCAGTATTTAAGCGTTACTACCGACGAGAATCAAATTCGACGGCACACGAAACATTTGCGCAAAAGGAGGGAGTGTGATGCACGCCCCAATTGACTAAGTGTAAGGGACACGTGGTGAGTTCAAAATGCAGAGTGGCTGAAAGGGAGAGTGAAGATAGCTTTTAATGAGATATAGAAAGTTCATTGAGAAGTCTGTTTTCTAAACCACTTTAAAAGTTTTTTTTATGTTTATTTATTATTAAAAAACTTAATCCATAAAAGATATTTTCAGGTTAAGAAAACATTGAATTAGTTTTTTAAAAAAATATTATTTTATTTTGTATAAAAAATACTTTTTATAAATCATGAAAAAATCATAAATATATTATTATTTATTGATTATATAAAATTTGAATTATCAACTTTTAATTTTTATATTTTTTATAATTTAATTTAATTTAATTTTTATATCAATTTTAGTTTTTAGTTTTTTAATTATTTTTTTTTCTTATTTTTTTTCATTGAAATTTTTTATTTATTAGAATTGATCTAATTCTTTTTTTTACTATTTATTTTATTTAAAATTATTTATAAAATTATATTTTTTTTTAATTTCATCACCTTTCAACTTTTTTATCTACTAGATTTTGTATTTATTATTTTGATTGTTATTTATTTTATTTGAAATAATTTATAAAAATTTTTATTCAATTCCATCCTCCTTCAATTTTTTTTATCTGTAAAATTCAGTCCTCATTCTTTTAATAAACTTGAAAAAAAATATAAAATATTAATAAGTTATTTTTCAACTTATTTTTCATGATATATAATCAAATACTAAAAAATATTTTTCAATTTATTTTTTATAACACTACCAAACATTACTTTTAAAGAATCCACTTTCTATAAAAACCACTCATTAAAATAAAATTATTTTTTAGCAAACAAATATAACTTAATATACACTTTGTTTTTCATTTGGAGAAAATGACTTCCAGTGACCAATAAGAGCTCAAGTTTTGGTCGCCTAAAATTGTCAAGTGAATGGATGGGTTAGGCTTTTGTTTAGGGTGTTGGGCCTCAATCACTAGCCCAAACCCAATTCGAAGGTCCTTCTTGTTTGGAAAACAATATGAGGTTTAAATTTCTTAACGCGTATATTATATTATGTTTTCAATTATGTTTTAGTATATTTAAAAAGTGTGTTTGCTTTCAAAAAATATTAAATTAATAATTTTTTGTAGTATTTTTTAATGATTTTGATATATTGATGTAGAATATAAAAAAATTATTTTAATATATTTTTAAGTAAAAACAAATTCTTAAAAAGATTCATGTACCATAATTTCTAACATGCATTCAGTGGTAGACCTAGAAAATTTTAAATAAGAAGTAAATTACTAACAAATGCTTAATATTATATATTATATAGACAGATGTTATATATAAAGAAATCAATTTAAAATGCATGTACTAACTCATGTCAAGCAAAATTAATTTAAGAATATTTTTAAAATGAAAATATTTCCGTTATAATTTTTTTTTCGAGTTTTTATATTTTAAAAATGCTTCATAATTACTTCATTCTTAATTTCATTAAAAATATTTTTTCTCAATATATACAATTAAACTTTCATTCATCTTTTTCAAAATCTTCTAGGAACTAGTAAAATTATTGGCAACAATTCTTTATTTACTTGTTGTTTTATACAAGCGGGTTAAATATAAATATTAATATATTTTTACCCTAATATTTTGAGTTGTTCGGTACTTTATTTTTAATCACTAGTAAGTTGTTCACCATCATTTTTCATATGAAATGCATAACAAAATACATATTAATTCATCAAAATCTATTTCAATTCATTTTCATATACATATAATATTATCCATACACATATTAATTTAACAAATCCATAGATTATCATAAACTCTAACATTTTTAATAACTAAATATTAATGAATAAAACTAAAATTAGAACAATGAAAAAAATAGAAAAAAATAAAGAAAAATCACCTAAAACATAAAGCATAAAAGGTTACTTATTTAACTAATTAATAGTTTAGGACTTAAAGAAAAATTTTATAAAAAAAAAAGACAAGAACAATAATTCAAAAAAAAAAAAAAGCTTGGATCAATTAGTAGTTAATAAGGAAAATTAAACTTGTTAAGTTATTATATTAAAATTCTAATATAAAAAAATATTTTGAAAAAAAAAAAAAGATTAAGGGGCAATTGCCCCCTTAATCTCTGGCACCACCACTGCATGCATTCTCGCATAATCTTGGTCAATCCCATAAACCAACCTAGAATACATTTTACGGATTGATTGGGTTAACCTGAGTTAATCAAAAATACATTATTTTACTTTTTTTTTTTTGAAGTTAAAACATAATCATTTTAAGAATAAAAAACTATAAAAAAGTTAGTTCAAGTTTAACTGGTTCACCGATCAATCTAGGTTTTTAATTGGATCAGCTTTCAAAATAATTTTCTTGAAACCCAACCTAGGTCGGATACCATGTGAACCTACTGGACAAAGCCGGGTTTAATAATTGTGATTATAATTAAGGTATTTTTTAAGTTATAAATCATTAAAAAAATAAACTACCAGTAATTAAGTAATTTTTAAGTAGAAGATGTTTGTACAATTTCAATTAGCATTAGCAATGAGTAAAATGTGAGTGTGCATGTTAACATCAAAATAACAAAATCACAGTAAACAAATTTATGCAATACGCAGCCGTTCTCATTGTAATAGAAAGTAAATTCTTCAAAAGTTATTTTTGTGAAGGTATAGTTAAAACAATCTTTAAGTTATAAAAATGATGAAAGAAATTTTGGTATCTTATATATATATTAACTATTTTTGTTTAATATAATATATGAGATGTTGGAGTAAATTAATATATTTATAACAAGAAGTAAATGTCCAGATTACACACGAAAGTATTTGAGTATAGATTATCAATTTGTTTGTCATTATCTTCATTTATCGAAATTGAAATAACATGAATTAACTTATAAATAACTAAAAGAAATTTAAATAATAAATACAGGATAAAAAAAATGAGGAAAAAATTAGTTTTCTAGTGGAAGACAATATGATATTTTTTATAACAATAAAAAAATCATCTAACTATAATAAATATAATTTAGTTATTGGAAAAGAAAATACAGAAATAACAAAAACTTATATTGAATAATAAGAAAGGAAAAAAAACTTTGATGTCCTTCTTGTATGGGAAAGCAAATAGCATTTTTTATAGACACTCTAAAATAGATATGCAAGGATCAATTTAAAAAATAAAGTTTGTCAGCATTATGAAAAGATATCCTTCTAATATTTGATAATCAAGCAAAAATCATATGAGAATGTAATTACCTCACAAAAATCATATTTGATAATAAAGTAGAAGATTTTTTTTCAATATTGCAAGATTCTTGTATTGAGACAAACAAAAAAAAATATACATAGTCAAATCCCAAATAAAAATAACAAAAAGGGATCAAATTGAAAAGATAAAAGTTTATGGACCAAAATAAAATAAAAAAGAGACATGAACTTTCATTTGATTGTGCAAATGAGTCCCTAAATTTGGTTAAAAAAAGGGATTGAATATATTTTTTTTTAATCTTCAAATTGTGCCTTTGAAGCTCTAATTATTATAAATCAAATAAATTGAATTTTGTTTCGTAAAAAATATTTTCTTGGCATATCGAGATTCTTATATGCACGCAAGGAAAATATGTCATCATGATCAATTGCAAATCAAAGTGATGTAAAAAAATCAAGTAAAAAGAAAAGGAAATTAAGGGACCAAAGTATAAACAATTCTAGAGAAAAAAACGCAATGTATTTCACATGACTTTTTTTTTATTATTTTAAATTGTAATGTAATCTGTCCTTGAAATAGAACGAGAACGTCCGATCCTTCCACCAATTAAAAAGGGGACCGTCGATTAGTGATGAAGCGTGGAGGCTTTGTCTCTGCCGACACACGGACTGGGAAGTTTATTGCACTTTTAAGGATAAAGAAAAACAGCGACTCTTTTTTATTTTTCCCCCTTAAATAAATAAATACAAAAACTCGTGTTGGTGAAAAACTTTGGCACTAATTTGCAACAAAATGTCAAAATATATGAAAATTTTGATATTGGGCTCTTTCAATTTACCAAAATTAAAACTACATCATCGTAAAGAAATCCTTCACTATAATTACATAGAAAAAAGCTTAAATTTAGAATTAATCTAATATGGTTGAATTAACTAGAAGCATCAACCCGTAATCTAATCAAGTTTGTCAAAAATTGATTTGAATCCTTCTTAATATCATTTTATTTTTTAAAAAAATTGAACTCTTGAGTCAGGTTCTTGAACAAGCTAGATTTAAGGTGTAAATCGTGTTCTATATAAAACATTATCTTAAAATTTAGATCGTTTTAATGTTCTAATATCAAAAATAATTTTTTTTTAAAAAAAATACTTTAATATATTTCTAAAAAAAATATAATTTAAACCACCATTGCTATTACAATTTAAAACACACTCTTAAAGAACTTCCCTATAAAGCATGCACCATTAATGAACTTATTCTAACCTCCATACAAGCAACCAATCAGCATCTTCCCCTACTAATAATGATGGCTCTACTTCATCCCCTCTCTTTCTATAAAATACAAGTTGATTAAAGAACTCAGAAAAGCATCTTCGGCTTGTGTTAATCATTGTAGTTAGAGCTGTTGATTCCATGTATTCTCTCTCTCTCTCTCTCTCTCTCTCTCTCTCTCTCTTCTAACACTTGATCTGCAGATTTATGGAATCCTAGTTAATGATTAGCAGTTCTTAAGGATGATAAAACAATGCATGGTGCCTGAAATGTGAAGTGATATAATAAGAAGGTTGATTTTGAGAAGATACTGTTAAAAAAGGGCTTAAATATCATCTCATGATTTGATTACACTCAACAATTTATTAAATTATTCATTATGAATCAGGAGATTGGATCGTTGGATACATTGCATCCAAAAATAGTAAGAGAAAGTTCTTTGTATGTCTCTCTTGAATTTGGTTTTTTTTAATTAATTTTTTAGTATTTTCAATCATTTTGATGTCTTGATATTAAAAATAATTAAAAAAAATATATTATTTTAATGCATTTCCAAGCAAAAAAACACTTTAAAAAATAATCGTAATACATTTCCAAACATCCCTTTTAAAATTGAACATCATGAGTCTTTAATCCAAAGTCTAACACATGAGGAAAATCCATCACACGAGAGCATCCCGGGGCTTGAAAATGCATGCATTGAGACAAGTTCACGATTTCGATGGGGGGGATGAATCCCATGGATCGAAATAAGAAATTGCAATGTATATAATCGATTTCAAAAATTAATAATAAAAAAAAACCATATTTCCATTAATTTTGGGAATTGATTGTGATCATCATTATTCATCCTGAAAATAAATTATCCCGAGTGCATGATAATCCCAAATGGAGTCAATCCATGAAAGTCCCTCTCCCTTCTTCTCCCCACATGTAATAAATAGAGGGACCGGAATGGAATAATTAAGGATACCAATATCACTTTGTGGGCCATATCAACATAATGGGCCCTAATCATGTTCATGGGCCTCCACTCCTAGGGCACAATAAAACCCCCCACATGTCAAACACAAAAAGTACCCATCATTCTATAAACACACATTGTGCCATGCTTAGTGATTGATTATGAAAGGATTAGAAGACAAATTGATGGTGTGTCAATAAATACAGGCTGGTTGCACATGCAATCGCCACCTGTCCCTGCCATGCCTAGCTCTTGAAACCTTGACCAGAAGTTCAAGCATGGGAGAAGCCTGTTTCTTGCTGTGGAAATGCCCTAGGCAAATTGGTCATGTGAAAGAATGTGATGGCATCAACTTGGGGTAATCATGGGGAACAACATGTTTAGGTCATAGATTAAGTTGTGAAAACATTGCTAAGGTGCTATATCTTTCTCTGTTTATATGCTTTTGCATTTATATTGCCTTGCAAATGCAATGCACATGGTAGCCATTTGTTCGACATGTGTTGCTTGTTATATTTTAGTTATATTTTAATGCAATATTTTTTTCTCGTCACGTGTTTGTGTTTAATTACTGTTTCAACATAGAATAGACAAAACAATATAAAACAAAAATATATTTGATTGAAAAAAAAACATAAACACAAAATAAATATATTTTTGTGATTACTTTAAAGTGAGATTTTGTATTTTCAAAACATGAAATGCAAAAAGATATGTCTTTGTTTAGCGTGTTTGATGTTTTTTTTTCATTTTTTGTCTCGATCCAAAAAAGTACAACCGTAACTAATTTTAGTAAAAAAAAATAAAATTTGACTATGTTTTTAAAAAGTAAAAATGCATGGGAATTTCTTTGATCATACAAGCATTGTTATGGAAAGAAAAAAAGGAGTTGCTTAATTCTTTCATGAAATTGAAAAGAGATTTAAGTACTAATTTTCTTACATATTCGTATACTAGTTTTTAAATGATGGATCTCAAATGACTATTACTTGTCAATGCATGTAGTTTTAATTGAATTATTATTCCTTGCAAATGTGAATCATCAACTCCATTAATCCATTTGCATTCATGATTAACATGTGACATTTTTTGTGATAATTACATGGATCATGAAGACCACCAGGGAGTTGACAACATTCACAAAAATGCTATTTTTCACTTTCAAAAATATTAATTTTAAATAAAAAATTAAGGAAAATAAAAATTGGACCACCCCAAGGATAATTTTGAATTTTTTTACTTGAAAATACATTAAAATAATATATTTTTAATTTTTTTTAACATCAGCATATCAAAATAATCCAAAATCATAAAAAAATTTTAAAAAAAAACTTAAAAAATTATTTTTTGATATTATGGTAACGATTGCTTTTTATTTGAGAATACATTGAAATGATTTTTTTTTTATTTTTTAAATTTAATTTTTAACATTAACATATTAAAATAATCTAAAAATAAAAAAATAATAATTAAAAATAAAAAAATTATTTAAATAAAAAAATCACTCTTCCAATATAAAAATAAACCCTTGATCACTTGATATAAATGAAAGGACAAGTTCATAATTGTTTGCCTACATTATTGTGAGGAGCTAGGAGGTTGAAAGCCATTATTGATGAATTATGTTAGTACTTGAAAATTATATTTTATTAAATATTAAAGTTTTTTCTTTCAGAATTCAACTACTAAATTCTCATGCCACTAGTTGATTTTTTTATGCGAGCAAGCGACAATATAGGACCGATGTTGCCCACGTGGCAGACAGCATCGTCCTTTCACTTCCACATGGGTCCCATCCCTTTTTAGAACCGATCAAAGTGGCCCATCACACGGGGGCCACTACCTCCTTTTCTTCCCTCTTTTTCTTTTTTATGTCTGAAAATTCTAAATTTAATTAAATTGGAATATAATAAATAAAATTAAGAAGGTTCCAGGTAACGTTTAGCTGTGCTACTGGTTAGTCAATGAGCTTTCAGCCTGTTTTTTTATTCCTCTAGGAATATAATCGGAGCCGTGTTTGCATTAGATTTTTAATAATATTTTATTTATTTTTTTAAAACATTTTTTATATTATTTTAATATATATTTTAATAAAAAATATTTTAAAAAACAATACTTCTAACATTTTCAAACCATATAAGTTTTATAGTTCAATTGAATCTATTCCTAACGAATTGATAAGCAAATGTACTAGTTTTTCATTATTATCATTTTTTATCTAATTTAAAAAAATTAAAAAAAAAACTATTTTTATAAATATTATGGACTGGGTTATATAGATGGTTTCTCCAGAATTTAAGGTTGGGGTAAGGAAAGATGTTTAGCATTGTATTTAAAAAATATTTTTGAAAAAATTTAATATAATTTTTTTATTTTATTTTTTATGTTTTAAATCATTTTAATGTGCTAATATTAAAAAAATTTTAAAAAATAAAAAAATTATTGGTATATTTTTTAAAATGAAAATCAATCACAACCACACTATAATAAATGATGATGAATGTATATTTTAATTGTTAAATTTTATAAAACAAAAATTACACTGTATCTTTTAAAAAAATTATAATTTTAATAAATTTTTTAAATAAATATTATTTTAAAAAATAATTATTATTACATTCTCAAACACTATTTAAAAATATTTATCTCACCTAGCGGTGGTCTAGCATCCTCTTGAGCGATCTTTGTGACAACTTTCGAGGCCTGGCTGATGGCTCTCCACGCATTCCCCTATCTAACGCTGAAGAGCAGATCACGGGTGTCTGGACAAAGGACGACGTCGCCTCAGAAAGTGAACATTTATTACATGATAAAAGATCAGGAGTACTTGCTGCGTGGAGCCTTTTGAAACCACGTAAATTTCATAAAAAAAAAAAAAAAAAAACGTAATCCTCCCAACTTAAAATATTAAAAAAATGTTTTACATTGGAGTGATAGTTATTTTTTTTTTTAAAAATAGATTAAAATAATATTTTTTTAATATAAACAAATCAAAAAAATTAGGAAATATAAAAAAATTAATTTTAAATAAAAAAATTTCAAAATTTATCTAACCCTCATTTAAAAGCAATACCAAATAAACAAAAGAGAAAAAAATCTTTTATTAATAGGTTTTTTGAGATTAAAATGTTATAATAAAATATAATTGATATGTGGATGAGTGACTTTATTTAACAAAAAAAAAAAAGAACAGTAAGATTGAAGTCTAGTAAATGACTTTGTATTGTTTTTTTATAAAAAATGAATTAAATTATTTGAATAGTTTAAGCTATTGGGTTGAAATAACTCTTTAACATGGCATCAGAGTATTAACAGTCAAGTGGTCTAAAGTTTAAATTTTATCATTCTTATTTATTTGATAAAAATTAAACACAATATAATTTAGGTTTGTGTAAGTTTCAAGTCTAAAGACTTTCACTTGAGGAAATATATTAAATAATAAATCATACTATATAGTTTACCTAACAGTTTAAGTTATTAGGTTGACATGCTTCTGGTTATTGGATAATATATAGTGTTTTATTAAATATTGTGAAATTTTAACAAATCCAACCCTCTTTTCATTTTTATTTTTTTTTTAAAAAAAAGAATGAAACAAATTCAAAATGTATTAGCTAAGGATTGCCAGACACGACCTAATTTAACAGTAGTCGAGTGCAATAATTGAATCATAGACATGGAAGCTAGCTACAAGAGAAATAAATATAAATATAATAAATGAAAGAGCTCGGAAAAAGAAAATCACACAATTTATTAATATGTAGAGTACGTAATGCACAGGCATAAACAGGGATGCCGATCGCTGATTTACGGACGCCTGTTTCCTAGCCTGGCTAGCTACCATCTGTGCATGTACGAGTCCTTTTCAGCCATTTTTATTTTTACAATGCAAGAGGACTTTCTGTCAGAACCAACCCACCCGGCAGTGCCCCATTTGGAAACGAGAAAAAAGAGTGCCCGAGAGATAAAAATCTAAGAAAAATAGAGCTAAAAAGATAACATAATTGGAATATAATTACTCTCGATATTAAGAGGGTATTTGGGAGTATGGTAGCGGTTACTTTTCAAATAGCTTTTCGTGTCGAAAAGCATGTCAATAATATTTTTTTATTTTTTATAAATTATTTTTAATATCAGCACATCAAACGATCCAGAAAGTACAAACCGAACTCAATTTTAACAAAAAAAAAATTGAATTTTTTCAAAAAAACTGTTTGGACTGGATTGCTAAACAGCTTCAAAAATTGTACACAACTGTACTTAGAAATAGTTAATGTTTTAAAATTAATGATTCTCTCGTATTGATATTACCAAGTACAAAAACCGACCTCACATGAAGCTCAAATGATTCCAAACAAGAACTTAATATCGAATAATCAAGAAGAAGAAAAAAAGACAAGGTAATGTGATATTGCATGGGAAAGAAAAAGGAAAGAAGGATTCATTGTGGACATTAATACTGCTAGAAAAAAAAACTATAATTACATCTTGAAAGATTATGAAATAAAGCCATAATTAATTAGTTGTTTGGGGTTAATTATAAACTCGCTTGATAATATTCCAAAATATAGTTAGAATTATTTTATTAAATTTTTTGGTATATCCCTAATGACTCATTTCTTCCCCATATCTCTCATATGCAACACAACCTTATCTCTTTTTTATTTGTAAGCTATTGAATCTTAATCTTATTTTTTACAATTGAATCTTTATAAAATTTTAAGTTAATTTTTATTTAGATTAATTATTTTTTAAAAAAAATATTCTAAAACATAACTAAACAACATTATTTTCTACTTGGAATAGTGGTTGTATATAAAAATAATATTCATAAATATAATTGTGTTTAAATCATGCTATTTTTCTCCGGCTTATATTATTTTTAAATTTTTTTTTACCAAACTATTATATTTTCATTAACATTACTAAAGTCCTTACTTGAAAATCTAAGAAACTCAGGAAACACCATGACTATAGATGAAATCTCATTTTTTTTTTATATAAAAAATAATTTATTAGATAATAAATTATTTGAGTTTGAATTAGTTTTTATCGAGTTAATTAAATCACTAAAAATAATATATTTAATTTTATTAACCTAGTTAATATTTTTTTTATTTAACTTAAATTTGATATATTTTAAATCATGAATTTTTTTAAGTTGTTAATAATATAACACATATAATATCAATTTTGAATGTAATTTAGTTTAACATGCTTTTATCCGACTCAAAATCTCATTCGGATCGAATTTCGGGTCATGACTTCTTTAAATCGTTACCACTTAAACAACTATACAACATCAATATTTAATGGTGGCTGACAAGCTTGCCCTAATGTTTTCTTTATTCCGATTAAAATCCCATTCGGATCAAGTTCCGAGTCATGAATTTCTTAGATTTATAAGAATTAAAAAAGTTGGCTGGCAAGCTCAAGAAAACAAGTTGCTTTGATGCTTTTTCTTCTTCTCCGGGTACATTGCATCTTGCTCAGCAATAATGATTAAAGTTGACGGACAAAATAGTACCACGAGTTATGAGTTATGAGTTATGAGCATGGATGATGTGATGTATACAGACCCCACGGCGTCGCAACCACCACGCCATCTGCCAACAATGGCGTCCATGATGGAATTGGAATATATGCTCAGTGTATTATTTCCACCATATTTCTCTTGAATTTAATTTTTGTTCTTATTAACTAGTCACTCACTCCCCGAGCAATTCAATCAAGTAGTAGCCATGCATATTCAAGTTTTTTTTTTTTTTTAATTAATGTGGATGTCTGAATCAACTTATATTTTCTCGACTAATCCCACGAACTCTAAAGTTATCGATCATATAAGCTTTTAGTGGCCATCATATTAGCAACCACATGGCTTAAACTTGAGATCATATAAAGAGCAAATCTCTTTATCGTAAACTCTTAAAACTAAACCACTTATTAGATTGTTGTATATTCATTGTCTTTAAAATTAGTCTTGATAGATACAAGTTAGTTTAGATATTTATATTAATAATAATAAATAAAAGGTAATAATAATTAGTCTTGATAGATACAAATTAGTTTAGATATTTATATTAACAATAATAATAATAATAATAATAATAATAAATAAATTCTGAATGGTATAATTTAACTAGTCAGATTTTATGTTTATTTTTTAAAAGTTATTAATTCGAGTCTTTATAAACTTTATGAATCACTAGAGATTTATATGTTTATTATTTTTATGACCATAAAGTTAATCAAGATACATATGAACTGATTTAAATAACTACACTAATAATAATAATAATAAAAAAAAAACAGCAATGGATAAAACTTAAATACGGTAGGAAATTAGGCCGGCACCTGCAGTAACAGAAGGTATATTGAGTCCCGACTTGCAATCATGAAATATTTAAAGGGTGTTATTCCGCCGCGGGGTCAAGTTTTTTTCTAACATGGAAAGTATTTATCCAGGTAACTATAGTGTTTTTAAAAGAATCTAAGAAATTAAGAGCTCGGATCATTTATTCAAGTAGATTTAGTGAGCTTGTTTAATGCGTGTTAATCTTAAAACTTGTGTTGGGAGTTAAGGTAGGAGGTTTTAAAATTATCAAGTTTAATAATAATATCAAATTTTTTTTTTAAAAAATTATATCTTTTATCTTTTTATTAAATCACTTTTTTTTTAATTTTATCATTTAATTTTTAGTTGATTTAAGACTAATTTTTATTAATTTATTTTTTATAAAATTATTGTAATCTCAAATAAATATTTTAATATTTATTTAATACTTAATTTTAAAAGTATATATTTCTAGTGTCATATTATTAAGTAAAAAATAATTTTTAAAAAAAATTACTTAACCCAATAAAATTAATGATTCAACTAAATGTTTGATGATTGAAGTTATAAAAGCTCGGATTGATCTATAATATCATCTTTAAATATAAAAAATAAAATATTATATTGAATTTTTTTAAAATTTTAACATTGAAGTTATAAAACTGGGATTGATATGTACCTCATCTCTAAATATATATAAAAATATTATATTGAATATTTTAAAAACTATATCTTAGAATTTTTGTTTTCTCGATTCAAACTTGTTTGATCCAGATAGAGGTACAGTCCTAGAAGTCGGAAAAATCCTAATTCATGGTGGATGACGTGAGAGAGCGTGAGCTGAAATAACATATGAGAAATCCAAGCAAACGAGGGAGACACAACTTTATTGCTGTAATCATGTAATTGGTGGAAACTGATCTAACCCAAGAACACGGCAAGCATAGAGCCGACTGACCGTTGCTACGTTCTCTTGTAATTTATTTTACACAGAATCCAACACCAATACGCGGCCTTGCTTCTCCTTTCCTCTGTCAGTTCCTGGATTGGAACCACCACCCCCTCTGTTTTCATGCATCGTTTTAAAAACTTTTTTTTTTTTTTTTAAAAGTTAATATTTTTTAAATTGATCTAATGTACTTATATAAAAAAAAATTGAAATTAAAAAAATAAAAATATTTTAAAAAATAACATTATCAGCGGTTCTAAACTCCTGAATTGCTTTTAAAAATTCTCGTGGTTTTGCTCCCGTTTCGTGTTATGTTCTAAAGGAGGAGTTGGGTAAAATTTAAATTTTTTTATTTAAATCCAAAACCTCAATTATTTCTTAGACCGAACTAAATTTTAAAATTATATTATTAAGAGTTTTGAAACGTTCATTTTTTTTTTTCATGAATGCATTATAAGTTTAGGTTTAAAATATTTATTTAAGATTTGATATTCTATATAAATATTCCCTTTTTTTAAATTTAATCCCAACACAAAAAAAAAAAAAAACAATATAGAAGTTCATATTCTATATAAATATCATGATCCCATCAAGAAAGGGATTAATCCGGTGTCAAGAGAGGTTTCCATATCCTTAATTTTTAAACTTAAACATTAAAATCTTCATTTAAAAAATATTTTTTAAAAAATATTAAATTAAAATTAAAATATTATATAAATGTCATAATGTAATATTATATATTATAATATATAATAATACATTAAAAAATGCTTGATCTCGTAAACTAAATATGTCATTGTTATCGTTTAAAAAATATTTTTTTAAAATAAAATTTTTATTTTAAAATTAATATTTTTAAAAAATAAAAAACATATTTTTAATATATTTACAAATAAAAAATACTTTAAAAACATAATCATAATTACACTACCATCCACGTTCAAATGCATCACAAAGTCATCGTTATTTTGTCCTTAACCCAAAATAAGTTTAGCGTCTAATGATATTTTTAAGAGTTAATTACAATTTAAAAAAAGAAATTTGCAAAAGGGTCAACCTATCACCAGCTTCCAATTTCCTTTCCATCACCTACCTGCACAGTTTGGTCAACCAACTACAATATTTAATTATGTGCAGCCAGCTCCCTCTGTCACTCCCTCTCTTCCTTATAAGCCAGCCAACCAGCACTTGTATCTCCAGCTCATTTCTCTCTGATTTTTCTCCACACGACAAAACCATGGATGTTGAAGAAACCCAGCTTCATCACTGCCCATCTGATACCGATCTTGATTTCAGCTTCAACTCCACCGCCACTGACCGCACTTTCGCCTCCTCAAGTGCTCGCTCTAGCCTTGCTCGTTCTAGTCTAACTCTCAGCTTCAACGACCGCCTCTCCACAACCTCCACCACAACAACAACGACCACCATCAAAAACTCTCTCCACCATCGTAAATGTGACCCACATTGGTCTGCTATAAAAACAGCCACCAACCTCTCTACAGATGGCAAACTCCACCTCCGACACCTCAAGCTCCTCCGCCACCTCGGCACTGGAAATCTTGGCCGTGTCTTTCTTTGCCAACTTAGAGACTGCAACAATGCAAACTTTGCTCTGAAAGTTATAGATAAAGATTCCTTAACCAATAAAAAACTATCTCATGTTCAGATGGAAGGTGAGATTCTCTCCATGCTAGACCACCCTTTCTTGCCTACGCTCTATGCCCATCTTGAAGTCTCTCATTACACCTGTCTTTTGATTGATTACTGTCCTAATGGAGACCTCCACTCTTTGCTACGTAAACAGCCTGGTAATCGGTTACCAGTTCAGGCTGTTAAGTTCTTTGCTGCTGAGGTCTTGGTGGCTTTGGAGTATTTACATGCCGTAGGTGTTGTTTACCGGGATCTAAAGCCGGAGAACATATTACTACGTGAAGATGGTCATATAATGTTATCTGACTTCGATTTGTGTTTCAAGGCTGATGTTGTCCCCACTTTTGACAGAAGGGTCCACAAAAAAATAATGGCGGGGTCCACGAGAAGAGGAGGTGGTTGTTTCGGCACGGTTAATCGGAGGGGAGTAGAGGAGGAGGAAGTGGTGGAGGAAGAGTTTGTTGCGGAGCCCACAGCAGCTTCGTCGAGATCTTGTGTTGGGACCCACGAGTACCTGGCTCCCGAGTTGTTGTCTGGAAACGGTCATGGTAATGGGGTGGATTGGTGGGCTTTCGGGGTTTTGGTCTATGAATTACTGTATGGAACGACACCGTTCAAGGGAGGGAGCAAAGAGAGCACCTTGCGCAATATAGCATCGAGCAAGCACGTGACCTTCCGTGTGATGGAAGGGGAGGGTAAAGGGATGGAAGAGGCCAGGGACTTGGTTGAGAAGCTGTTAGTCAAGAACCCAAGACAGAGACTAGGGTGCATCAAGGGCGCCACAGACATTAAAAGACACCCCTTTTTTGATGGGATCAAGTGGCCTTTGATAAGGAACTATAAGCCACCGGAGGTTCGTGGCCTCGTGGCAAAAAAGGGGAGGAGCCACCCAAGTGGTCACCTGCTAGGGAGCGTCTCTTCCCCTCGGAGGAAGTGCTGGTGGAGGTTGTGGAAGAAGGGTGGTAGCGGGCTTGCAAACTTGCTGAGAAGCAAAGGATCCAGTCCAAGATATTATCCTCTGAGCAACAGCCAACATTACAATGGCAATTATCATCATTACAAGTTCAGGAAAAGTGCCTAGTCGGAGGAGGATCCATTCCAAGCTAGCTCCTTCAAGGTTGAGACCTTCGTAAGGGCATCTCAAATTATACTTTTAGCTTTGAAAACGTTGTATAATTAGATCATAGAAGGGTGACGGGCAATGTCAATTTTGGATTTGTTGCCAATTTTGCTGCTGCAGTTTTTCCTCGACACACTGTACATGAGTCGGACTACTATAAATGAAGATTCATACTCTTAGTTGTTAAGCTTTTGTACCTATTGAAATATACAAACATTTTATGCAATTTTGTGTCGGTGCTCACGAACTGTAATTGTTCTTTTTGAAATTTTACCTCACCGAATCTTTCTTCCAATTTTTCTCATTATTCACCCTTCTTTCCTGAAAAAAAAAAATAAAATAAAATAAAAAAAATTCATACTCTCCTCGAAGCAATGGAAATTTACAATGGGTAAAATTCATTTTGGGTAAATAAGTAAATTTTTTTTTTCGGGAAACAACTTGAACCCATATCTAGAACTACATAGTCTACGCAAGCGTGTTAAGCATAGTTATAAAGCTGACTTGGAAATCCACCGAGCTCAATACCAGGGGTAAGGGTTGGGGTGATTAATTCATAAATTAATGGATTAATCCAAGTTCTGATTTAAAAAAAAAAATTAAACAATTTTGCTTCCTTTTATTTTCTTTAAAAAAAAACCCATGAATGGTTTTTTTTTTTATATAAGAAAAATAGGGTTTTTTTTTTTTTTACTTACCAAACTCGGTACAGGTCTTATAAATAGAGTATTAAGAAGCTTCGGAAGCTTCTTGGAGAGATACAAAATAATTAGTACTTAACGAGCTATTGGCAGTTATTTTCAAGGGCACAATAAATCTTTTGAATAGTTTGTTTTTAGTCATGAAAATTTTTATAAGGAACAGAAAGAAAAATATATTTATTAATTTAAAATTTATTTTTTTAAAACACATGTTTTATAATTTCTTTAATTCTCTAAACATAAATAAAATATTTTAAAAATACATTTTTTTTTCAAAATCTTCTTTTTAAAAATAAGGGTTATATTCTATTAACCTCATTTTTTTTGTGTTTATTTCTTTTTAAAATATTTTCAATGTAAACCAAAAAAGATTTTTTTTTACCTCTATATTTAAAAAAAAATTGTATTTAATAAATATGTTTACATAGTTTTAGTAAATAAATTTTTTTATTTAAACAAAAAATATTTTAAAATGAAAAATTAATTTTTTTTTTAAAAGTCAACAAAATTAAGTACCACCTTTAAGTTTATTTTTTCTTCAAAAACATGTCTATATTGCTCTCTCATTTCTGATGCAGGCGTAAGTTAATGATAACAAATAAACATAAAACATAAAAATTTAATGAGAAAAAAAAAATTGGAGATGTGAACTCTAATTCACAATTTTATTTTTTTAAAAATAATATTGTTAAAGTTTGTCTCTTTAGAATGTTTACAAAAATCTTAATTAGACAAAAAACCCTATCTCAATTAGGCAAACAATAAAAAAAATAATACAAAAAATAATAATTATAAAATTCAAAACAATGCATTGAATCCAAGAAAAACAAGAAAAATAAAAAATTGGCTCAAATCAAGACTTTAAGATATCTTAAAATTTAACGTTTGCATAGTGTTGAAGGAGTTATCATAGAAAAAATAAGTTTTTAGAAATTTCTTAAAAGATTTAAGTTTTCAGTTTCAATTGTTAAATAAAAAGTTAAGGTTCTTTTTAAGTTATTATTTAGTCTAAAACAACAATTTTTTTTTAAAATTTAAACATGTTTTATTGGTATATAAATATATCTATTAAACCATTTATATAATTTATCTGAAATAAATTTTCATATAGTTATAACATATTTACATTTATTTACTCATATTTATTTATTATCTCAAACCCGACTGCATCATTTTCTCACCAAGAAAATGCATAAGTTATATATCTCAATCATGAGATTTATATTTATGTAAAAACAATTGTTCAAGGAGTCTTAAATGTTCTACCTTTTAATATCTTCATTAAAAACCGCATGAGCTGAAGCAAGCAAGTGTGATGATGAGTCATGATTTCTCTAACAATTCTTTTTACTACAATTGGTATCATCTTTCCAAGAAAATCTACCCAAGTCAAAAACCATAAAATCTTGCAATGTCCTCAGTATCGAAACTTCCATCATGGATATAAAAACATAAATAATAATATTTTCTAAGAAAAAAATACAACAAAAAATCCTCAATAAAAATCTAGGGTTCAAAAATCTGAAAGAAACAATAATACTAGAGTAAAAAAATGAGTTTCTAAACCTAAAACTTCATATATAAACAATTATCTAATTATAAACATAAATAATCAAGTGTAAATCAGAATGTCCTTTATCTCAAAACTTCATAATTTTCACATTCAAATAATTATTTTTTTAAAAAGTGTATCATGATTCGTAACAAAACTTTTAAGAGAAAATCTTGAATGTAATTTGACGAAAAAAAAACTCTATTTCTCTTAACCCTTAATTATTTTCACAACATACATTTATGAGATAAAAAAGTAATAGTTTTATGAATTAACCTTTTAGACATCACACAATAGACATAATTTTAAGCACATGCAATTAAACAAGTATACGTGTATAAATATTTGATTTATTAAGATATAATATTGGGTACAAATTTTATTTAAAATATTTTTTACAAAAAAAAAATAAATTATCTGATTCTTTCCTTAGATTTGATCATATGTGGCAACTTGATTTATATTTTGTAAAAACATGATTTTGAAAGTGGATTGTGGAATGAAATTTGGTGATATGATATAGTAAAAAGTATTTTTATTTGTCTTTAAAATATTGTTGAAAAATTCTTATAAAACGTTTAAACTTGATCCAACAAAACTTTGTTCTTTGTCAAATATAGATGAAGGAGGTTTGAAAGCTTTTGAGAGAGTTTCTTTACTTGAAATGCTTGTCTTAAAGAAAATTTTGCATCTTTAGAGATCTTTTTTTTTTTTTTTTTTATATCTAAGACGAGATTATTTATTTTGTAGGGGCTTTCAAGTTATTTTTTAATGTCATTGATATTATTTTATTGATTGATATTTTTTATAGGATTTTATATTTATATAAAATATCTTAAGTATCTATTTTATATGTCAACCTTTCATTGAATCAAGAAATATAGAAAGGCCTATTTATTTTTCATATTATTTATTTCAATTTTGTTCTATCTTTTCATGTAAAAATGAAATAAAAATCAAGCATAACAAATTTTAAACAGTAATTTTTTTTTTTAGTTCTATAAACATCCCTCAAAAACCGGATTATTAAATAGAAAATTATTTCTCAAAATTTATCAGAAGGTGGCTGTTCACTATTGAGAATCTCCCGGCCCTGCTTGATGCTTTATCTCACAAAAATTGACTACAGGTAATCCTAACGATTTGCAACAGGCCAGTTCCTAAGCAATCCTGGACAATTTCCTGTTAGTTTTGTTGAAACTTTTTTCTTTATTTAAAATGATTGTTCTTGTTTTATATGGTCCGTGTTCTAGAACAAGAAAATAGACAAAGACATATTAGGATAATGATAAAGATATAATCTAAATTTGTTTTCGACATAGTTGTTGTTAGATACATTATATATCCTCTTTATTTTTTATATTATTGAACTCTTTATTTCGAGATAGTAATCATTTTATAGTCTTCGAATCAGCTGTCTCGAGATAATAATCAATTCGAGACATTGCTCTTGTTTAGCTTAGTTGTTTCCTTAATAACAGAATATTGGGAGCTTATGAACTCTCTACTGTGCGTCGGCAGAAGTGACAGGCGGAATCCCTGCCGACCCACTAAAACAAGAAGGGAGAGGCACACTCAGATTACAGTCTTGAAGAAAATCATTACACGAGGAGAAATGCTCAAAAACTCCATTTTGGCAGGTCTGGCAACAGTGGTAGAGAAGAAAAAAAGGTTTTTGATTGATGATCAAAGAATTTCCACGTCTCATCTCAATCATTTTTCACTCTTTGAAACTTCCAGGCAACCACAGGTCCCATCATTTCATTCTAAGTCTCTAATCAATCAAGAAGCATTATTGATGATAGAAAGTTGAGCAAAATTGGAATAGGTGGAATGATCATAATCGTAAACTGAGAAGAAGAGCAGCAAGTTGTTGTAGAAGCACCTAGGCTGTAAAGTGTAGGCGTTGACTCCGGAAAAACCGAAAGAACCTTTACATCGTGACTCTCATGGCCTCTCTCCACTTTCTTGCCCATATCAGTCTCTCTTTTTCTGTTTATTATCTACCTCTCACGTTCTATCCGTAAAGGTTGTGGGGAGGTCTCTGTCCTCGTCTCTCTTTCTATTCCTTCTCTTGGCCTTATTGATCGCTTCTCTGGCTTATTTATGTTCTGTGTTCTGTCACTGCCTTCGACATTAGTTTTCAGAGCCAAAACCAAATACCTGTTCTTAGAAGTAATTTTCAAGTTCGGTTTGTCCAAGGCCTTTATTCAAAGTTCTCTCTCTGTGCTTTCTTTTTCTTTTTTCTGTCAGGAATTGGGTGAGTGTAGAGTTGGAACCAGGGGCATGCGCTTTAAACTACACATTGCAGGCTTGATTTTTTCATTATCGACTGAATTCTAGTCATTCTTGCCTCGGAAAGTTGCAATGTTGGAGAGGACTTGATTTTAACTCTGCTGTCTTGTGACTTCTTCCATCACACTCTGAGTGCTCCATAACCGAGCTATTCAATTCTGCATCTTCATTTTTCTTGAATATGATGCCAAGCCAGTTGAATTCTCCCATTCCTTACAACCTCTTTTGCTTGGTCTTTTTGATGCTTTATTTCCATTTTGTATTCGTAATATCATTAAATCAAGAGGGTGCTTTTCTTTTGGAGTTTACGAAGTCAGTCATTGATCCTGATAACAATCTTCAAGGCTGGAATTCTTTGGACTTGACTCCTTGCAACTGGAAGGGAGTAGGTTGTTCTACCAATCTTAAGGTAACGTCTTTGAATCTCCATGGCCTTAATTTGTCTGGTAGTCTGTCTACAACTGCAAGTATATGTCATAATCTCCCTGGTTTAGTCGTTTTGAATATGTCCTCCAACTTCTTTTCTGGTCCCATTCCAAAGTATCTTGATGAGTGTCATAATCTAGAGACTCTTGACCTTTGTACCAATAGGTTTCGTGGGGAATTTCCAACACATCTGTGCAAACTTAGCACTCTTAGACTGCTTTATTTCTGTGAGAATTACATATTCGGAGAAATCTCTAGGGAGATAGGAAATTTGACTTTACTTGAAGAGCTTGTCATCTATAGCAATAATCTCACAGGCACAATTCCTGTATCAATCCGTGAGTTAAAGCATCTTAAGGTCATCAGGGCAGGTGTAAACTATTTCACAGGTCCAATACCACCCGAAATAAGCGAATGTGAGAGCTTGGAGTTACTCGGGTTGGCACAGAATCGTTTCCAAGGTTCTCTTCCAAGGGAGCTTCAGAAACTTCAGAATCTTACCAATTTGATCCTTTGGCAAAACTTTTTGTCTGGGGAGATTCCTCCTGAGATTGGAAACATCAGCAACCTAGAGGTGATTGCATTGCATGAAAATTCCTTTAGCGGGTTTCTTCCAAAAGAACTTGGCAAATTATCCAAGCTAAAAAAACTGTACATATATACCAACCTGTTGAATGGAACAATTCCTCGGGAACTAGGAAATTGCAGCAGTGCTCTTGAGATAGATCTTTCTGAGAATGGGTTAAGTGGGACTGTTCCAAGAGAGTTGGGGTGGATTCCTTGTCTCCGCTTGCTTCACCTTTTTGAGAATTTCCTTCAGGGAAGTATTCCCAAAGAGCTTGGAGAGTTAACACAGCTGCGAAACTTTGACCTGTCCATAAATATCCTGACAGGTTCAATTCCTCTAGAGTTTCAAAACCTAACATGTCTAGAGGAGTTGCAGCTTTTTGACAACGATCTTGAGGGTCATATTCCTTTTCTCATTGGGTATAATAGCAACCTCTCTATCCTTGACTTATCTGCCAACAATCTAGTTGGTAGCATACCTCCATACCTTTGCACGCATCAGGATTTAATATTTTTGAGCCTTGGATCAAATAGGTTGTTTGGAAACATTCCTTTTGGTCTGAAAACATGCAAGTCTCTTAAGCAGCTAATGCTTGGGGGTAACTTGCTTACCGGAAGTCTCCCTGTTGAATTATATCAACTTCAGAATCTTTCTTCTCTTGAAATTCAACAAAACCGATTCTCCGGGTTTATACCCCCTGGTATAGGCAAGCTCGGGAATTTGAAGAGGTTGCTCTTGTCAGATAACTATTTTTTTGGGCAAATTCCCCCAGAGATAGGAAACCTGACGCAGCTCGTTGCATTCAACATTTCTTCCAATGGGCTCTCTGGAGGTATTCCTCATGACTTGGGAAAATGCATAAGACTTCAGAGGCTTGATCTCAGTCGGAACCAATTCACAGGCTCTCTCCCGGAAGAAATTGGCTGGCTGGTGAACCTGGAACTCCTGAAGCTTTCAGACAACAGAATTACTGGAGAAATCCCAAGCACCTTAGGCAGTCTAGACAGACTTACTGAGTTGCAAATGGGAGGAAATCTTTTTTCTGGTGCCATACCTGTTGAGCTTGGTCAACTTACCACTCTCCAGATTGCTCTCAACATTAGCCATAATCGCCTTTCTGGTACAATTCCCAAAGACTTGGGGAAACTGCAGATGCTAGAATCACTCTACTTGAACGACAATCAGCTCGTCGGTGAGATTCCTGCGTCTATTGGTGAGCTGCTGAGCCTTCTAGTCTGCAATCTTTCTAACAATAACCTGGAAGGAGCAGTGCCAAATACTCCAGCATTTCAAAAAATGGACTCAACAAATTTTGCTGGCAACAATGGCTTGTGCAAATCAGGTTCTTACCATTGTCATTCTACGATC
The DNA here is from genome assembly GCF_005239225.2 of Populus alba. Taxonomy (NCBI): domain Eukaryota; kingdom Viridiplantae; phylum Streptophyta; class Magnoliopsida; order Malpighiales; family Salicaceae; genus Populus; species Populus alba. The sequence goes on along the minus strand of NC_133294.1, from coordinate 20,820,535 downwards.
CCATCTCCTACTCCTAACAGAAACTGGATCAAGGAGAGTTCATCCAGAGCTAAATTAGTGACCATTCTTTCTGGAGCTATCGGGTTAGTCTCTCTGTTTTTCATAGTGGGAATCTGTTGGGCTATGATGCGTCGCCAACCTGCTTTTGTCTCACTTGAAGACGCAACAAGGCCCGATGTCGAAGACAACTATTATTTTCCTAAAGAAGGATTCTCGTATAATGACCTTTTGGTGGCCACTGGAAATTTTTCGGAAGATGCAGTTATAGGAAGGGGAGCCTGTGGCACGGTGTACAAGGCTGTTATGGCTGACGGGGAGGTAATTGCCGTAAAAAAGCTGAAGTCTAGCGGTGCAGGAGCTAGTTCTGACAACAGCTTCCGTGCTGAGATATTGACCCTCGGAAAGATCAGACACCGTAATATTGTTAAGCTCTTTGGATTCTGCTACCATCAGGACTACAATATCCTTCTATACGAATACATGCCAAATGGGAGCCTCGGAGAGCAACTTCATGGAAGTGTCCGAACATGTTCACTGGACTGGAATGCTAGATATAAAATTGGTCTTGGAGCAGCTGAGGGTTTATGCTATCTACATTATGATTGTAAGCCTAGAATCATCCACCGTGATATAAAGTCGAACAATATCTTGTTGGATGATTTACTTCAGGCTCATGTAGGAGACTTCGGCTTGGCGAAGTTGATTGATTTTCCCCACTCCAAATCCATGTCTGCTGTTGCAGGTTCATATGGTTACATTGCCCCAGGTATGCCTGTCATTCGAACAAAAGGAGCCTAACTTTTTCCCATCTTGATTGTGCTTAAATATTCAAATTCCATCATGTACAAACTGTAACTTTTAATTGATTTTCATGTGCAGAATATGCTTACACATTGAAGGTGACTGAGAAATGTGACATCTATAGCTTTGGAGTAGTTCTACTGGAACTAATTACTGGGAAACCGCCTGTTCAATGTCTAGAGCAAGGAGGGGACCTGGTCACTTGGGTTAGAAGATCAATTCAGGATCCAGGGCCAACATCTGAGATATTTGACAGCAGGTTAGACTTGAGTCAGAGAAGCACCATAGAGGAGATGTCTTTAGTTCTCAAGATTGCTTTATTCTGCACCAGCACATCTCCACTTAACAGGCCAACAATGAGAGAGGTCATTGCAATGATGATTGATGCTAGGGAGGCAGCAGTGAGCTCTCCATCACAATCTCCAACAGCAGAATCCCCTTAGATGAAGATACTTGCCTTCTGAGGTTAGAAATGCAATTTTCTCTCTTCATTTTATTTTTTGAATAGTTATGCACAGCACAGGCTTCAATTACTGAAATGGTTGGTTCAGGTAACAAATTTTTTTACTTTTTTTTGCAGATTGGAAGGGAGTTTAGGGATTTATTCAGAGACTACGTGCAACGTGAATAGTTTCTTCTGCCATCCATGTGTTGATCCTGTGAGCTTGTTACCTGGATATACTTCCTGACAAGGTGTATCTTCTCTCCTTTCTTTGTTCTAATACTTTTAATCCGCCTCATTTGGGCGTTGGAAATACTAAGCTCACTTAGTTGATACAAACCTAAAACTACTTGCTTAATGCCAAACCAAAGCCTTCAAAGTAACATCTCTTTGTAATTGTCCCATCCATCTTCCTGTTTATGTTGAAGTTTATTTCACTTGATGGTTTAATGATTTAATGCCATGTCTGCAACTTGTAGAGTCCTCTAAGAACCTGGCTAATAAAGTTGGCAAACACCCTATTAGCCTAGGAAAAGCTCGAAAATTGTCAGACCTGTCATCTGTCATTCCCCCTTCCCACTTTTGTTCATTGAAAGTATAATTTTCTCATATGGATTTCATATCTAAAATCATGTGTGGGATTTTCTGTTTTGTATATTAATTGGTCAAAGAAATATTCATTTGATGTAATTAGAGAGATACTTCAAAAATAATGTTAGCCCACTTCTGCAATTAATCTTGTGCTTTTAAATCAGCTGTAGATGCTCTTAAATGGCTCAGGCCTTTTCTGGGCTTCAAGCTTGCCATCTCCATTAGCTTCCCGTAATTGATTCTCTTCATTAACGTGAACTTAATTTCCTGGTGGGATTTGATCTCCATTAGATGGCATGGCATATTGAAAATACTTTCTGTGGCTGTACTTGTTCTGCAAGACATTTGCAGTTGAAATTTAATGGCAGCCAACTAAATCAAGTTTAAGTGCCATGGAGCCCTAGGAGAGGAGCCTTTCTTGCATGATAAGGAATCCCAAACCCTAATCAAATGTACTCTCATCTCAAATATTAAGTTAAACAAACAAAATGCCAATTAGTGAATGTTCTGGGCTTGATTTTACTCATCCAACGAGGTAACGAGGTATTGGCATAGTTTACAAGGAATAATAACAAAAATCTTTTGTTTTTGCATTTTAAAATTTATTTTAAAACAAAATTGTGTTTTGACGACAATGATGAATAGTTTCGATTTAAAATATTTTTTATTTAAATTTTTATAAGAGATTTTAAATACAATTTTGTATAAAAAACCACTTTTGTCATTTATTGGAACATTGCAAAAATAGATTCAAAAGTTATTATTTTGCTTTCTTTTTTAGTTATTTTCAAATTTTTAATTATTTTTCTCTGTTTAGCTCTGCACTTTTTAATTAGATCACATTTAGACCTTTATATAAATACTTTGATTTTTTGTTTATTTTTCAGAATTTAAAATAAATAGTTTGAGTTTTCTTTTTATTATTCAGAATTTAATAAAATATCAGATATTTTTCTTTATAATATTTAGGACTATAATTTTAGAGTTTGGAAATCTTAATTTTATCTTTGCAACACCCGCGTCACGAGCTAATTTCACTAGAAAATATCATCTTATCCCTGTGGACACAGCATTAATTAGATGGGACACAAAAATTGCAAAATGTCAATGCAAGATTCAATTCATTGAATCTGAAAGAACAAGTCCATGGTTTTAATTTATTGGATAAGCACAAAATACCATCTCAAGTAATCTAGCTATTTTTTTAAATAGTTTTGATAATCAAGTGGTCATGGATTTGAATCTCATCATTTTTATTTATTTGATAAAAATTAAACACAAAAATAATATAAACTTATATAAATTTTAAATACAAAAAAACTTTTACTTTCATATATTATAAATTAATTAAATAATATCTAAAATCTCACCTAAAAAATTAAATTATCGGACACATTAATTGAATTAAAGAACCACTTGGCCCTTCCTCTACTTCATCAGAATGCCCATATTTCTCAAAATATCCTCGTTTCCAGCCCACTGAAGCACTATCCAGTATCCTGTAGCACCCGGTTTTTGACATTTCCTTCTCGCCGTCCGGCTATTGGCCCCCCTTGCTTTGTTTCACTGCTGACACAGCCAATTTGGCCTCTATTATCAAGACAAATAGAGCACTCTTAGCGAGTGATGAAGCCTTTCCACCACAGGCCACTGTGTATTTATGCATGCAATTGATGAACGAGAAACTCCTAGTCAAGGAATTTGTAGCTCACCTGCCGTCTATTTGTTTCGCCGGTATCCGACCCAGTTGAGGTGCCGGATTGTCACGTTAACTTACGTGTCATTAGTTCAACTCAATTCTATCATTTATTAACTATCATCCTTTCTTGGTGGGCTTTCTTCCAGTGGGAAATGGACATTTTAAGTCCCTTTCTTAAGAATTCAAGAAGAGAAGAGTCCATTTTAATGGTTGTTGACTACCTTGTAAAGTGGGTGGAAGCAGGAACCTTTACAGAAATAACCATTTCCAAGGTGGTTTCATTTTTACAGAAATAACCTAATTTGACAGTAAAAAGATGCACGAACAAGTTCTCCTCGGTCACACACCTATAAACAAACAAATGGATTAGTAGAGCTCACAAACAAACTATAATTGAATAGTTTGAAGAAGAAAATAGAAGCAGCTAAAGGAGAACGGGCTAAGTTGCTTGATAAAATCTTACGGGTTTGCAAAATCACCTGGAAAACTTCACCTTGTCTCCTAATTAACATATGGAACTGAGACTGTTATCCCAGTAGAAATAGTGTTGAAGTTAGAGGGTGTTGTTTTTCTCTGCACCAGGGTTCAAACTTCATTGTGCACGCCTGTCATCCCTGCGGTGCCTTACATGTTCACTGGATTTGCAGGATGTTCAGTGGGCCGTGGGATTAGTCGTGGTGCGCGCAAGCTGGCCGGACACCCACGTAAAAAAAAAAAAAAAAAAGGAAGAAGAAGAGAGTGAAGCCTTCAGACATGGAGTCATTGAACTGGCCAAGCTACGTTCAAATTTGGAACAAGACCAGGATGAAATGCACGCGAGAGGTCCATAACGTTGCCAGTTTCAGTACTTAATCACACTCCCATTGAAAATCATTATATCTTATTGGAAGATTCTTTTGGATACTTAAATAGCTACGCTTTGAATAGTTTGTAAAGAAGAGGGTTGATATTATGTTGTTGAGGAATTTAAGTTAAGTATGAAAATTAAAATTAAAATTTATGTAATTTTTATAAATTTATTTATGTTATTATTGATATTTTTAAATTATACTATTTAAACTTAATATATATATATGATGTGATCTATTTAAAAAAAAATGTGCTAAGAAAACAAATAAAAACCATTCACTACTTAACAATGTTTGTTTTTCAAAACAAACGTAGTAAGATATTTGATAACAAACCAAACTATATTTTATATTGTGAGGTCTACCAATCTATTTTTTTTTTTTCTTTGTTAAAATTGATATATTTTTTGGTGTTTTCAGATCGTTTTGTTGCGCTAATATTAAAAAATAATTTTTTTAAAATAAAAAATAAATTATTTTTGATGTATTTCAAAGTAAAAAAGTACTTTGAAAAACAACTATATTTCCACCAAATATTTTATATATATTTTTTTGCTACACATGAATTTCAATCATAATTTTACCAAACACGTATCTAAATCCAATTAACCATAGCTAAAAATATTTTTTTAAAACTTATTTTTTTAAAATCACAACTACAAAAATTACCTAAAAACCAAACACTCTTTTTATTTATTTTTATTTGTTTGTAAATGTGATAGAGGTAATTTTTTTTAAATATATTTTATTCAAAAATATATTAAAAAATATTTTTTAAAAAAATTATTTTTAATATTAACATATTAAAACCATACAAAATATAATTTAAAATAAAAAAAATCAATTTTTTTCTCAAATATGGATGTTTTTGATAATGTGATAGTCATTACGATTTAAAATGTTTTTTTTTTATAAATATATTAAAATAATATTTTTTTTTATTTTTAAAAAATTATTTTTAATATAACATATAAAATGATTAGGAAATATAAAAAAAATTATTTTTAAAAACATAATAATTTTCTTTTAAAATTTTAAAAAGTATAATTTTAACCACGTTAGCAAACTTACACGGTACCGTAACACAGATAACAGCTTCTTTCCGAAAAGAACAAATAATAACAGTCTCGAGAGACATAGACAAACAAGAGAAAATGTCGTGGTGTTTTCTAAAACCCTTTAATGTCTCGTTGATCAACGTCGGTGCAGTGCGCAACCGAATCCCATTTGCTATCGGCGGCATTGGTTGCGCCTCCGTCGTCGCAACTGGTTTTTGGCGGCAGTGTTGTTCCAATCGATTAACCACCCCTCCTTTCGCTTCCTTGAACACGTGCACTTTCCCTCGTAACTCCCGCCCCCCCTCGCTTTCTTAAAAGTTTTATCTCCTTATTTCGAATTGATTAGCTAAATGTGTGTAACTAATTGAATTGGATACAAAGTTTGAGACTTTATGAGAATTGATTTCTGGGTTTTGGTTAATGTGTGATAGTAATGAATAGAGTAGAAAATTTTGGATATTTTATGGGAATTGATTTGTGGGCTTTGGTTAATATGTGTGTAACTGATCAATAGAGTGGAAAAGTAAGTGACTCTTGTAATATTGAGTTTGATAGTATTGGCTTGATGGATGTGTCGAGTTGAAAACTTTCTCAATTGTTGGGTTTAGAAACTTATTAAGGATTTTGTGAGGTTTGTTTGTTCAAATGTATGATTGTTTTGTTTGAAAGTAGGTTTATTTATATGGTGATTCGATTTTGAGTATTTGATGGCTGACAATGGTCAATGTCTGTTTTGAGTGTAGCTCAAAAGGAGGCTGTTAAAACAGACAAGGCTCCGGCAGCACTGGGACCATATTCTCAAGCAATTAAATCCAATAACCTTGTATTTGTTTCTGGTGTCTTAGGTCTCATTCCAGAGGTATGGTTTAATTCTCCATTTTCATTTTGAATAACCGTTTGATGGCATTTCAAATTTTTCTGTTCTTTTGGTTTTTGTAACTGTACTTTTGGAGCATCAAATGTGCTTTTATTTGGGTCCTTAATTATTCTACTGTTACGTGCATGTTGAGACCAAACCACGCTACTGCATTTACAATTTTTTTTCCCTTCAGAATCCCTTTCCTGGATACTTATGATATTTTCTTGATACATTAATGCAGACTGGGAAGTTTGTCTCACAGGATGTTGATGATCAGACAGAACAGGTAAATATGCAACTTTTGAATTAGCAACTCATGTTGTAGACTTGTTTTCTTTCTTGAGGTGGTGTTCTGTTCAAGAGGCCAGCTCTGATAGCTCTGTAAATTTAATTTCTTAGTTTTGCGTATTCTACCTTTTATGATAAACCTGCTTTATCTGAGGATGTACTGAAACTGTAGCGAATAGGCTTTTCCACTGGTGTAGTGCCTCCCTTGGTTGTATATCGAATTAGCTTGGTCCTGTTTTATTGATTGCCCTTAGTTTGATTGCAAATCTGCTATGGATAACTTCTCAGTTTCAAAGCTGCTAAATGGATTGATAACTGACAGATTTGACTTCATGAACTTTACAGGTACTTAAGAATATGGGGGAGATACTGAAAGCTAGTGGTAGCGACTATTCCTTAGTAGTAAAGACAACGATAATGTAGGATTTCACCTTTTGCCTTGCAATATTGATTTTTTTTATTATTGAAGATTAGAAAGAGAATCAACTTTTTTCTGCTACTTATTTTTGTGTTTTCGGCAGGTTGGCTGACTTGAAAGACTTCAAGAAAGTGAATGATATCTATGCAAAGTGTATGTGTGATCGATTTTTTTTTTTTTTTGCAGAATATTTGTACTGGTATGTTATGGATCATATAGCCTTCACCCTGTCTGTGTTGCAAATTACTATGTCTACTTGACCTTGGACCTGCTATCAACAAGAAAACGAAAACATGATATATCACTCTGCAAACGTAGGATATGCTTCAGTGAAAATCTTCACTGCCTAGCATTGCAGATACACTTTCCACCCATGCTGACTTTCAAGTTTTCAATAATTTAATGATAGTCAATTATTGTGGAACTCTTGTCAGTGCAGACTAAAAATCCAGACCTGTATAATCAGATAAATATTGATCAGTCATCTAGACAGGTTAAGAATTGTCTGTCTCGGCTGCAGTAGGATTGTTAGAAATTCATCTATATGATTGGCTTGCCATTAACTTGGGATGTCGAATGAAACTGGAATATGTGAATCTTTTTGGCTGACTATGGATTATCATGCATCATGCATGTTAGAATTTTGTGTCTTGCTTTATTTTTGGCATATTTCTTCATTTTCTGGTAGAGCTTTTCTGCAGCATCATTTTTTTCTTCTTTTTGCTGATAAGTGCTTACTGAATGACATTTTTAAGCTTCTGAAGGATCTGTTTTTGACATTAGAGCATGCCCCAGGAAATTTATTTGAAATCTATTTTGTCCGTCATTTTCCTTGAAAGAGAATTGTTATCCAGCCTTGGTGAGAAAATGCAAGTTGTTATCTAGCATCTTTGACATAATTGCACTTTGCAACCTAAGTTAACAGTATGGTTTGTTTTACAGACTTCCCCGCACCATTTCCTGCTCGCTCAACTTATCAGGTAGCAGCGTTGCCTCTGGATGCCAAAATTGAAATCGAGTGCATTGCTGAACTTCCCCAAGAAGTGGAGCCTCAGCCAGTTTCGCACACATGACCTAGCCATCCATGGAAGGAGCTCAAGGCTGTTTTCAGAAAGTGCTCAAACTAATAAAGTGGGATGACAATAGCGATTTACATACCCTTGGATGTATCTCCCAATATTAGCAAGTACATGCTTGAGAACATGGGGGAAGTGCTAGGGTAATCATGGAACCAAAAAATGAACAAACATCGAGGAATTTTCACTTTCAACAAGTGCCATTATTCGATGAATGTGTAGTGGGGTTCTAGACAGACTTTTTGAGCCCTGCAATTTGCAACCTTTATGTTAACCTTGCATCTGACGCAGCGCGTATTCCTCTCTCTAGTTGGTAATCTCTTGGGTTTGGTTGGCTTTCAAATCTGCTCTTTTTTGGGTAGGTGACTCTCTGCTTATCTGGTATATATTCAAAGAAAGATGCTAAGATATTCTCTTAGGTGCAGTTTGGAATTTTGTTTCAAACAAAGTTTTATAATTTTTATTTTAAATTAAATTAAATTTTTTATATTATTATGTTGCTCGGATGAGTTGATATCAAAAATATTTTTTTTAAAAATTAAAAAATGTTATTTTAATATATTTTTTTAAAAAATAACTATGATTATAATTACATTTATAAGCATTTTATTGGCATTTCATGGGAGCGAAAACCGTCCATACTAAAATGGTATCTCAATTATATCACAATTTTATTTTATTATATAACACATGATATCTAAATATTATCGCAATTAATTTAATTTTGATTTATATTATTTTATTTTATTATAACTTATGAATATTCAAATATTTTTAATAAAGTATAAATATAATGAAATACCCTACCTGTAAATACTGATTAATGTATAAATAAAATTTGATACAAAAGGTAGGTTAACAAATACACTATGATGCCAGCTCGAAGTCTCACCTTCCGCAAGAAGTATGATACTGTAGGGCAATATTAAACGCAATATAATAATTGATATATAATCACAATTTAGAATTTTATTAGTTTGATCTCTGCGCTTTGTAGGTAGAAGTTTAAATTCATTTCGAAGATAATAAAAAAAACATATTAATATTGTGAACGTTTTTTTTAAATATCATGTTTTTTAATTAAAAAAATGTATACATGTTAATTTTTTAATTTTAATGTTCTTATTATTTTTCTTTTTTGGAAGTTTCTCTATTAATAAAATTCTCTTAATATTGAAACTTAATTTCTCAATAAATTCACTGGTTAAGTTCAAGAAATAATCAATGTTTATTGTAAATGATTTTCTAATAAATATATTATTATTATTTATTATTATTATTATCTGTTTTTTCAGATTCTTCAGCCCAAGACACAGTTGAAAGCTAACAAATAGTAGATAGGCAATGGAAACCCCCGCCTTAAGAGGGAACATCAAAAGGCAAAAGCATACCGATAACATATACCAAACGACATAAAAATCCTTCTCTCTCTCTCAACCACTCCTCTTTTCATTTCCAAAACCTGTAAGATTTGTTCTTTATCTTATAACATCATTATTTCCATAGATAATTAATCTTTTGCCTGTTTCTTGCTTTGCTTTCTTTATCTTTTCTTGTTACTTGAAGTTACTTTGCCTTAAAGTTATGTTCTTGATATGCTTACTGGATCTATCAGCATATATGCTTCTTGTGTGCATTTTTTAAATTGCTTATAAAGCATTCATTTCCTTTTCTTGTTGTGTTTCTGCATCTGGGTTGGTTTTGCTTGGTGGAAATTTGGGTCCTTTTCAAGTTTTTGGAAGGTGCATAGTAGTTGTTCCAAGTTTTTAAATTCGGGTTCTTGTAAATTTGAGCACCTCTTGAATTACAAGTATAAAGCTGATATTTTACCTGGGATTGCTTTCAGGTTCTTGATTATTGATATAATGGAAGGAATCGTCGTTAGAAGGGTCATTCCCTCGGACAATAGTTGCCTGTTCAATGCTGTTGGGTAAATTCTAAACTATGATGCCTCTGTTTTCAGTGATTTCTTGTGTCAATTGAATGAGTTGCTGGTAAAGTCTTAACCTTTGATGCTGTTGTTTTGCTTGTTCGCAGCTATGTTATGGACCATGACAAAAATAAAGCTTATGGGCTGAGACAGGTTCTTGCTTCTCATCTTTATTTTAGCTTTGCTTCCAATATGCTAAATTTGTGTAATTTTTTAAACTTTTGATTTTCATTATGTGGATTGAGTGTAGTTAGAGCAACTTGATTCTTAAAATTTACATTTAAATACTTAGCATAAAGTTTCGATTTTTCAATTGGAAAAGGTGTTTACCATGTTCAATCTGGTAGCAATACTGTTTATTGTAGACGAATAATGTTTGTATGATTCCTGGTCTGGAATCACTTCTTAGATGTTTAGTGCACTGCTATTTGAAGGACTGGATGTCTAGATATTAATAAATGCATTCCATTTTCACTTTTTAATTTTAGTTTTTTCTTTTTGGTAGAAAGAATTGTTTTTATCATAATTAGAGATGCCTTAAATTCTCTTTGGATGTATTTTGGTGGATTTTGAAGTTGCAAAATTACAAGAGGAAGGTGACAAATAAAATAAGAAAATGGGTAGTTTCAGGGACAAAAAATGGAAATTTTCACCTATATTAAGTGGAAGCCATGGCCTCTACACTTAATTTAGATGTGAGAAGAAGGTTTTTATTTGGTGGATCCAAGTTGTTAGAGTTATTTGTTATTTAGCTTCTTTGGTTAACCAAGTGAAGATCGTTTTCTAGTTGTGAGAACAAAAATCGTTGGCATAAAAGTAACCAGTTTTGCTTTGGCATAACAAAAATTATTTGTTATTTAGCTCTTTGATAATATGTCGTGTAGGAATGGGTTTAAGGTCTTGATTAATTTTTCCCAAGCAATTCTATGTACTATGAAGAAGAAAAGATAATGATTATCACACAAGTCATATCCCGAGTTCAAGATCCTAATCAGCTGAATCAAAAAACACATGCTTCGTTATGGTTGTAGAAATGTGAAATATGCTATGGAAGTAGAATTCAGAATCAGTCCCCCTTAATTATTGATGCTATCAGTGAGTGGATCTGATTCTAGAGCAATATTTTGCATGGAATCTTTTACAGAATTGCTTGTCAGTTTGCCAAGTGTAAGGACATGTAATAGATTGCAATGGCTAGGCACTGACATTGCTGGAGTTGCTATGTGTTATCCTGAAGTATCATTGACGTCTTGATACTTTCCAAATCATTGATAAAGGAACAACTCATGCTTTCCTTCCACTTCAACAACCTGCATTATTTAAAGTCTGTACTCTTTTTTCCTATCTTATTTTCTTGATGTTCTTTGCAATCAATAATTTTTGTAAGGTTATAGCTGGAACAGTGGCAAGCGATCCAGAAAAATATAATGAAGCATTTCTTGGGAAGCCAAATGGTGAATATTGTAATTGGATTCGTGACTCTGAGAAGTGGGGAGGTAGGTTTAACTTTTTTTTTCTTGCCTATTGAAATGGTTACTGGAATGAAGTGATTAACCATCTAACAAGCTGCAGTGTCTGTGGGGCTCTCTTTAGTCAACAAAATTACGTTCATATTCAATATATGATGATCAAAATTTAGCAGCATATAGGAAAAGCCCCCTTTCACCACTGAGTCATTAGAGTCCTAGAGTTTGGCATCTTGACTTCATGAGCTAAAAGAGTTATTAAAGATAAATTGCCTTTTGCACTCATGTTTATCATTGGGAATCTAGTAGCTTTATGCAACATCACTCTCTATTCTCTTATACATTGCTTTATACCATGTTCCTTTATTCAGTGTAGAGAGAGACTTGGATTCTTGAATCTTTACAAAATAAAACACCTTTTAGTTTTTGTCTTCTCTAAAAGAAAGCTGTGAACACGTCAGTTTTGTAATTTGACTTCAATTAAAGAATTCTTTTTATCTCTCATAATAACATATTTTCAATCATATATAAAGAATTTATAGAACAAGGAATTTAAGACTTGGATTCTTGAATCTTTACAAAATAAAACACCTTTTAGTTTTTGTCTTCTCTAAAAGAAAGCTGTGAACACATCAGTTTTGTAATTTGACTTCAATTAAAGAATTCTTTTTATCTCTCACAATAACATATTTTCAAGCATATATAAAGAATTTATAGAACAAGGAATTTAATATTTTCTGCCTAGGAAAAGGGAACCTGTTTGATGAGGACACTTGTCTACAAATGTCAGTGCTGTAAAGGTGGAGGCATAGTTTCCTCTGTATTCTATGAAACCCAATGGGAAGCACTTGAGGAATTCCCAGCAAACAAATAACCTATAAGCTGGAAATCATGTCTGCAGTTTTCAGTAGAAAAATTGATATTCTCATAATGATCTAAATACTGGAATTGGAATCCTAAGCATTACATTTTAGCAGTAAAAGGATTGTTCAGTTTTGGCTTGTATTCAGTGTCTTTAAATTGTTTTGATTTGATAGGCACCAAATTATGTCTGCTTTTCTTGAGATCTTTATCCATTAAAATCTCTTAGGCATTCTTTTCCTTTCACAATCATGCACTAATTTCTGTACGCTTTTTAGATGTTAGTTGTTTGCTCATTGAACTATTCTGATTACTTTTCTTCTTGGTGCTCTCTCGTGAAGGTGCTATTGAGCTTTCAATATTAGCAGATTATTATGGACGTGAAATTGCGGCATATGATATCCAGACCATGCGGTGTGATTTGTATGGTCAGGTCAGTGTTAGTGATATGTTATTTTTGTTTGAAATATCTCCAACTTGAGCAGTACTTAATGTTTACGGTCATTTATCTTTATCTTGCTATTTGACAGGACAGGAAGTACTCAGAAAGGGCCATGCTGATTTATGATGGACTCCATTATGATGCTTTAGCTGTATGTTTTTTCACTTCCAATATTTTTATTTATTTAATTTTTAGCATGAGATTTCTTGTCAAAATGTAGAATTAAAGGAGGATATAATTACGAAAATGTGTGATCTATGGATCATGGAATGTCTATGGTCTCAGTCCCTACAAGGAAGATCTTGTGGTCAAACATGGTCCTAACCATCAGAGATATTGAACAGTGAGCTTATTATAGACTGCAGGATTGTTTAGTTTCAAATTCCCATGCTTGCTATGCTGTTATAATAATTTATTTAGCTCTTTCTGCTGTGCTCCATCAACAATGTGTTTTTTGTCCGTGTATCCCACTTATGGGACCCTTCTCTTGGTTATGCATACAAACAGATGTCTCCATTTGAGGGAGCTCCAGAGGAGTTTGATCAGACCATATTTACTGTACTGAAGGACAGGACCATAGGACCAGCTGAGGGGCATGCTCTTAATCTTGTCAAGGAGCAACAAAGGTATTATTTATGTAAATAAAATAGGCAAGTGCTTTAACACATTGAAAGAAGCTTCATACTCAGATTCTTTTGTATATCGTGGTCTAAATACATAATGGGACTGGAAGTAGATTACATCAACGGATGAAATACCCTCTAGACAAAGTCAAAATAATTCAGAGTCTAGAGATAAGCTTGATGACCGTGGATCATTTTTTGGCATCATAGTTCATATCTTCTTGAAAATTTATTTTCCTTTCTAGAATTTTTATGAACCAGATTTTAAGACACATCTAGGTCACAGTAATTCAGTTTTTGCTCCGATGCTGCTCTGCATTTCAAGGGCATTAGATACTTCCCTTCTTGTCTCCATAGGTATATGCTGATTGGTGAAACCTTGTAATCAAGAAATATTTATTTAATTCTATTGCTTGTAGGAAAAGAAGTTACACAGACACTGCCAACTTCACTTTGCGCTGCGGGGTATGCCAAATTGGAGTCATTGGCCAGAAGGTTAGTTCATGCTTGCTCCATTCTCCGTGCGTGCTTGTATTGAGGTTTATTGCTCCATATGTTGAGCTATTTTACTATGTTGTCATCTTCATGTTAATATGTAGGAGGCCGTCGAGCATGCACAAACCACTGGCCATGTGAACTTTCAAGAATACAGATGATAGTAACTGTGCAAACCAAACCACAGAAAACAGAAACGTCTTCTTTCTCAAGTTCCTCGGCAACTAGAGAGAGGATTGCTGTACTATCCAGTTTGTCAAGTTAATTTGTTTTATCAAGGAACCCAAATAAAGATGTTTGTGTGTACTTTTGTTGTTTTCGTTGCTTTGCTGTAACCCTAGCTTCTAGTTGTGTGTACTTGTGTCTGTAATCGATAAAATGTGTTTGGTAACATCTAATTCCTTGGTGCCAGCTAAATTCTTTTATGCTGCTTGCAAACCTGGTCTGAGTTTTTCCCACAGTAGCATAGTTTGGAAAATAGTTCTCATTTTAGTAGAGAAACAATGATCACGCCATCTTAGGTCGCTTTTTTCTACAGTTTCTATGGATTCACGTTCTTTCTTTCTGATATTTTTCTGATTGTATAGAGAGTTTTATCATTGGAGGAGCTCCGGTGTCTCTCCATTCTTTCTTTCCTTTTCTTTTTTTCATATCTCTCCTCTCTGGCCTTTTTTGGCCGCGGCATCTTTTTTTTCTAGCCTTTAGATCATTTTTTTTAATAGGATAATCTTGGTTTAATAACTCAGGTTGTGTTGATCCATGTTAATATTATTTTTTTTCTTGTATTGTTTTTACATTGATTTTGTTTTTTCATTTTATTTATTTAATTTTTTTAATTTTTATTTTTTTGACATAAATTGTATGTTTGGCGTGTTATCATAGGTTAATTTAGATTAACTAAAACTATTTTAATGGAGTTATTTCATATTTATGATTATAATTAGGTTGAAAATTAGGTTTTATTATTAACTCAAATAAAATAAATATTTTTATTTATTAAAAATACACTAGCGCTAAAAAAATTTTTTTAATTTTTTTTTCCATTAGTCGAGAAATATCTAGTGCAATCTATAATTTAATCATAACATATATAGATTGACTAGGCCTTTGAGCCAACTATCACGGAAACATAAGAAATGTATATATAGTTTTAAATGAAGCAGATAGACACGGTCCCTTCAATTGACTTAATTAGCCCTAATTAATCCGATCACTTCTTCCTTCATTTGTGCATTTATTAAGTGTATGCTTTTTCTATCTGCAGTTGCATGACAATGACTTGGCTCATGAAATGTTCAAATGGTCACTGTAGATATTGTCGGCCATGGCCATGCAACTTGAATCTTGTATAAACTAATGGATCTCATGGTCTAATATATAAAGCCTCTTTCTTTCCTTTTCCTTTTCTTTAATTTTATTGTTTTTTAATTTAATAGTGAGCTCTTTTTTCTTTTTTCTCCCCTTGATTTTAAGCAAAATCATCTATTAATGTTTGAATTTCATATATTCACGAGTTTTATTTTTGGTTCTATTTTTTATCATTTAAACCTGAATTGATAATATTAATAAAATGTTGTTCTAGTGGTTAAAATATTGTTATATTTTTGTAAGATTGAGAACACAAGTTTGATTTTTAAAAAATATATTTATTGAGAGGGATTAACCTTATCCTTTTAAGGTGTGAGGATATAAAAAAAAAATAAAAAATCCTAATTTGATAATGACATTAAAACTGCTAAATGGGATCCGAGGGGTGGCATGACTTTCCATTTACAAGTCATGCATGTAATAATTATTATTTTTTCTATAATTATTTCACATATTGGTTATCTCTGAGATAGCATTTAATTATTGTCAGGAGACAAAAAGGAAAAAAGAAAAAAGACATATATCTCACATACCTCGTATGAGAGAAATTTATTCTAAAACTGTTCTTGAGAAACTAAACACGTTTCTGTTTCATTTGTATTTGACTGTTATTATAAGTTTCTCCGTCTATCCTTTAGAATTTGAAGGTTTGTGCATCAAACACAAACCAACAAGCTCCAAGAAGGGGCCAGTAACACAGTATTATATATATATATATATATATATATCAGCCGTCGATGAAAATAAAATAGAAAAATCCCTGTATGCTTTTTAACATATGATTTGTTAACAGTAAAAGAAAAATAACATATTTTTTAACAAAGAATTAAAAAGAAAAAGGAACGATTCTTTTAGCAGTGAAACCAAAAACTGGTTCCTGTATATATGTATGTGCAGGAAAATGCAAAATGTATAGAGCTTGCTAACTTAATTAACTAGTAAAGCTACATATCTTTTTCCCTACAAAACAAAACTCTGTACAACAAGAACCCATAAATGGATCATCGTCCTATCCCTCAGCAAGATCAGCTCGTAATCACTCAGGTATACTCTGTAAATTAGGCCTCCAAGACTGCTGTTGTGGCTGATCATATGATCTATGATCACCACTAGCATTCATCAACTGGGACAGAATTTGTTGCACCGATAGTCCCTTTACTTCAGCCTTACCCAGCAACTCCTTGAGTTGTTTCTTAGTAATCTTGATCTTCACTGTTGTACTTGTTGTTGTTGTTGAAGAAGAAGATGTGAAATCTCTCAAGTTATTATGATCTTCAAGAGGCCCTTTCTCTTCTATGTTGTTCATGGCCTTCTCTTGCATGTCATGTCCTGAAATATGCCTCCAGAAATTTCCCATTTTTTTCTGTGTCTTTTGAGGGTGTGATGGCGTATGGATGTTTATGCAGAGAGAACAAGTTCTGGGCATGGAGAGGAATGGCATGTTATATAGGGAGGGACATGGTGCGTTGTAGAAGAAGGTGAGGGAGAAACAGTCAGACCTGATTTGTTGCCACGTGAGATGACATGTTGAGTGACCTGGCAAATGCTTGTGTTGACCATGTTGCCACTTTGCACGTGATGGCAGAGTTATCTTATCCATAATAAAGTTGCTGCTGGTGGGGGGCAGCTGTTGCCGGGGTGGTTGCATGGCTTGGCTCAGCTTGGCTTAATTTTATGTGGTGTTCTTCATCAATGGGGTTAATATGGTGATTCAAGTGTAATATAATATTTTAGGTCTGTTTATTTGGTGGATAGTAATTTTTTTAAAAAAATAAATTTTAAAAAAGTGAATTTATAAAAATTAAATTATTTTTTAATATTTAATAGTGTAATTAAAAATAAATTAAAAAACACTTTCTAGTATTTAGTTATATCATTAAAAATAAGCTGTAAAATAACTTATTAATATTTTATTTTTTCAAGTTTATTAAAATAATAAGAAAAAAATCTTACAAATTAAAAATTGAATGAGAATGAAATTAAAAAATATATAATTTTATAAATTATATTAAAGAAAATAAATAATAAAAATCAAATCTTGTTTTTTTTTTTAATGATTATCAGTATTTTATAATATAAATATTTAGTAATTATAGCTTGAGCACCATGAGATTTTATTTTATGAATAGCTAGATAGAAAAATATAAAACAAATTATTATGTAGAAATATTAACAAGGATAATCCTCTTATGTTTGAATAAAAAGTAATGATAAAAGGGTCCGGCTAACGGCTAGAAATAGCCTGGGACCAAGCCAAAACTAGAAGGACTAAAGAGTGGTTCTCTAGGTGTGAACACGGTTTGAGATAGAATCTTCAGGCTAAAAGTGCAAGTGTGAACGCAAACAAGCGAAAGGAATCTTTCACCTGGATGCCTTTTGCCACTGCACTATCCCGTGTGCCGTCCTCACCTTTATTATAATAATATTTAATTAAAGTAATTTAATTAATCATTACCACAATTATACAATCAAAGCTTATCCCCTAATTAATCTATTCCCTTCACACCAATCAGGATGGTCCTGTCCCTTTTTTCTTAGAAAATTAAATAATTTATATTTCTTTTCAGTATTATTTTTTCTTGTATAATTGTAGCATGAGAGGACCACGTTATTTATATTTTAGCATTTGATGTACATATGGGAGAAGAATAATGAAAATAATTTAGTTAGGAAGTCAATTCTTCTATCGCAGTACTTTCTTCGTTCAAATATGTGCAAAAATTATTATAATTCACATAGTATTTATATGATTAAAATAAACAAATAAAATAAATACTCACGCACACATTTTAGTTTTTAAATTCAACTTAATTAAGGCTTAATTTGTTTTTGTGTTTCAAAAATATTTTAGAAAAAATTTAAATTTTTTTTATTTGCTTCAAATTAATAATGTTTTTTGTATTTTTAAATCATTTTGATGCACTGATTTTAAAAATAAAAAAAAATATCATTTTTAATATATTTTCAAATAAAAAGCACTTTAAAAAACAATTGTACCCACACTTTCAAATAAATAAAATCCGAGAAATCCAAAATTTGATCATTGCGAGGTTTTATTTTTTAGTTTATAATGACAAGATTAAACTCATTTAAATTAGATTATTTTTAAATGATTTAATTAATTTAATTAAAGTCAGTTCATCCTTTTTATATATTAACCCAATAACCCAAGTTTTTTTTTTTTTTTTTTATTATTTTTTCACATATTAGTCCATAGTATTAGAACAGACAACTATGATATATATAAATTATAGGCAATTTCTATAATCTCATATGTTTGGATGTAAACTTGGGAAAATCCACACCTACTTCAAGTCTTCTCCTCTTTTATATATATATATAACATGGGAAAATCCACGCCTACCTATAGATATGGTCTAATTCTGCATGCACAATAAAGAAGGCCATGGAACTGATAAAACAAGGTTTATTAAATTGATCAGACGAGAAAGTTGCTGGCAGGCTTGACACTAAGTTGAACTTCTCCAGGATGGTTGGTGGGTCTAACTTGGCTACGTTCACTAACCTCTCGCACAATCGATCCCATGCATGCTTTATATATATATATATATTCAAGGAAACTTTATTTCTTAGAAAGTGTACTTCGAGGTTTAGGTAAGTGAATAAAATCATGATTATCTCATGCTTTTATAAAGAATATATATTCTGACTTGAATTTAAAATCTATTATATAAATCTTAAATTCTTTATCATCACACATGCTGCTTGGAACAATCACATGCATATTTTTTTTTTTTTTTGATTCAAGAAAACCTCACTCCTCGGAAAGAGTATTTTGTGGGTTCAGGTAAGCAAGTAAAACCTCTGCTGTCCCAGGCTCTTAAAAGAGGTGCACGTCCTGACTTGAACTCGATACCTGCTATGCAGATCTCAAATCCTTTGCCACCATGCCACGCTTATTGGGACAATCACATGCATACTGCTATCCTTCAAAATGCAAATCGAACCTCAAATGGTTAAGAACCCACTAAAAATGGATGCTTGCCTCTGGCTGCCCTCATCCTCCACCCAACTTAATGGGCTCCTTACACGTGGCACCCCTTCCCTCATTGCGTTTCTATGGTTTTTTTATTATTTTATGCGAGAAACTAATCTTCAAGGATCTTTACTGATGAGAAAACAGAGTGGTTTTTGAGGAAGAAGGAAGAGGGGAGATTAAAATAAGATGAATCTAAACACTTTGATGGCTCAACAACATGAAAAACAGCTACACTGTGATGCAATCCTGAGAAAAAAAACTCAAATAAATTAACCAGACCGGACGTACGTGTGCTAGCTTGTTGTTTATTATATAATATATGGTCTTAAGACTAGATCAAATGACTCAGATCGATCTATATATATATATATATATATTCTTATTTAAAAACGTGTTGAAAGCCTCCAGAAATTGAAGAGAGCTTTGCTACTTCCTTGCCTCTTGACTCGCAGAGGAAACCCTAACCAACCGTACCATGCAAATCATCATATATATATATATATATATATATATATATATATATATATATATATATATATATATGTGCCGATGGAGAAAATGCTTGGAAATTGTGTGCCATATATTTGGGATTTTCTTGGGTTGACTGTTTTTCATTGGCTGTTATGGTAATCTTCTCCTGTTCCAAGTAATTATCATTTAGAATATATAAATGTTAATTTATTATTTACTTTTTATTCCATTTTATGAGATAAGAACAACACATATTTAATTCCCCTTAAGGTAACTAACTATATATATTAAAACTTTAAAGTATTACTAGCTCCTTTATTATATGTCTTTTGACTTGAATAGAAAGGCAACGCGCATCTTGATTGAGAAAAAAAATAATTTTTTTTTTTTAAAGAACACAATTTAACTATACTTTTTTTTTAAAATACGACTGAAAAACCTAAACACACCGTATCATGCAAATGAAATGTTATATATTATGTAGTCATTAGAGAAATGCATGGACAAAATTGTATACCATTTGGGAATTTCTTGGTTTGACTGTGTGTTCGTTGGCTGACTCGAGATTGGAAAGATTTAGCTAAATCAGTTCGTCAAAGTTGTGAATTCAATAACAATCAGTCAACAACTTGATGCTTCGTTTACTCGCTCAAAGTCATGTACATTAATTTAAAAATAAAAGTTTCTATAATCCCGTAGATTAAATATTTTCTTCTTATTATTAATCTATTATTGTGTTATGATATGGATATTCTATATTTGACTAGGCAACAAAAACGAAATTGTCTTGATATATGAAAACTAACATAAAAACATTTTTATATGAAGTTTTAAAAAATTCTTGTACGATTATAGTTATAAAACAGGTCAAAATCACAGATTGACACTATGCATGGTCTTCCACCACCAAAACTGCTGAAAATTGAAGAATTTCACGTACACAACACCTTTTAAATGTCACCAAGAATTTGCTTACTGTAACTACAAAACATTCACAGAAGCGTTGAGCATTTCCTTGTGTTGGGATATGAATTAGGATTATACGAAAAAACAGTCTATTTATAGTATTTGCATTATATTATCCGATCCAATATTTTAAAGTCAGATAAATAGATTAAAAAAACTAAGAAATGAATATTTTAAGTGATCAGGCGGCGAATAAAATTTTTTAAAACCTGATCAACTTGATCAAACTCGTACAATTTAATTTTTTTTTTTTTTATATATTTATATTTGATATTTTTGAATTAAATATTTACTTATATTTTATTTAAAAATATTTTAACTCCAAAGTTTTTATTAGTCAGTTTCCTACTAAATGTTTTTACATGAAAATTGAATAGGAGGTATCTAAAATTTAATAATGGTGCAATGTATGAAAATTAAACCTAAGATTGAAGTGCCATGACACTTATATTCCATGTTGTAAATTCACTTCTAAAAATATACCTATAAAAATTAACAATATAAACTCAATTAATGAGTATATGTAATATCCATAAAAAAATTTAGCCTAACATGATATATCTAACCCTCTTGGGTTAAAAAAAATCAGATTTACAATTTATAAAATATTAATCAGATATAATTATCAATCCAAATCCTACCCCTATAACTATAATATGTAATATTTATTTCGGCCCATGAAAAAATCTGGACTAGATGTTTTAAGCTCATTATTGGAGAAAAAACTTTGTTTAAAGCAAACAGAAAAACAATGGAGTGAAAAAGTTGACCTCAGAAAGATTGACTGTTTTAATCACAGCTGACACGTTTCAATGTACACGTATTACATGTATGAGGCCTTGTATAGTAGACATTTCTACTAGACAAAGCCGATGAACATGCACACAACTTCAGTAAACAGAATTGACTTGATCAAGAACCACACTTGTGGGAATTCCTGTGCAAGTTGTGAGGCTGTGCTGCTCTCTAAATATCAAATATCACCCCATTGTTTGTAGTTCACGGAGACCGCCAAGTGCAGTGAAAATGTCCACTTTTACAAGTTTCTATGGAGCTCAGAAAACTCTTCTGACGGTGGTGAGTGATCATCATGCTTCTGGGTAGCATCTCTATCAACCATCATAGGCAAAAAGGGGTGTAACTCTGGCTGGGGAAATAGCAGCTTCAGACGAAAAGCATCTACTCCATTCAAGTAATAGCGAAAGAGTCGTTTCGCTCTAATAAAACCAAGACGGCCATAGAGTGCGAGTGCTCCTTTATTTGTTACTTCTGCTTCCAATGTTACCTTGGGAGAGGAAAAAACAAAGACACAAAACAATAAAAAAAATGACAACCAGAGACTTCATCTTCATGCTAATGAAAGAATTAGCATGCTTAAATGCATGAATATAAAGTTGGGATATCTTAAAGCATAAGCAAATACAGGAAATGTACCCATTCAACGACCCACATTCTTTGGTGTGGCTTTCATATGCTATGGAATAGACCATTTACGATCAGATTAGCAGAAAAAACAGTCCGATAATCACATGAAGTTCTTTTCAACTGTTCTGATATCTTCCATTCATATAGTAAATGCAGAAATCCATACCGTTCGAACCAACTCAATATTCTCTGATCCTGCCTTTTCTTTTTATGTTCTTTGTCCAATTTGAAAAAAGGGAGCATATACAAATGGAAGTGAAATAACTAGAAATAGAATTAATGCATTATACACAAACATGAGGACGATCGGCAAAGCAAACAAATTTTAGAAGCAAAGCCTCACAAATTATTGGCTTCTTGGGACAACAAACATTTACGTAAAACTTTGGAAATATGACACTGCAGCAAAGAATGGAGATGCCATATGCATGCAACTTTTTATTTTCTTTTCATGGAAACACTTTCAACATGGAAAATTGAAAATTTATGGGATTGTTCAATTTAACCATATCCATAAATCAACTTTGAGTTCCTAAGGTCATGTAGGTGCAATCAGTCATTGAAAGTCAAAATATCACGCATAACCTGGCATTACATTAATAACACGATTCATTGTTTGCATGGTCTGATGTTTAATTGCAGGGATATCTCCAAAGATACAGCAAGCTTAACCCTAATAATGATTGACACAAGAGAGATGGATTTGAAATAACACATGCAGAGAGAAATAACTAAGAGATCACACAGTATACACGTGCACAGATACCAAAAAAGTTCAGAAGAAATTGTTTTTGGAGGCTTGAACAAGAGACCAAGCATCACCATTTACACATATGCCAAGTTGCCAACGAATTCAAGAGGAAAGCTTGTTTTCCCCTTAGGTTTGAGATCAAGAGTGCAGAGGGACAAGTATTTATAATAGTATTCAAATAAGGCAGTGAAGGTAATCACTTAAGCAGTTGCCCGATTCTCATTCTTTCCTATGCTGTTTCAAACCTCAAACAGACACTTAATGTTTGATGATGATGCTTAAGAAATGGAGCTATTTTAAGGCTGCTCTACTAGACCCTCGTTCAGTACCATTGAAAGTCCAAATGAAGCTTAAGGGTAAAAATTCATACTTTCTTTATGAATTGTGATGTTGTACTAATAATGCTACATTAAGACGAGTACAAACCAAAAGGCACAACAATTAAAACTCAACAAACCTCTTCGCATCCTGATTCCATCATCACTTGAATAGATCTGGTAACAAGTTCTGTGGCTGCAATATGAAGATAATTTCAATACAAGTTACAACACGCCCTTATACAAATAACATGACATATCAACACCCAACCTAAAAACTATAAAAAACCTAAACTACATGCAATCCATTGTAAATGCCACCCCAAATGTATGAAAACAAACAGTTGACCTCGAGTTCAAATCAAATACAGACAGTTAACATACACAAGCATCCCAAACAAACATATTTCTACTACTGATGTCATCAATGGATGCCCATTTTCTTGACAAACTCACCCACCTTGCCTTCAGCGTTTCTAATAAATCTATAATACAGAAAAAACCAATTCAAGATACGATCCAAAACAACCTCAAACTGTGCACAAAACCCCAACCCGTAAAGAAAACCGAAACCATTACCAATGCCTCTTCCTCGATAAGGTTTGATGACAACTAACATAGCAATGTAACCTCTAAAAGTTGAATTCCGATGATCCCCCATCTTACACACAACAGTCCCTACACATTTCCCTTTGTGAAACGCCTGAAATTGAAAACCCACCAACACAAACAAAATTACAGCAAAACAAATTCCCAAGAACATAAAAAAAAGAACAGAAGGAAAAGAATCACACTTACCAAGAAAGAAAGTTGTGGCCAAAGATAAACAAAGTAACGGTATGTGAAGATGGAGTAAGGTTCACTAAGTTCTTGATCAACGAGATTCATGATTAATGGTAAGTGATGCTCACCACCGTAGCTAACGTATTCGATCTCTGAAGCATCGAATTCTTCTTTTCTCTCTCCTTGAGCCTTTTCCATTGTTGTCTTTCTGCCTGTTTCTTGACGACGACTGTGCCAGGGGTTCAAACTCCAAAGAGTAGAACTGAAGGGTGGTTGTCAGAAAATGGAGTTCAATGTGCTGGCTTACGTGTTGGGCTTAGGAGGATTGGTCTTTATATCTAGGCTTCATGCTTCCACCATTTCTCAGTTTCGTGCTAGGTTTAGCAAAAGGCCCATGATTATTATTTTCCGTCCATTTAATTAAATAACTTTTTATAATTTCTTTTTTAAAAAAGAAAAGTTATTTACATTCACAAAAACTTTGTCATATTGATTGTAAAAAAAATTATTATTACTTCTAAAACCGAAAATTAGATTCATGGAATAATTCAGAATATAATAACTATTTTAAAACAAATATAACATGAAAGAGTGAAAAGTAGCTTACCTAGCTTTTTTTTTTAAAAAAACTTAGATTTAATAAGCAAATAAAAATCCCTCCAAAATTCAACTTAAGAGCGCGGCAAGCCAATGCCCATTTCACCCCCTCGCTTCTCCATTTCCCTCTTTCTCGAAAAAAATGGCAGATATCGAGCCTCCCACGTTCTCTCTCGGGTTAGATTTAGATATCGAATCGGAGCCCCGAATACCCACCCACCACTTGCAAACCTCCACGCTCAATCCAGCTCCAAATTCAAGCTCAAATACACCATCAGACGACCAAAATGGGGGACCCCAGGTCATGGATTCCGAAGAAGAGGAGGAAGAACTCGGGCCCGATGTCATGGATTCGGATCCTGAACCCGGACCTGGCCCGACCCGGGTCTTAAGGCGGTTAAGACGAGGACCCGCGACCCAGAAATCAAAGGTGAGGAAGGTGGAATTGGAGGGTTTTTGTTGTGATCATGGAGATGATGATATTGAAGAGTTCTCCTCACAAGAAGATTTTGGTGTTAAAGGTAAATTTCAGAAGCAATGGCTTTTGTTTTTAGTTATTTTTAATAGTTTTGAAATCGTTTTTTTGAGATTTTTTTTTGAATAATCTTGAGGTGGGTTTTGATGATAAAGTTGGAATCTTGAGCGAAATTTATGATTTGATTTTGTGTTATCTTTGAGGGATTGAATTAATACTATTTGCTTTGTTGTAGAAAGGTAAGAATAATTTTGAAGTTATCTTTTCTATGTTGAATATGTGCTTTTTAATGGAAATGATGATTTGGGCCAATGTTGTTTCATGGGGTTTGAGCTATAGTATGTATGTATTGATGTTGTAGAGTAAGTCAGTATAATGGGCGTTGCAACAACAGATCTTGAAGGTGATAAGAGATAGGTTTTGCTTAGTTGTTTTGGCGAGGGACTTTAGATTGGGGATGTTTTGTTAAGTTGGTGTTGTATTGGGAATTCTCGGTTTCCTAATTTCGTAGGAAAATATTGCTGGTTAGTAAATAAGTAGATGTATGGAACTTTGGTTAATTTGGTGAAGGACTTTATGCAATTTTCTCTTGTAGGCTCCATTTCTAAGAATTAATTAGCTTAGAGTTATGCTTTAGATTCTAATATGTGATTAAGTTTTAGTTCATGTCAGGCATTATGTTGAGATATTGGCTCTTTTGGATTGTTGGTGTACATTTTGATGACGAGGATTTATCATATTGTGAATTTCAATCTAACCCTTGGATGGTTGTAAATTCCTTTTCCAAAGCAGTTCTTCAGTCAGTAATGGTTATAGAAGAACATGTATTACTGCGACTAGGTTGTTTTCATTAGATGCTTCATTCTCTGTTTTTGGTGCTTGTTTTATAATTTGATGTTGATATCTCAAGTGCATGTTCAGTGTCTGTTCTGTTGTTAGATTTTAGTTTGCAGAGATGTAAGTGCCTTTTCTTTTTGACGACAGATCCCAAAGTATCAACTCAGTTCACTTCTGTTTGTAGTAGTTCAAAGGTTCCACTGAAAGGATGTGGGGTTTTAACCAGTCAATCACCAAGCTTACTGAAGGGAAATAAAAAGGAACAGGCTTCGATTGCCTCTGTGTCTTCCAGTTTGGAGACAGGTCACAGCGGGTTGATGTTTCCGAAGTTAACAATAAGTCCTCTTCGAAGGTTTCAGTTGATTGATTCTGATTCTGAAGAGGATTCTATCAGTGCAGATGCTAGTGGAAAAACTCAGAAAACTGATTCATCCTCGAAGAAGCAACAGCCAACTACAAGTAAATGTAAAAATAAAATGTTGTTGGGTAAACATCGAAATGATGATTTATGGAAAGATTTCTGTCCAATAAAGAGTTTTCCGGTTCAGACACCTGTTCTGGATGAGATGTGTAATGAGTATTTCCAATCTCTTCAAGATAATAAGAATACAGCTCATAAACTGCAGAGCAATTTGCAAACAAGTGACAGCATACGCTTTCATCAAGATCCAAATAGCATGGTGGACTTTCAGCAATGCTGGAATTTAGCCGATCCTCTTCCTCCAGCTCATCATTACTTCTTCCATGAAGATCTGAGGATTCAGAGATTGGTCCACAGCCGGTTACCCTACTTTTTCCCACTGGGCATTGTTAACAACAAAGGAAACCAACTAACTACTGAATCAGCTATCGATTACATGTAATTTCCTTTACATCTTACACTTCAGTCGCTTCTTCATACACAGCATCAATTTTTGTTATGATGCATAGTTGTCATTTCAGGAGCCAATTCAATAGAGAAGCTTCTAGAAAGCAAGGAACTCAGAGAACTATCAGCGAGAAAGGCTCAACAAGGGGAAGAAACAAATCCAAGAAATCAAATGCTGGAGAAGTTTCACTTGCTTCTGAAGGATGGATGGACCCCAAAAGCAGTACTGCCATTCCAAAGGATGCTGGGAAATGACGGGTGCATGCAAGTGACCAAGGTGGTGGTCATTGGTATACATCGCCTGAAGGGCGGAAGGTATGTTGAATTACTGTACGGGGAAATGCAAATTTTAAAGGATCCAAATTCTTTCCGACAGATTCAATAGCAAAAGTACAAATTTCAACTTATAGGTCTTACAAAGCTTTGGATTTCTTGTTGATGGTTGATGACCAATGCAATCTTTCTGTACGATAATCTGCAGCTTTTCCTAATAATCTTGAACCTCTGCAGGTTTATATCTCCAAAAATGGTCAGGAGTTGTCAGGTCAAATTGCCTACAGACATTACAAGAAGGTAAAATTTATGAACTTAAATTGTTTCCCTTGCAGGCATGGACAAAGATGTTTTATAGAATATATCGAGTATTGGTAATAATCAGTAACCATATGCATTTCTTGCTGACAGGATAGTGGAGGGTTTAGAAGGTCAAAAAAGAAAACAAACACCAAGGGGAAGGGTTCACAAAGTCAAAAGAAAACAAACGCCAAGAGAAAGAGAGGCTGATTTTTTGTTTTTATTTTTCTTCGAGGGTAAATGAGAGGCTGGACGACGAGTATTAGACAAAACATGTGGGCAATATATGTTTGTGTCGTTTTTTGCCTGCAGTCGCTGTATAACGTTCAATAAACTCCGCATGCCTTCCATTGGTATTTGTCGCTATTTTCTCCAAGATGTGACAATAGGAAGAGAAACCATTAATCCTGTACAAGCTCTGATTCAGAGGGTTTTTATGGCAATGTGTTCCGTTTAGCAGTTAATTCCAAAGTTTTAATATTATATATCATGCTTCTACTAACAATGGCTCATTGTTCAATGAGCATGGTTTCCTCACAAACCATCTGTTTTCGTAGCAGCTCGTCCTAACAATGCTAATGCAGAAAAAGATGATAGAGCAAAGCTCATAACTTTACACAAAGGATATACTTAACCAGATAACCACACAATAGTCTTGGATGAAACACTGAAGAATCCTATATTCATCGGTACTTCACAACCTACCCTATGCTGTGACATTTTCAAGCCACCTTGAGAACTGGTGGGAAGCAAAACCTAATTCTACTGAGTGCTTTCCTTGTTTAGTTTACATTATCCAAAATTGTTATCCTAGGTTTGCATATACTAGGCTGAATTACAAGTCTGGATAAACTGCAGAACTTTTCTGAGGTCCAACACGAACCTATTCTTGCTGGTCCAGGCTACTACTTTCGTCTGAATTTGCAGGGGAAGACTTCCTTCTCAATATCTGCTTGCATGTGCTGAAATCCATGAAATAAATAATTATGATCATTAGTGGAAATTTGTGGATGACAAGAATCTCCTAGCTACAGATGTCCATATTTCCTAAACATGACGTATAAAATATTTCATCCGATGGATCACAACACCACCTTCCCTTTGAGGTAGATATATGGAGACGATTTTGTTGTATAATAGTTACCAGAAAATAAAATTCTAGATTTTTTTGAAGAGAAAATGAAAGGCAGAGAATATTACGAGTTCAGATCCTCTGTCCTGCTTTTGATGTCTCTTGACCATAATACAGGGTCTGCATTCTTAGGTAAGGAATCTTGTTGTTGGGTTCTCTCTCTCAGCCACTGCTCAGCTTTATTGCACTCATCAGTGATCTGAAAGAAATCAAAGTCACAGACATTGTTCGTAAGTAATTAAGTGTCGTGGATATAGTTGTCATCATTATTTGTTTCATTAGCATACCAATCCTCTATCCTCGGTTGGGAGAGAATCCGTAGACATTCGATGATCCACAATGGAATTTAACAAATCTCTTGTTGCTTGTGCTCTTGCTTCTTCATCTTTATATCGATTCTCAACTGGATCCACCAACTATTAGAAACCAGGAAAAATTGCATGTTAGGAAAAGAGGAGAATGCTAAATTTGAGATTTTGATAGAGATAAGTAATTACCTTCTTAAGATCCTGCATTTTTGCAGTATAAGCATTTTCAGTTTCATCATCACCGTCCTCATAAAGCCACTCTTCAGTCTCCTGTAGGCTCCTGGAAATTCCTTCCCTCTCCATATCACTAGCAAAGCTCCGATACGTGTTGAAAAGCTATTCAAGTGCAGGTCATTATTTTTCAAAGTCAGCTTATGAAGAAAAAAAAGTAGCTATATGACCGAGAAGACTTTCTGAGCTTCATTGAACTAATATATCCAGCATGGATAAGAGCGTCTCAGACAATCTACATAGGATTATTCATTTAACTAAGCAATTGGCATTGTCAAGGCAAGTTTTTGCAAATAATATCTCTCCCTATAACTCACCAGCGAGATTTGCAAGTGCATATGTTCCGTCAACTCAAAAGAAATTTACAACTTGATTAGCTGGCAATTGACAGGGAATCATCCAGTATGCAAACATAGAGAATAAATGAGTGGTAATTATAAAATACAAAGCCATGTAACAATTTAATTTAGCGTTTTAAGCACAATATCCAATCCATGACCGCAGCTGAAAGTTTGTATTTTAAATCTTCAAAAGATCCAGCAGAAGCACAGTGCTTTTCAAGAAGGCACTCAAAACCCAATTCTTTGTAACCATGTAACTAAGTAGTTTCATTAATAAAACCGAACCATATCTAGATACTCTGGCATGAACAGATAATCACAAACTAACAAAGTCATTAAGTTGAGGTTGTACCTTACTTCGCATCTCATAAACATACGACTCCAAAGCGTTCTTCTGATCTTTGGCTTGTTCTACAGCTTTATCATGTTGGGCCAGGTGAAGTTCCTTCTCTTGAGCTTCTGAGAGCTCATCTTTGGTCATTCCACCATATATGTTCTCATTCACAGGTATCTCAAATCTCTGATTAGCTTTATCTTTTAGTGTACCATTACCCTGCTGAAAACAGGAGTGCAAATGAACTAAATGTATGTTCCAAAGCTTTTCCACTTGAATTTAGCCACTTAACAAAAAGAAGAGAGATTACTTTCCCAAATAAAAACTGCATACTAAGTTGAAAGAATATGCGCGTTGTGTATGTGTGTGAGTATAAAAACCAACAAAGAGCACAAGTACAACAAATACAACTTTCTGATCCCTTTGTACAACAACGGTTGAAAAGAATTGTTGCATTACAAAATAGAATTTATGAAAAGAAAAAATATTACAGTAGCATCGGATGACTGAGAATGCACAGCAGTATTATCTTCACTATTTGCAACATTTGTCGATGAATCAGAATCCATCTTTGTTCTGTCCATTTGTGGATGTATGTTACCCCTTCTAGCAGAATCATCCATATGGTCTTCCACCAACTGAATTCATTACAAGATTTGGACCACATTAAAAATCTCTTAGAAAGTGACAAAGCTAAAATGGAAACCGCAAAGAAGGGAGAATTCTTACCATAGCTGACTCAACAGTTACAATGCCATGAAGGTTTAGTTGAACTTTAACTTTAATCTTTGCCTTTTCATTAGAGGAGGCTTGGAAAGGACCAATCTGCATTAAAAATAAATAAATAAATAAAAATTTATCAACTTATAAGCCATCCTGGTTCAATTATAAAAGATCCATCCAGTGTACAAGTAGCAAAGCATATACTTCCATGGCATGTATTCAAAGAGAAAGCAAACGAAAATCATTTTTAAGTCTTGATTTTTCATGTTAGCCATACTTAAGCGCCCACAAATGACAACAAAAAGATAGCAGTTGAGATAGAACTGTATAGTATTTAGTTTCCATGTCACGCAAACAAATCTACAGATCTTAAAATAAAAGCTGCCTTTTGTCCTGGATAATCAATATGCATATCACATCAATGCTTTGAAGTTTTTATTCAGCTCATAGATAGCTGGGTCAGAAACAGACAGCATCAGATAAAGCACATAAGATGAAGATGGTCTGTGAGTGTGAAATCATAATAGACTGGCGTTGTAACATTTGTTGAAATTTCCTTAATGACAATGCATGTGTCATGCGTGCGCACACATGCACGCATTACATGTGACATTGACAGATTCATAAACTTGAACACTATTAGCTCGTCATTGTTGACAATGTACATGTATCACACCAATCTTTCTAGAAAATAAAAACTTGCCTCATCCTTAATCCAATTGCTTCCAATTGACTGAGATAATAGAATAATAAAAAAAGACAAAAGGATTTAAAGTTTTCTATCAGACAAACTCTAGTAGGCTTACTGTGAAAGAACTCATTTTTGTAGATACACCAGCAGGGAGTTCATTCAGATTGGCATAGAATGCTTCCAGATGTAACAAGTTACTCCGTTGAAATGTCAAAACTTTGGTACTTGGAAAGGGTTGGCCTTTTGGAAACAGTATGCAATTAGAACCAGTGGAGATTTGGGCACCATCTGATGAGAATCCAATGGAGAAAGGAAAAGCATCCTGAACCTGCACAGGATATGATGAAATGCCAATCACTCTTGTACATAAGAATGTACCAAACATATAAATTTGTGTCTCCATGTAAGAGAGCACGCAGCAGATCAATTTTACTTCATTGTATTTCTGCGATGTTATTTTCTGAGTTGAATATAATGACACCTATGAGGACACACACACAGATGTAATGTCTCCAAAATAACCTGGTGATGAATTCTATCAGACATGGAAAAACAGGTTTGCTTTCCCTGGGGGGGGGGGGACTTAATGGTTTAAGCATAGAAAATAGTCATGGTTCGGGTAAATCTGATTAACCAGGCTGCATCAGAAGAGAAAAGGACCAAAAGGGACATCGAACTTTGGAATTCACTCTGATAGCTGGAAGAATGGCAAACAACAAAGTTTGATAGAAAAGAATTCTGAGAAACTAATCATTCAGATAAATACAAACCTCGTATTCTCTGACCCGAAAAATTGGACTAAGCATTGCACACTGGAGAGCACATCCACGTGCCACACATTCACTTGAATTCAGTGTCCGGCTGGGTTCTTTCCCATATAGAGAAGATAGTAACTTACTAATTGCTGGTATTCGAGATCCTGATCCAACAAGCTCAACAGAATGGATTTTCCTCACAGATAAACCTGCATCCTCTAAAGCTTTTCTGGAAGGAACACTTATTCTTTCCAGTAATCCTGATGCAAGCCTCTCAAATTCCTCTCTGTTGATAAAACCTTTGACATCTTTCTCATCCATCAAACACTCAATATTTAGAGGAGCCTCTGCATTTGCACTCAAAACCTTCTTCAACTTCTCACAAGCTGACCTTAGCCTAATAGATGCTTTCATGTTAGAGTACACATCTATGTTGTAAAGCTCCTTGAACTGTTTTGCAAAATAAACAAACAAAACATCATCAAAGTCCCTCCCTCCCAAACTGCTATCAAAAGCATGTGACAGTATCCTCATATGCCCAGCCTCAAATGATACAATAGACACCTGAGTATCACAATGACCAATGTCAACAAAAGCAACATAAGTTGGCCCTGTTTTAGAGAAATCTGTTTTGTATGTCCCATAACTGAGTGCAGTTGCAGCACAGTCATGCATCAATCTAAGAGGCTTCAATCCAGCAATTGTTGCAGCATCCAAATATGCTCGTCTCTGCAAATCTGTGAAATATGATGGTACCCCAATCACACAATCTGTTACAGGAATTTCCAAATTTTTCTCTGTTACATCTTTCAAATTTGAAAATAGCATAGCAAGAATCTGAACCGGGGTAAATGTGCGTGCCTCACCCAAATATTTCAAGTGAATCAAAATGCCTCCATCCTTCCCTTCAGAAGTTTCAAATGGTAACAACTTTAGCTCATTTTGAACCTCAGGATCCTTAAAATTCCGGCCAATCAGTCTTTTCACTTGAAAAATAGTTGATTTCGGGTTCATCACAGAAGAAGCAGCACCTGCTGACCCAAGGAACCGCTGCTTCTCCCCAAAACATACCACAGCCGGGGTTTCACGTTTTGATTCATCATTCAACAAGACATCAACACCCCGTTGTTTCACCACAGCAATAACACAGTTTTCATTACCAATATCAAACCCCACCACACTCATTTCAGTTCACCAACACCCTATACTGTTGATAACAACAATTATATTATAATCCCACAAGGAAATCACTCAAATCGACATTATTCTTCTCCTTGCTTCAATTAATCAACCCAAGTACTCATCACCAAATCCCTTACAGCCTCACCACAAAAAGGTACAAAAAACTACATAAACAAAAAAAATTAATAAAAATAAATTCTACCGAGAAATTCAGTTATTGCTTAGCAAACAAACAAATAGAGCAAATAAAAAATGACTTCACTAAAATCAATGCATTGTTGGGTTACTTATAAAATGTAGGATCAGAAAACATTATCAAAGTTTCAATATTTACATCCTCAGTGGCTCAAACTCGAAAGAAACAAAAAGCTCATGCTACAACCACCAAGATAGCAATCGCCCTTTGTAGTTTGACTCACAAAGTTCAAACCTTTCTAACCTTTTTAAGCCAAAACGAAAGGACCCAGATGAAAAATATTCTCACTTTCTTCCACATTCCTCGATTTTCAAAGAAACCAAGCAATATGTGAAAGAGCCCAGTATTATTAACAAGGAAATAAAATAAAAAAATTCAACAGAATCTTGGAAATGATAAAGTGAAAGAGGCAATAGAAAGATAGTACCTTTATGCATAGACAGTGTATGTGATGAGAAGTTGGAGAATTATGAAAACGGAGGTGTGGAATTGAAGAGAAAATTAGCGATGGTAGAGAGACAAAATCGCCGCTTCACTCGATGATGCCAGATACTACCATTTTTCTAACATGTCCTTGCATGAAGAAAAGTAAGAAATAAGAGTTACAGTATTTATTTATTTATTTACTATGAGTATTTTGTAAATAAATGTTACTATAACTGATTGATGTTAACTGGTTGGTAGTGCGATAAAAATTGATTTTAAAGTATTTTTTATCAATAAATATATTTATTAATTATATATATAGCACTTATTTTATTTATATAAATTATATTTATTATTCATAAAAAAAATTTATCTTTAATATTTATTTATATTTGATTAATAAACTTCATGTTTAAATTAATGAATTAGTAAAGATAAATGTTCTAGAACAAAAATAATTTGCAAAAAAAAATTA
The DNA here is from genome assembly GCF_005239225.2 of Populus alba. NCBI lineage: Eukaryota > Viridiplantae > Streptophyta > Magnoliopsida > Malpighiales > Salicaceae > Populus > Populus alba. The sequence continues at coordinate 20,786,413 of NC_133294.1, read as the reverse complement.
TAAAGTTACAATAATTATAAAATTTTTATTACATCAAAATATTATTTATAAATGTTCCTGATTAATGTTCTATTAAAATTGAACATTAACTAAAGTTAAGACCGATGTATATTATGTATTTTTATGAAAGTAAACAAAGCTCTCATGAACTTAGGTATGAGGGATACTTGAAACTAATATGTAGATATATGTCAAATGACATGTACACTAAACTAACCCGCAAGATAATTTCATATGGAGGGATCACTCATGTCTATGAAAAGGCTCTCGTGATAATTGCATGAGTGATCCTTATACTTGAGATCCCTAAGTTATCTTATATAAAAAAAATATTATGCTTTGATCCTGATCACGTATTGTTCTAATCAAGGGTAACAAATAGACACATAATAGGTATAATATAACATAAATTATATTTGTTCTCAATAGTATTAATTGTGAAATCCTTCTGTCAAGGTGGAATAAGTTTTGAAAAGAATCTTAAAATTTTATTCAAGTAATCAATAACTATAATGTTGAGAATTAAAATAATTTAATAAAACATCATATTTCATGATATAATATCTAAAACGAAACATTATTGATGAAAGGATAATAATTATACTAAGAAATTAGTAACTGAAAAGTTAAGTCAAACCACTTATAACTTTCTTAATATTTGGAAAGTCATGACAGGTTGCTAAACATTGTATTTGATCTTTAAATATAAACCAATCAATTTTTGAAATGATAATAAATTAAATTGTTTAATTTACTTAATCTTATTTTATTTAGGATTATGATTTATATTTGGGTCAATTTATTAGAGAACCTAATGTGCCACGCATATAAGAACCATTGGTCAAAAATTAAAATGAAATGATTAATCAAGTGTGATTTGATTGTAAATAAATTTTAGAAATTAAGGACTAGAATGTAAATAATATAGGAGATTATAATTCTAGACCTTGAAAAAATCAAGTAGGGACTTGATTGAATAAATTTAAAGAATTATCCTAAAATAATATGTGTGATATTATTTAAATGACAAATTGATATTTTATCATTTATAGGGTTTTTAGATTTCTCTATAAATAGAATGTTATGTCTTTTATTTTTAAAGAAAATGTGATAAGAATACAATACAGAAATACCTAAAAAAAAAAAAACTAATACTCTAAGATATAACAATCATTTTCTACTAAAAGAGTTAAAAAAGATTTCTCACTAATAATTCATGTGAATTATTATTAGAAATCGGACACTTGGACGCCTTATAGTTTGCGGCAATCCAATCTTGAAGCACTTATTCAAAGTTAAAAAAAAAAAAAACATTTGATCTTTAGGTAATCTTTACACAAACTCTAAATAACTCTAGATTTGTCTAACAGGATCTTTAAGATTCCTAAAAAAAATTAGATTTAGCGTTTCCACTGCATGTATATGTTTCAAGAAACCTAACACTTTTTACTTGAAAATGCATTAAAATAATTTTTTTTTTAATTATTTTAAATATCATCATATTAAAATGATATAAAAACATAAAAAATATTAATTTAAAGCTAAAAAAATCAATATTTTTCAAAGGAGTGATCCAACCATAAGCTTGAACACACCCTAGTAAATAACAAATAACATTTCCCTACCATTCATAAATCCAATTAAAAAGGCATCATTCATTTTTCATTAGTTGATTTTTTTGATTAAATAACTCTATGACAACTCTTTGTCAAACCATGTTAGAAATTATATATAAATAATGTTTTCATATTTTGTATTTGATTAAGGATTTTTTAAAATAATATATGTAATAAAATCATGTCAAAAATCTATTTAAGAATTTTAAAAATAAAAATTTGATTTTAAACAAATATTCATGAGTAATTTATTATTATTTTTCATTTTATGTGTATAATAATTAAATTAAATTGTTAATATTCTAATAAAAGCCTATAATATTATTTAAGAACCATATTAAAATTGAGAAGTTAGTGAATAATCTTAGATTGCCAAAAAGAAAGAAAGGGGTCAGCCTAGCTCCTAGCTCAAAAAAAGAAGGTTAGTCATATGCACATATAAGCGAACGACGGGTTGTCTGCTAATTACTAGTTTCAGCAACTTCAAGTTGCTGGAAACTTGAAAACATATTTATAGCCTTAAAATAGCAAAAAATCGGTTAAAAATAAAATAAAAAACAAAAATTACAAAACTTCTCAAGACTCAATCTACTTTTTATAGCAAGATATGTTGACTTTCTTGTAACTCTTAGATTGTAGTAGAAACAATAATTTAAAATTTTTTAGAGTTTTAAGGATCTCATTAGATAATTTAGGGTCATTTAGAGTTTAATTAAAGATAACATGAAGATCATATCTTTTTTTTTTTTTTGAGGTTTGATCAACTTTTTACAGGAAGAGTTGTTGCAAACCACAAACTGTTTAGTTATCTGGTCTCTAACAGCAATTCACTTGAGTGTTAGCTATTTCTTTTCTCTATTCTTTCTATTTCTATAGGTGAAGTGTGTACAATACATTTTGTATATTAACCTACAAAAAAATATGATGCATATCATTCTATTTATAGAAAAAAACTTAATGACTATATAAATGTCAAATTAACACTTTGTCCCCTACTTGATTTTTCTAGGTTTAAAATTATAATCCTTTGTATTAATTACTTTTTAGTTCTCAATCTTTAAAATTTATTTACAATCAAGTCACATTTGATTAATCATCACTATTTAATTTATGAATATTGGTTCTTAATATATGTGATCCAATAGGTTTCTAATAAGTTGGTCAAAAAATAAATTATAATCCTAAATAAAATAAGATTAAATAAATTAAACTATTTAATTCACTATTAATTTAATAATTTATTGTTTTATATTTAAAGATCAAGTGCAAATCTAGTAGCGAGTCATGATCTTTAAATATTATAAAAGTTTTACGTGGTTTGACTTAACCTTTCAATGATAAGTTTTGCAATATATATAATTATTATCCATTCATCAAGAATGTTCTAATTAGACATTACAGCATAAAATATGTTTGCTTTATCAAATCGTGTTTGTTCTCAACACCATAATAAATGACCATCTTTTTTCAAATCTTATTCCATATTGCATAAGGATTTTACAATTAATATTATTTGAGAACATATGAAACATTTTTAATTTACCTAAAATGTTGAATCCTTTCTTAATCATTTAAATATCTTCATATAATTCTGTCATGTTATACACAATATCTGCCCATTTATTACCCTTGATTAGGACAATGTGTAGTTAGAATCAAAATATAATATTTTCTATATAAGATAACTTAGATATCTAAAGTTTAAGGATTTCTTACATAACTATCATGTGAGTTTTTCCATAGATACAAATGATTTCTTTATATAGAATTCTCATACAGTTCAATTCAATGTACATGTCATCTGCAAGTACCTATATATTAGTTATAGGTATCTTTTATACCCAAGCTTATAAGAATAAACGTCTTATTTCATAAAAAAAAGAGCATAATATGCATCAGTTTCAACTACTCTACTTAATATCCAGTTTTAATAGAGCATCGATTAAGAACATTTAAGAGCAATGCTTTGATGCATTAAGAATCTCATAATTATATCCACTTTTTATTTTTCTTTACAAAACATATTTGTTCTAAGGGAGATCTTTATTCTAGATCCATTAATCAAATATTTGATTTATTAATCAAATATAAATTAATATTAAAAATAAAAAATACCTATATTAATAATAAATATGCTTTTATGTGAAAAAGTTAGTGCTGTGTGTAATAAATAAATTGGTTACAAGGCATATACAGTAATAAGATGAAGGCAAAAAATCACCAGTATCAAACTTTTTTTGTTGAAAGGAACTCGTTGACACCAAAATTATCATTTTCTATGTTGAAATCTTGATGACAGTTAACTTTCTCTCTTTTCTCTTGTTTTTCAATGACTTTTTCTCTCGTCTCTTTACCTAAGAACTGGAAATTAAACTTTTGAATCAAAATAAAAAGGTTGATAATTTGGGAATGATCACGAATTTTCTCTTTTTTTTTTTTTTTATATTGTGGTCCTCTCTTTTTTATTTTTTTCTTTCTACTACAATCTTAAACTTCATCTAATGAAATTAGATAAAAAAAAAAGAATTAAATAAAAAAATAACCAAAAATATAAGGGCAAAGTTTAATTAAAAAGGGATAAAATAAAACAAAGTTAAAGTGCTTCACTATTCATATAAATAGAGAAACACCTTGAAGAATCATCAAATATTTTAGTGTTTTTTTCTTAATTTTAATTGTCCAAACCTCTAGAAATAAAGGCATCTTGATTCATAAATTAGCCTATGTGTGGTTCTTTTGAGTATTTGAACACTAAACAATTAGGGTACAATGTTTGCTTACTCATATAGGAAAATGAATGGTTAAAAAATTTATTATAAAAAATAAAGTAAAAAAAAAAAAAAACAACAACAAAACAAACCACCTTAAATATCTAGTGTTGGAAAATTTATCAAAAAAAAAATAAAATCTAATCATTAAAAAAAATTGTCTAAATCAAGTCAACCTAAAAGATTTAAGTGAAATTAGAAATATAAATCACTATGAAATAAATTCTTGAAAAAGTACAAAATTCTTTTTTTCCAAAAAAAACAAAAAACTAGGAAACTCAATAAATAAAGAAAGGGATATAGGGTCTATAACAACCCCTAATAAGCTCAGCTACTTGCTTGTGATGGTGTCCTAAAATGAGCTTTCTAAATTGTGGTGATGATGCTACCGAGTTTGTAAGCACTGAAGGTTCTAATCGGTGAGGAGGATCTGATATAACTTGAAGGGGAGTTGATTATATAGATTTTACAAAAAATGCTTTTTATAAAATTATTAAATCTAGTAGTATTTAGCATAACATGTTGATATCTAAAACTAAAAAAAAAAATATTAGATTGCTTTAAAAGTAAAAGCAATAAATAAATTAAAGGTGAGTAAAAATAAACATGAAAGGGACAAAAAAAGTGAAGAGAGAAAGAGTAAAGAAAAAGAAAAAAAAAATCAGGGATATTTATATTTTTTTAATCAAAATTTAAATTTTATGTTAACATGATTTATAAAAATATGTAATTTTTAAAACATTGAGGGAAAGTGTTATGGTATTTAAATATTTGGAGGGTCAAGGTAATTTTTGAAAAAAAATATTTAAATCATAGATATTTTTTTTTATCAAAATAAAAAATGTAATAAATTGATTTTTTAAAAAGACATCATCTACTAATAGGAGTATATATTCTAATAGGAGTGTGTAGTCAGAGCATCCTGAGAGTGTGTAATCCAATTACTTTGTGACTAATAGGAGGGATAACATCCTTTTGATTTAAGAGGAAAAAAATCAGATAATTAAAAAATAGTAGTAAAAAAAGCTTAATTGAGATAAAATTTAAAGTAGTAATTAAACACCATTAATAAAAACTTAAGTACCGGATCAAGCATACTCAGCAGCCAAAAAGCCAAACTGTAAGAAATTAAATCTTGTGTTCATCTAATAATTAAAGTATAAATTTTTAAAAGATAAAGATAAAATATTTATTGCGCGAGAATTGGAGTATTTTCTCTAAATATAATTGATATGTTATAAATACTATTAATCGTAGGGTTAAATGTTTTGTGTTAGCAAACAATTAAGAGGAAAAATAAGTGAGAGGTTTGAAAATATATCAAGTAATTAACTATCCTTTTTTATTTTCTACATCTTTTTAATGACAAAAAATAAAAACTATAGATTAAAATTAAATAGAATTTGCTATATATATATATATATTCAATCTTTTAATTTATTTTTCTCGAGTTTTCGGATTAATAATATAGTTAATCTCAATTTATATTATCAAGATTTGTGCAAGTCCGCTGTAGCAAATATTGGTGTTACTAGTAATTTTTCTGCTGAGCTTATGCTTCATAATTTTACTGTGTTATTAAAATTAATCAAGAAATTCAGAAACTAAACATAGGCAGGCAATAAGTTGTGACAGAACAATCGTTTAATTCTTATTTAATATATAAATAGTGGAAATTATTAACTCATTTAATAATTTTCTGGTGTTTGATCATCGCAGTTGTACCAGAATCTGCTCTTATCACTGTAGGGATACAAACAAGTGATTGTATGGAAAGCATAGGCAAATATCGTTTCTGCCTGCGCGATCTTAATAGAATAATTGCTTAATTTCTTATTTAATATATATAGAGTGGAAATCATTAATACATGCTAGCTCAAAGAGACAAGAACCTAATTGCTTAATCTGCTACAACATGAAATTAATGTCCCTGTGATCTACTCACTGTTCCCTCGGCCATTGCCGGCTTTGATCATCGATCTGCATCCCTAACCTTGAGGAGCACAAGCCACAGCTTCTGATCACGCCTGAAAGAATAGACTTGGACAATATCATCCACCTTTAGTGCTCCCGCATTCCTATCCAAAACATCATTCCAATTGGAGGTTAACACATAGGAAACGGTGCTATTAATCTGCCACCTCCTCAGCCTCATTGTGCTTTTATGAACGTTACCACCTTCAAGACCCAGTTCCACTAGCTTCACTTCTGTGCTCTTGCTCTCGCTTCGGCACACCTCCTCCGTCTCCATTTTATTCAGAAACTCGTGGCCGCCCTTAATCTGATTCAAAGGCATTGAGAAGCGTTCCTGGTGCTTGTCCATGTCAGTCTTGAAGATTTGTTTCATTATCCTTAACTTGATTTCACTGTCACGGCCTTCTTGATAACTTATCGCGGATTTTATTTGAGAAGAGAAATCGGGTGGTGGATACAAACCCAGCTTCTTGAAATCCACCCTCTTTCCCACCCTCTTCCTCTTCTTTGATGATCTCTGTCGAAGATCATCTTCCACGTCGATCCCCTGGCTTTTCAAGACTCGCTTTCTGCCTGCTGTCTTTTTCTCCTGGCTACTTTTGATCTCCGTTCTCAGATCATCTTCTTGATCGAATATGGTGCAGTGATTTCTTTTCCTGACAAGCTTGGGTCTACTTGCCCTTATTTTCTTCGGTGCGAGAATAGTTCCGAGTGGGTTTACATATTCATCAATGCTGATAACAGTGCTCTCGGCTTTTTTATCAGGACATTGGGTTTTCATGGAAGGAAACCCTAGTCTTCCACTTCCTCTTCTTTTCTTGGGTACGAAAACCCTACTGGTCAGGGTCTCCAAAAGCTGATATCTTTCGGCACTGGGAACCAGCTTGGACGGACCCCCGAATTCCTTCTCCAGAGGATTTGACGCTTCTTTTTCATATTCTGTTTCCTTACTAAGCCCTAGATAATATTCATCAACATCATCAAAATATGGATGATTGTTTATGCCACGCGTGATCAACATCTTTCTATCTCTTCTTCAACAAATACGAGAAGACAAAAATATGGCAAGAAACTAAAAAATCAAGACTGCAAGGAGAGATTTAGAGACAAAACCAAGACACTTGAGAAAGTAGGTTATCTGGATGGCTATATTTATAGAGAGAGAGAGAGAGAGGCCGGGCAGGTAACAAATCCTTTTACAAACCGGATAGGTTAAGACAGCTAGCTGTCTTAGTTCATAGCTTTCCGAGAATATTCAGGATACAATACGAATTAATTTGAATTTTTCCTAGTACAAAAAGGTTTTCAACCGAAAAGGTTTCTCCCTGCTACCATAAAAAAGCTTCAGTTTTTTCATGGTGGCACCATGCTAATCAAGGCAGATAAGAAGCCAACTGAGAAAATTAACAACGCTAGCAGAAGCAAGAAAGAAAAATGCCAGAGTAGAAGAAGCTGATCAGAGCCGAGAATGAAGAGAAAAGTGACTTCATCAATAAAAATCTTGAAATCTAGCTAAAAAAATCCAAAAATAACTAGAAAAATAAAGAAAAATTCTAAACAATATTTTATAGGACTAATTTAAACATAAAAATGACCTTACCAATCTTCACCATTCGTAAGTTTGTTTCTTTTAAATCCAACCTTTTGACAATTAGAAATTTTTTAAATAGAAAATATTCTTTAATCTCTTATATAACGATCTAAGAAATTCTTTTTTAGAAAGAATTATCATTAAAAAATCATCATAATAAGGAACGTATCTATGATAATTATGAGTTAATTAAGACTTCAATGCTTCGCTTGTCATAAACAACACTCTTTATATAATCATTATGTTTGGATGGTTTTGTGAAAATGGATTTGGAATTTTTTTTGATCTAAGGTGGATCTCATCGTGACATTTATATACATTTCCCCTTAGCGGTTGATCTAACCAATTCTTTTCAATAAGGTACTTTATGCTACCTACTTGGCTCTCTATGATGCTTTTTGAGCCCTCATGGCTTCGTAAACGTATAGTGAAAAGAAACTAGGATTTTACAAATACTGAGGTTACAATCTAAACAAAACTTTATTTTGAATATTAATTATATTATGGAAATAAGCTATTTTTTCTAAGCTAAATGGATAGATAATTTATAGTTTTTGCTTACGAGACATTGCAAAATCATGCATGCACAACTATCTTTTAGATACACTAGCTAGAAGATTTGATCTGTTGTTTTAAATACTACTATTTTGCTCAATTTGAAATGCAGACTCCTATGGTTAGGCTTCGTTTTTATTTTTTATTTTCCTATTTCAAAGGTTTTGCTACAGAGTTTAGATGTTCATGTCCATAATTATTGCCCTTTCTGTGGGTTTTTAGATTGCTTTTCCTTTCCCTTCACTATTCTGGGATATATAAACCATATCAATGCCTATTCATTTCCTTTTACAACCCTTTTGTGTTGTAGACTTGGTGTTCTGAAAATTTCAGTCTGATGCAGTCTTTTGAACTTAGTAGTCGATCATTCTTGGCACTGGGTTTTTGTTCTAAATGCACTTGAAATTGTTGTAACTTATTTTTGGATTCTCACATAAAAAAAATATTCAAAAAAAAATAAAAAAATATACCAAACTGGAAAGGCGCTTAAATAGAGGGGTTGCAATTATATCGAATCAGAGACCAAATTGAAGAAATTAGAAGTGTATTGATCAATTGAGGGTCAAATTACATAAATTTGAGACCAGGGATCAATGTGAAAAAGGCGGCCATCTGGCGGTTGCACAGTGGTTGCCCCGTCCATACCTCTCCCCTGTTTTTGCCTATAAATACAAGGGAGACGAGGAGATAAAGAGCGAGAGAGAGAGCACAATGGAGGTGGAAGACCAAAAAAAAATATATGAAGAAGCAGAGAAGAGAACAAAAAAAACTAAGAGAGAAAGAAAAGAAAAAAAAATAGAGGAAGAAGAGAAGGAAAACAGAGAAAAAGAAAAGAAGAATAAAAACATAGAGGAATAGAGAGAAAAAAGAGAGGAGCAGATTAGGGATAGAGAGGAGAGAACCGAGAGAGGAAAAAAGAAAAGAAGAAAAAGAAGAAATTAAAAAAGAAAGGAAAAACAGAAAAAAGAGGAAACAATGAGAATCATCATAGTGTCTTGATGATATTCGTTTGAAGCCTCTCAATGTGCTCAACATTCAATTTGTTGGAGCATATATCTCTGAAGAAATGACTGATCTCCATGAGTGCATCCCATATTATCTTTAGCAACAAATCACGAAAAGCTAATGAGATGAGTGTTTGTATAAACACATGGTAGTCATGACTCTTCATTCCATAGAATCTGCAGTCTTTTATATTAACCAGCCTTGATATGTTTGATGCATGTCCATCCAAAAAACACAGACTCTTAAGCCATTTGAAGACTAGTAGTTGTGTGTTTTTCTCTAACACGAAGCTTGCTCTTGGTTTTGCGACCCATGACTCATCATAAACCAACTCTATATTTTTACGGTTACAATATAAAGATATATCCAATCTAACCTTGATATCCCGCACTTCCATCGGAATTTGTGGCAAAATTCCATCATGTTTACTACTTTTCTCAAAATCCTCAAATTCTCATAAGAACCCTAATTTAACAAAAATCAAGAATATAAGAAATTAAATCAAATTTAATTGTCATTGTTTGATAACTTACTCAAATAAACCCAAAAACACTTCATTCAAGTAATAATCTAAATTTTTCATGCTTACCAAGCCAAGTTCTCCCAACTTTTCTTCTCCTCCTAGTGTGGCCAGCCCTCCTCACCTTTCTTATGTCTTCCTTCACTTGATTCTTCCTTAATTTAATGTTCTAAGTCTTTCAATCTTACAAGTTTCAAAACTCTCTCTCTCTCACTTTTTCTTGTTTTTCTCTTGATTTCTCACGTCCTTCTCTTATTGTTTTTTTTCTTTCCACTTTTGTTACTGCCCAGCCGGCAGTTCATAATAAAAAGGGGCTGCCTTGTTTTAGTTTTAATGGAAAATTACCATTTTACCCTTAATGAGCCTTTTTGCTTCTATTTGACGGTCCTTATTCTTTGCTAGCACTACCGAGCTCCGTTAATCCTAAAATTTTAACCAGATTTTATTCAATATATTTTAAGGTTCCTCATAAAATTTCAGCTCAATCTGATGGCCGGATTTAAAATTACGCCCAATAACGTAAGACTAGTCAAATTGTGATTTTTCGTCAACTTTTCCAAATTTCTCTAAAAATTCTGAAATTTTAACCCAAGCTAAGGCATAATATTAGAAGGCTCCACGCAAATTTTTAGAATTTTCTGATAACCCAATCAAGAGTTATGAATTTTTTTCTTTTTGTTTTACATGAAACTAGTCAATTTATAATTTTTCGCCTAGAGGTTTTACATTCTCCCCTCCATAAAAAAAAAATTCATCCTCGAAATTTAAATTCATACCTATATAAGAAAATAATCCAGGATACTTCTTCATCATTTCTGACTCTCTTTCCCTGGTTTCTTCTTCTATTTGAGAGTTTCTCCACAATACTTTTACTAAATGCACCTTTTTATTTCGTAATTCCTTTATACTTCGGTCCATAATTTGAACAGGCTGTACCGCCATAGTTAAATCTTCCCGCACTTCCATCGGAATTTGTGGCAAAATTCGTGTAGGATCCAGATCTGCTTTTCGTAGCATCGAAACATGAAACACATTATGTATCCTATCTAAATGTTTATAATTAAACATGATGGAATTGAGGTAGAATAGTATAGAAATAGTGAATGTAAGTAGCAATTAAGAAAGAAATTGAATAATTTTGAAGAAAAGAACTTGTAATTAAGGATGAGGAAATATAGGGATGAAGTTTTGATTGTTTTATGTTTGAGAAATGATGTTCTTTATCTTATGTGAAGTATTCAAAATATGAACAAGTGAAGAAACATCATGAGAATGTGAAAAGAAGAAATAAATAAATGGTGAAATAGTTCATGGGAGAATTCTTTAAGTGAATTAAAAAAATAAAATTGATTAAAACTATATGTTGAAAATAAAGTGATAAATGAATGAAAATTTTGGTGTAAACCCCAATTAAATAAAAAAAATAAATAAATATTACGTGCTTCAAATTTAGGCACGTAGGAGAAATAATAATGTAGTGCAATTTGATTTATTCAGGAGTTGTTTCGGGAGTAGGGCATCAGGCAGGAGGAGCTGGGCCATCACGAGCAGACGGTAGGTGACTCATCTCTTTCTTTAAAATTCAGAGTTTCATTATTAGTTATGAGTTGTTTATGACATGTTGATATGGAAGAAGTAGAAGAAACTGTTGGTATTATAATGGGGATGTTGGGTGGTTGTTATAGAATTACCGGTTGGTTAGCATGAATTACCGGTTAGTATAGAATTGCATGTTAATGTGATAATTAGTTCAATATGAATCTTTGGAATTTATAATTGTTTGTGATTAATGTTTTATATGTTGATGATGTAAGGTTGAGAAAATACAATGAAGTATAGTTATGTGGAAAATTGTATGATGAGATGAGATGAGATATGATCCAAGATGGTTGGATCAAAATGAAAGTTTTGAGTATTGTGATTGAATGAAGTATAGTCGATAACTTGGTAACATCAGAAAATAAAGGAAACTCTGCCGAAATTTTCAAAAAAAAAAATCCCACAATCTTCGACATATTATTCAATACTTGATATTAGTAAAGAAATGGTTGAGATTTCATGACATCATAATTTGAGGGTGTTACATTGTCCTTTGTCTTCCCATTCACATCCATGATAGTGTTGAAAATGTTCTCAAACACGTTCTTTTTTATGTGCATGATGTCAAGGTTATGACGGAGCAGATTGGTCTTCCAATAAGGAAGCTCCCAATAGATACTTCGCTTTACCCAATTATGGGTCAAATCAAAACTAGGAAACTTTTGCTTACCTAATTGAAGACTAAATACAATGTCACCGTACTCTGATACAACATTATGCAATTTTTCACCAAAAAGACACAGGGATGCAACATCTTTTTCAACTCTGCCAATAAAGAAATCTTTTTTGTTCTTTCTGTACCTGTGATTAAGTGGCAAGAAGCGACGGTGACAGTAAAAAAAAGAAGCTTTACCTTCGTTTGCTAGCATGAGTGCCTTGTTGTTTTCCATGCAGTATAGACATGTGAGTTGGAAATTAAGCAATTGAGTATAGTCCACATCAAAGCCGCCCTCATAAGGAAATTTTGTTTCCTCGATATATCATAAGTCAGAGCTCCAGAGGACCACAACTGTGCCAACTCATCAATCAACTGTTGAAGACGTTTATATTCCATCTCAGGCTATTTAGACCGGTATGACAATAGATAAAAACATGAACTCCGGCCTCATACACATTCCCGGTGACAAGTTATAAACTGTGAGTATGACCGGCTAACAAGAATAGGGAGCAACAAATGACCTAAATGGGTTGAATCCATTTGTACACAACCCAAGACGCACATTCCTTGATTCAACTAAAAAGTAATGATGCACACTGTTAAAGCGTTTCCACGCTTCGCCGTCAGAAGGATGCACCATCACACCATCAACCGTATCATGTGCTTGGTGCCATGTCATGTGCTTAGTAATCCTTGATGACATGAATAACCTCTGCAGTCTAGGTGTGATCGGGAAGTATTTAAGTTTTTTATATGCCACTAGAGTCTTTCCCCTGCCAGTTCTGGGTTTGTAACAGGAATGCCTGCATGTCATGCACTCGGTCACCTCAGCATTTTCAAGGTAGTATAACATGCAGAAGTTAGGGCACATGTCGATTTTCTAGTATCCTAAATCGAGGGGTTTCATCATGAACTTCGCAGCATAGAAGTTCTCTTTCAGACTATTCCCTTCAGGTAAAATGCTTTTTGCCCATTCAATAATTTTGTCATACCTGGCCTCACTCAACCCGTGATCTGACTTGATAGTGAACACATGTGCCATGGCCGATAATTTACTGTGGTTTGTGTAGCCATCCCATTGGACAAATCATAATAGTTCGTCGGAATCTTTCAACAAATAAAAAAACCTAGCTGCAACTACATTAGGTTATTCTTCTATAATTGGACATTGACTGACATTACCTTGATTCATTTCATTGCATCCATAACCATATTTTTATAAAGATTAGTGTTGTCATTTGCTGCATCATGCATGTTGCTAGCACTAGAAGTTGACCCAACCACCGTTTCTCCCATTCTCCTCTTACTAACAAATACTTCTCCATGTGTATACCAACACTGGTAATTCTCTATAAACCCTTTGTGTAGAAGATGCATCATTACAACATCTGTATGGACACATAATACCGCCTCTAGTAAAATTTCTAGGAATAGATGTTGTGAAATTAATAAAACCCTGAACCTAGTTACAATAATCCATCCTCCACAATCCTTGGGGTGAATCTCGAGACATCCATGAACGATCATCCATGACTCATATCGAACCTCTATAAAATTATGATGACATCATGTATTAATTAACTAAGTTAGGTAAATAAACTTGCAAAAATATTAGTTTACCTCGAGATTATCCAACAAACTAATCACAACTTCTCATAAATATTAAATATTCATTATCATTTATCAACGTCAATACAAATTAATATATATAAATTTATAAAAATTACCACTCCGCAATACCATTAATAAAACTTAAAACCGACCTATTAAGCAAGCTATTAATTATTTTAAAACAGCACATGTAATTCAATAATTCCATAAATTTTTAACAATTTACAAACAAATACAATCTTACAAAATCTAAAACAAACCATAACATGTATAAAATTATACATTCATATACTACAAGTTTGTTTGAGAAATAACAATAAAACATATACATATACTAACAAAATATATATATTCTAAAAAAAAATTGACATTTAAAAGTTAAAATTTAAAAAGGTTGAATTACTTACAAAAATTGATAAAATCCATCGGCAAATCAGAACACGGATGATGTGACCACAAAACTTCAAGAAACATAACTTGTTGTGCTGAGATGAGGGAGATTTTTGTTTAGGGGCTGGTTGTTTGCAGATGGAAAGAGTTTGGATTAGGAAAAAGAAGGAGAAATAGAGGATGAGAGGGTCGGCAGGCAGGGAATTATATTAACCTTTTCTAATGATTTCACAGATGGATAATTTCGTTGGTGAGTCTGTTGGCTATTTTGATGAAAAAATCGACATGTCATCGTACAGATCTGCCATATCTAATCCCTCGGTGATTCCGTTGGCATTTTAAATGGTGAACCGGTCACGTCACCGTACAAATCTGCCATTTCAAATCCATCGGAATGTTTAACGGTGAACCGGTCACATCACTATACAGAGCTGTCATTTTTAATCCGTCAGTGATTCCATCAAAAAATATCACCCCGCTAAAACCTCCACGTCAGTGACCCACCTTTTTTTTTTTTTAATCCTGAACTTTTTGTTTGTAATTCAGTCGGTAACTACCGACGGATAGTGTCCGTCAGTAGTTACTGACTGAATTACACACAAAAAAAGTTATGTCGGTAATTTTGACCTCAAATTACCAAAAAAATATTACGTCGGTAAATCCGTTGCTATTAAGTGAATTTCTGGTAGTGATGGCACTGGGTTTTTGTTCCAAATACGCTTGACATTGTTGTAACTTATTTTTGGATCCTCACACCAAAATAAATATAGAAAAAAAAATAAAAAAAATATAGTCGGAAGAAAAAATAATAATAATAGCAGTGAAAAGAGGATGTTGGAGTGCCTAGAAAATGACTAAAATTAAATTGGTTGAAAAGGTTCAAAAATTGAAATTTGACAGTATTTTGTTGACTAATTAGAGCATTGTTGGAAAAAAAAATCAATTTGAAAAAGAAAAGTCTAAAATCAGATATTTATGGACTCAATTATATTTTATTAAAGGTTTAATTGAATTTATGGAGGGTTTGATTGCAATAAAAATTGATTTTGACATCAATTTGGGCTTAAATTGGAAGGAATTAAAGTTATGGGGTCAAATTATAATTTTTGAGAGTTAATTTGGTCAAATCAGGGGTTTAATTGCATAAATATTGAAGTTTGATGGCCAATTAGGAACTTAATTGAACAACCCAAAACCAAAGACCAAACTGGAAAAGCGCTTAGATAGAGGGATTGTAATTATACCGAATCAGAGACCAAATTGAAAAAAATAAAAGTTTATTAATCAATTGAGGGTCAAATTGCATAAATTTGAGACGAAGGATCAATGTGAAAAAGGCGACCATCTTCAGGGCCGACAATTGAATTTGGCAGGGATGCAATTGAATTGATTTTTACAATCAAAATTGTAATTAAGGACTCGATTTAACAAACTAAAAATTAAGGACCGATGTGAGCTTTGACATGTTCATTAAAAAAAAAAAGGAGAAGCCTGAAACGGTGCAGTTTTGAACGACACTGTGGGCTTTCTTCTTCCCTTGGATGCGCAAAGCAGGGAAGAAGAAGATTTTTCTTCTCCCTATTTTTCACTGCTTTCTCTTTCAAAAAGATGTCGGCCAAGGACCCCCACTTTCCCAAAGCTTTCCACTTGTTGGAGAAAAGATAGGAGATGTGTCCCTCGGGTGGTGGAGGGGCAGTTGCACAGTGGCCACCCCGTCCATATCTCTCCCCTATTTTTACTTATAAATACAGGGAAAACGAGGAGATAGAGAGAGAGAGCATAAGGGAGGTGGAAGACTGAAAAAAAATAATGAAGAAGCAAAGAAGAGAACAAAAAACTAAGAGAGAGAAAAAAAAGAAGAAAAAAAGAGGAATAGAGAGATAGAAGAGAGGGCAAAATAGAGTTTTTATGTTGAATCAAGCTGTCTAACCATCTGTTGTCCTTGTCTTGAACAGGGTAATTTCTGAGCCATCTACATAGAAACATTGCAAGGAGTTTGATTATTGAGTCATGGACAACACTGGAGGTGGTTCTTTCATGAGGAATAGGAGATTGGAGAGCTTCCTTGATACAAATTCCACTCCAAATGGGAAACAAACCCCAAAGATTTTGGTGAGGGAAGAAGTGATAAAAAGTCCCAAGAGTGATGTTTATGTTGAAGATGATGGGTGGATTTTTGCATTGATATCTTGTGTAAGGATTGTGGTTTGTTTTTTGTCAATGATGGTCACAACATTCATTTGGTCCTTGATCTTGCTCTTGCTCTTACCATGGCCTTATGAGAGGATCAGGCAGGGAAATATTTATGGGCATGTCACTGGTAGAATGCTGGTAAGTGCCTTTGTTTTATTATATTAGTTTTTCATGCTTGCTTGTGCTCTAATTTTGAAGTTGATATTAATTCTGTCTTGTTGTGTTCAATGCATTTATTGATAAATTAATTTGTATCTTATAAACCTGCTGGTGATACCACCCTTACTTGTAATAAAATCACCCTGTTTCATGAGTGACACTTCTGTTTTTGCAGATCATATGGTACCCTTTATTTGGACAACTTTATGTATTGGCAAACCATCTTCGAATAGATCGCTCCAACCCTACTGCAGCTATTCAATCCATGAAGGAGGTTCTCCATCCACTTCTCCATGTTATTGATGATATCTCTACTCTATACATCTAACCTGTGATTCTTGTGCTCAGGTAGCTCATGCAGTTGTGAAAAACAACCTGTCACTAATCATTTTTCCTGAGGGAACTAGATCAAAAAATGGACGATTACTACCCTTTAAAAAGGTAAATACTTATCCAAAATGTGCTTTCACAATTTCATCATCACATTCTGGAATGATGCTTGATAGAGATTTTCAACCTTCCATGCATGCCTAGTGAGCTGTAAATGATTCCATCAGCAAGATCTGATTTCCTCTCTGCTTTTGTCAAGTACTTCTTAGTTATATTACGAAGACCAACTTAAGAGATACAAGTATCGAATCATAATTCTTGCAGATAGAGCTATGAAGAATCCCTTTAGTTACTGAATTGTAACTTCGGATCTTTCTTTCCCAGATGTGGTTTTTGAAAACGTCTGTGTGCTGTCCATTGTGAATATATTATGCATCGCTCTTTTCCAAACTTGCATTCATACTATATAATTAACCAATTATGACTCCCTCCCCGTTTTCCGGTGTTCCTTGGCAGGGTTTTGTTCATTTAGCATTGCAAATGCGCCTCCCAATAGTTCCAATGGTCTTTACAGGGACCCATCATGCATGGAGGAAAGGCGGCTTACACGTTCGGCCACCGCCTATAACAGTCAACTATCTCCGGCCAATAAAAACTGATGATTGGACAAATGACAAGGTTAATGACTATGTCAGACTGCTCCATGACATATATGTTGAAAACCTTCCAGAGGCACAAAGGCCTCTTCATTAGAAGGTACCAGAAACAGTCACATTTCTTGTATTATGCATCCTTTTTGTTGCTCTGTCCTATCAAGATAATCCAAAGCCATCAGCCTCTCCAAAATTTGTTGCATCAAAATCCGACAATTCAAAGATAAAAGTTTATATACCTTTTGAAGACTGATGACGATTCCCTACTTTACACTGCAAGAGGCTACGAAAGGAAGAGAATATTCCATTCAGCATCGAAGAATAGAACTCCGAACAAGCATTAATTGCGAAGGAACAGGTGGTGAAAGTGAAGAAAACGAGGGCTTATTGATGAGAGCCAGAGAGGTGAGGTTATAGACACTTGCCACCTACCATAAGGGGGCCAAAACATAAAATATTAAGTGATAAAAATTTTAGTTGTTTTTATTTAGAGTAAAATATAAATGTTATTAAAAGAAAGGCTGGAAAAATAATTTTTTTTGTAAGGGCCGAGCCCTTGCTAGCACTTTTTATCTCATTGATGTAAACTAGAGGCGAAACTAGAAAATATAATTAAAACGGTTAAAATTTAGTTGTTTTATTATTTAAACTAAAAATATAAATATTATTAAAGGAGGGACTGTAAAATTTTCTTGCAAGGACGGAGGCCCCTGCATCAAGTGTGATTAGTGCATGTATGAGAGTGTTTATGAAGAATTGTAGAAAGGATTTAATTAAAGGACCCTATCTAAAAGTTAAATCTAAACACTTAAAAAGGTTGATTGGTGGCAATGTGGAAATATAAAGGGTTTGGATTTCCCAACATTTTCATTCAAAAATTGATTTTTGACTAGGAATGCCTTTCAATCAATTCAATCAAGAAGAAATGAGGAATTTTGATATATTATCCAAACTATTAATTCTATCTTTAAATTTTTTACATTAAAAATCAAAATAAATCTATAAAATTAAATATGAATTTGTAATAAATTCACTTTTTCAGTCAATAATACTTCTTTTTTTGGGATATTTATAGCGTCATATTTGAAAGGTTTGATCCTTGACAATATCCATGGCAATTGGTATTTGTAGTTTTTTAGTTAGAGGGCTGACTTCTATCTCTCGGGTTTGGATTTTGCATCATATCTATATCCATGTCTAAATATAGACATGTCATTTTATATGTTACCAATTAAAATTCTTCTTTCATTCAAGGTTAGAAGGTAATACTTAATAATAAATCATGAAGATTTATAATGAGGAACTAAATAAGTTTATATACACTACTAGAAAATTGATAAATACAAATGGAAACACCAATAAAATTTTTTCTTTAATAAAACTATTAAATCTAGTTGTACTTAGCATGTTGATATCTGAAACTAAGAGAACATATTGAATTGCTTTAAAAGCACAAGCAATAAAATAAATTAAAGGCAAGGGACAAAAAAAAAAGTGAAGAGAGAAAGAGACAAGAGGAGAGGAATTGAGAAAAAATGGGTAAAGAAAAAGATAAAAAAGAAAATCAAGTCGGGGATATTTATATTATTTTTTTTAATCAAAAATTTAGATTTTATGTTAACCCAAAATATAAACTATAAAGTGTAATTTTTTAAAACATTGGAGGCAAAGTGTTATGGTATTTAAATATTTGGAGGGTCAAGGTAATTTTTGAAAAAATATTTAAATCATGGATATTTTTTGTCTTCTCAAAAGAAAAATGCAATAGAGTGATTTTTTTAAAAAGACATCCTTTGAGCATACCTAATAGGTTTATTATCAAAATAAATAGGTTTGACCAAAGGATTTGGTACTATTTCAACAAGAGGAGGAAGCCAAACACATGACTTTATTGTTGTCTTTCCCATTGATGGATGTTGAAGCCATTGAAATGTCTACCTACTTTGTATCTTTTTCTTACGTGTGTATACGTGTAGAAACAGTTTTATAAATATTAAAAGAATAATATAAATTTATATTTTAAAATTTTATTTTAATAATTTTAAGTTATTGAGTTGAAATGATTCTTTGAAATGATATCAAGAGCATAATAATAACAAACGATTACG